>NW_025335941.1:14369323-14666430 GCF_004798865.1 Varanus komodoensis | reverse complement strand
CAACCATCTGAATAGGGACAGTAAAGCAAATACTTAATTCTTTCCAATGATATTTAAAAATACTTGCCTTTAGTTATGTTACACCTGTCAAAGGATCAGGGAATGGGGTTTTTAGCTGAGGATGCAAATTAAGTTTAGTGAAGAGGCTTGTTATGTATTTTATTCTTTTGAATTTGCAGATCTTCCAGAAACCACTCATAGATTCTGAGCTTTTGACAGAAAAAGAGGTTGCTATGATTTTTGTAAACTGGAAGGAATTGATTATGTGCAATATTAAACTACTGAAGTAAGTTGTCTTTTTAATACATATCAGTAATGAAATAATGGGTTTTTCTCCTTTCCTTTCCCAAGGAAGATTAAAATACTACGGGAATTAAAAATGATGATTTGTGTTTAAGTCTATTTTGTCTTTCATGCTGAAGACATGTTTGCACAAAAGATGATGCATATGAAAGAAACATGTAATTGAAGAAATACTATTTACCATTTGTTGCAAAGTACATATTCTTCTATAGAAAATAGAAATAGTGTCGTCATATAAGCAAGATTTCAACACATTTAATTTAACTTAAAAGTAAATTAACTATTCATTTTACAGTGAAGCACTATACACTACAACTCTTGCGAGTCCTGTCTCTCAGTTTTTTCTTTTTCTTCAGCATTTCCTTTTTGTTGAGATAGAGATACTGAAGTGATGAGGGTTTCCAGAAAACTATTTCAAAATAGACTATGATTGAGCAATTCTGCATAGCAAGAGTGAGGAAATCTTTTCAGCCAAGGGCCAAATTGATACTGGGCCAAGTGAGTTGAATGCCACATGACAGTGATAGCAGAGCCACATCCTAAAGAAGGTGGGGCCATCCATTGCTGGTACCTGGCCCCTAATATTTTATTTAAATAAAAAATTTCAACCTAAAAAAAAAATTCAACCTAGTATGATTTCCCAGATCTTATCCACATACACATAACACATGCATACACACTCCTATGTAAACACTTCCCCCTCCTGCACAGCAATTAGGCTTTGTGTCATTAGGCCCAATGGGGGCTTTTCTGAAAAGACTGATTGCAGTGTGTATGAAGGGAAGGTTGAGAGATCTTACACCATTCAAGAGAGGTGTGAACCCCCTAAATGTTTCACACATGACCATTAGTCTTGTAAAATAAATCTCCTTTGTCATGAACAGAAGTGTTACATAAACCCAATTCCAGTGTGTATATGTGCATGTATGTGTAGTGGGGAGGGGTGAAGTGATTTGGAAGAGGGTCATAGAGTTTGTGGAGGGAAATATTGGTCCTTCCCTACCGAAATAGCAATTAGCAAACAAACTTCCCTGCATCAATGGAAGCTTTTAAGATGCCTAACTGCAGGAGTGAGGGAAGAGAAAGAAAAATCTCTTATCCCTTGTCAGCTGCTGTTTGAAGATAAGAGATGTCAGCTGTTTGGAGATACACAACTACCTGGGGTAAAGGGGCAGGGCCTCTGGAAAAAAATGTGGGCTCAATGGAGAATCCTTGCTGACTGTATCTGATCTGCTGGCCTGGACATTTCCACAGCTCCTCTCTATGTAAATGCACACATTAAATGCTTGATCTGATGGATTAGAGAGTCTTCCAAGTAGAGACCCTACCCAGATGCAACTCAAATTTTTATTGCTCTTTTTTGGAACCATAAAAGAAACATTACTGAGCCAAATTCTCACCAGAGCATCACTACCATTTTTCTTCCTTTTGCTTTGTATTTAGAGCACTGCGGGTTCGTAAGAAAATGTCAGGCGAGAGGATGCCAGTCAAAATGATAGGAGATATCCTCACCGCCCAGCTTCCACACATGCAGCCTTACATTCGCTTCTGTAGCTGTCAGCTTAATGGGGCAGCCCTCATCCAGCAGAAAACAGATGAAGTCCCTGAATTCAAGGAATTTGTTAAAGTAAGAGAACATCAGTGTTGCTTATTATTTTCTTCTCAGAGACTCATTTAGTGGCTTTGAATTTAAACATGAGAAAGCAAATAATGCCAAATGAGATGTCACCAAAGCACCTTCACATTATAATGATTTTCTCTTCATCTTTTTCTAATAACAGCATTACTCAACACTGACAGAAAGTAGTAGTGATAGCCAGTACACTGCAGCCTACTGGTACCAGTCAGGGCCAGGATTTCATCATGTTCCCATGTGCATACAGTGGGTCATAGATGGGGAAGCTCAGATCTAAGGCCAAATCCAGTCGTCCAGGAGTCCCAGTACTTAGCCTTGATGCCTTTCCCCACAAGGCCCTGGGCCCTTCTCCCAGGCCCATCCCACTCTCTCTACCACTGATTAATGAGTTTTAGGACATCATATGTTTAATGCTTCATTTTTTCTCCACTTTGAAAGATGGAAATGTTTCTCCTAGGGCTTAGTTATTGGCAATAATAACTTTAAGCTCAAATGTGCTGGTATTTTTAATATGTTGGCCTTCATCCCTGCCTATGTGAGAGGTTCTGCAAAATAGAATTTGGCCCTTGGGCTGAAAAATATTCCCCACCCCTAATGAAAGTCATAGTTTGGGGATATGCCAAATAGCTTTGTGCACCCGGAGAAAAATCTTTGACTTGTTTTCAGTCTTTTTTTTTTTTTTTTTTGGCAGGGCTGGGGGTTGTTTTTTGATAGTACAGCAAACCAATTGTGAAAATCAGGGACATTTCAAGTACATTTTGTGATTCAGCATGGAAAACTGCTGTTTTAAGAAAATAAATGTTAAGAAATCCCTGTCTAGTGAACAAGCCCTTCAGTCACAGCCAACCAGATGCTTCTAGAAAGC
Source organism: Varanus komodoensis (assembly GCF_004798865.1). Lineage (NCBI taxonomy): Eukaryota > Metazoa > Chordata > Lepidosauria > Squamata > Varanidae > Varanus > Varanus komodoensis. The sequence goes on along the minus strand of NW_025335941.1, from coordinate 14,663,626 downwards.
ACAGAAGGCCCAGGGGGTAGCATGGGGAATAAGGTTCTTTGAATTGTAAATATACTGAGAAATTCTGGACTTTTGCTAAAAGTAGGCAGTAAGATCGGTAGTGAATGAGAACACAAAAGACGAACCATGGGAAATATGAGAATAAATATTAGAGGTATGATACTTTCCCACACAGTTCAGTTCCTGTGCACAGTAGGATGTTCCAGTGGCATCCCTTCCCCTCCCCACAGTGCACACATCGTGCTGTGAGCTGCAGTGGGAAGAATGGTGCTCTGTCAGTTTCCTGTATTCTCCTGGCTCTCCCCTTCCCTACTTGGTCAGAGAAAGCTAGCTGTCAGCTCCCCAGAACAGCCTGGTGCAGTAACTGCAGATATGCCTGTAGACATTCACTGGGGGAGAGCCAGGTTCTGTTATGTCCTGCATGAAAATTCTTCATGTGGGCACTGTGCCCATGCGGGAAACCATTTATCCAAAACTGAAAATGGAATCCACTGGCCAAATTCAACATCAACAAATTAGATTTGCACTTGTGAAATGGAACTTTGTCCTCCTTTCTGATGCAGATCCCTCACCCAACATTCAGATCTCCTCCAGATAGTCCACCAACCAGATTTTGAGGATGCACTGGAGAATTGCCCCCTTTCCTTCCACTGATGGAATGATACTCCCCATGTTGTTTCTGTTCTTGCTTCCATGAATTGGCTTTAACTTTGTCCTTGTGCCTCCTGGAGTATATTTTGGGAAAGAGCATGGGTTAACATGGGCATGTCTTGGCACATGAGACAGAAATGTTATTTCATGAGCTGTGCATTTCAGGGATCAGTCAGGAACATGTATGTATCAAACATGCAAGCTTAGCTCACTTATTTTCATATTACATTTTTTAGGAAAATAATTGTTATTTGAATACCTGCATAGACATATAACCAGATACAGCAGTTTAGGAAACTGATCATATTAAATCATGAGTGCTGTGCACACTGTACCTAGTGTGAACTAAAGTGACACATGTAGTCAAAGACTCAACAATGTTTGTTCTTTTAGGGCGCATGCTTAAAGGTTGTTCAAGGATCAGAGATCCAGCAGACAGCAGTTTATTGTGAACCAACCCTTATTTTTAAGCTAACCCAATTGTGCTAGCTATGGAAACCAGTGTAATAAAAACCCTAACATCAAATAATGAAATTGAATTAAAGAACTGTGTGCTTAGTTCTCTCCACAAAAGCCCTTTCATGGCATTTAAGATACCCAGCCTTTGTCAGTTCTGGAAGTGAGGCATTGTGAAGCTGGGGAGTAGCCACTGAAAGTGCTTTCTAGCACGTCCTCTCCATTGCAAGGAAGCCACTTTTAGCTGAGTGGAAACTCCATGGTTCAGTTTTGGCTTAAAAAAAAAACACTTGTGTTTAACCTATAAAGAAGCTACCAATACCTTTTTGTTCTCTAAATATTTCAGAGGTTAGCTATGGATCCTCGCTGTAAAGGGATGCCATTGTCAAGCTTTCTACTAAAGCCTATGCAACGTGTAACACGATACCCTCTGATAATTAAAAACGTAAGTCCTTTTGTCTAACAGATGGCAATATGATGGCTGAGCTGCTATAATGAAGAAGCCAGAGTTTAAATATTATTTATTTAGGATATTTATATGCCGTAGGATGGCTTACATAAATAGAATACAAATATCAGCATAAATAAATTATCGACCCACTCTGGCTGCATAAATTTTTCTCATTTATTGGAATTCATCTTTCTTTCATCTGTTAACTCATTTGGTGTAAAGTACAGTTACAGTTACTCATAGGGACTGTGAGTGGCATAGTGGTTTACACTGGTGAGCTGTTGGGCTGGTTGATCAAAAGGTCGACAGTTCGAATCCGCACAATGGGGTGAGCTCTCGTTGATTTGTCCCAGTTCCTGTCAACCTTGCAGTTTGAAAGCATACAAAATGCAAGTAGATAAAAAGGTACCATTTCGGTGGGAAGGTAACAGCGTTCTGTGCACCTCGGTGTTCGGTCATGCCGGCCACATGACCACGGAGACTGTCTTTGGACAAACGCTGGCTCTCTCAGCTAGGAATTGGAGATGAGCACCGCCCCCTAGAGTCAGACATTACTGGACTTTAATGTCATGGGGAAAGCTTTACCTTTACCTTTACAGTTACTCTAGAGCAGAGGCTGTGAAACGGTGGCCCTCCAAATGTATTGGACTATGATGCCCATCATCCCAGCCAGTGTTGTCTTTGGTACACTGAGACATTGTATAAGACTCCTAAGAAAAGGGCATTCAGTAAAAGACTTCTTATTACAAGTCATTCCTATTCATTATCAGTAGCATGAAGATTTATTAGAGAAGTAGAACTCATCCTGCTACATGGGGCAAGAACTCAAGTGAGGACTGATCCACTCCACTGTACTTTAAATGAATGGTTATGTAAGCTCTTGGGATCATATAAATAATGAAATTGTTAGATTATAATAGAATAACACCAGGAAGACAATGATGAGATTGCTTTGGAGAGAGGTCATCTTTATAGCATTCTGGCAATCAAGAGACAATAATGTTTTTATTTTTATTGCTTTAGAACAGGAGTTATGTAATAACTTTTAATTTGTAATTTTGTTGCATTACATAAAAGAAATTTTATGTACTTTCCTATTGCTTTGTTGAGTTAATAAAAAGAATAGATGTTTCATGCTGTAACTGAATCAGTTTACTTTCCTGTAGATATTAGAAAATACTCCTGAAAATCACCCTGATCACAGCCACTTGAAACATGCTTTGGAGAAAGCAGAAGAACTGTGCTCACAAGTTAATGAAGGTGTGCGTGAGAAGGAGAACTCAGACAGACTAGAATGGATCCAGGCTCATGTTCAGTGTGAAGGACTATCAGAGGTAAAGTTGAAACATGTCTAATCAGATTGTGTTTACTAATTTTCCCAAAAAGATGGCTTATGAAACAATGCTGATAAACCTCACTAGCTTAACTGCTAAGTCTTACTGGTTATGTTGTGCTCTTCATTGTAATATGGTGGTAATAGTATATTTTCTACTATTGCTGATTTTCTTCACCTACTCCCACTGCCCTGCTTTGTTCTTGACCCTTTTGCATCAGCCAAGTGTTTTTTTATTCTCCCGTGATTAAATTGAGTCCACAGTTTTTCCTCTGCCTATAACTTCCCTTCTCCACCAGGAGAATCATATATTATTTTCTACATAAAGTTATTGAAAAAACTCATTTTTCTCCATAGCTCAGAAAACACTAACAGGTGCTGTTTGTAAAGTATATAAAGAGGAATCATATTCTGTATCGTTCCAACATAATTGAGAAATTCATGGGAATTATAAACTAGTCATTCTATAAAAGGAGCCATATGAGATTATTGTAGTAAAAGGGCCACCCAATGCTCTTTCTTATTTAATTGTTAGCTAACTGAATGCCATCAACATTACATTGTATTTTGGCACTTCAAAATGCAACATTTTGGTCTGCAAATATAACAAGACAAATTTCTATCCCAAGAAGCTCTCAGAATAATATTCAACACAGTGGCAATATTCACATGTAATTATTGTATTGTATTTCTATACTGCTCAATAGCTGAAGCTCTCAGGGTGGTTCACAACAATCTCTCACAGGACAATAAAAATACATATACAATATGTTATTCATAGTTTAGCAAGACATGTGCAAGTGGGAATGTGACCCAGTGACCCAAAGTCTTGTGCAGTCCCTCCCCTGCTTCCTGTTTGGCCAGGCAGACAAATTCAGAAGTTTTTGCTCTCCTCTTCCCATGACTGCAGTTTATTGTGTTGTCTATAGTGACAAATTGTGGTTAACATGGTTAACTTAAAACTGGCTAACTTCAACGATGATTTCCCAAGATGGCCAACTGTAGCTAATAGTTCCCATGTTTCTGGTTTAGATGACAAGTAAAGCTTAAGGAAAAGCATAAACAAAAGCATTCTGCCTCCTTCATGCAGCCATGAAGGAGTAGGGCACCAGGCACCAAGCCAAGACTCACGTGCAACTCATTCTCTCTTGTGCATATTGCACTAATGTATTGTTTAATGTGATGTGCAAAAGTGGTCAGTGGGGCACAAGCAGGAAAGTGGTCAAGTGGAAGCAAAACTTGTTCATTGCATTTTAAATCCACACCACCAGTTTTTAGGAACCCTGCTTCCTACACTAATGTGGAGTATTAGGAAGAAAAAACAAACAGGCATTCAGGCTAACATTTCACTGGCAAGACTACAACAAACTGAAGCTACTGTCAGAATTTCAGCAGCATACAACAGTATCATAACTTGTATATTTTCATACATTTCACTGCTGGTGGTATGTTTTGTTCCCCCTCAGCAACTTGTTTTTAATTCTGTTACAAACTGCTTGGGACCACGCAAATTCCTGCACAGTGGGAAACTCTACAAAGCCAAGAGCAACAAGGAATTGTATGGCTTTCTGTTCAATGACTTCCTCCTGCTGACACAGATCATAAAACCTCTTGGCTCATCTGGCACAGACAAGGTCTTCAGCCCTAAATCTAATCTGCAGTATAAAATGTACAAAACCGTAAGTATCCCTTTTAAAGAGAAATGCAAATATTTTGATTCAAAAACAAAGGCTTGTTTCAGATTAAAGTGTGTTGGCATTCACTGTGCTTTCATTCAGGTCATGTACTATATGACTGTCTCTATTACATAGGAAAGCAGCATGTATTCCATAATTTGTAGTAAACTCAGAGGAAGCTGTTTTGCTGTGCACGTGCAGTAGGATCCTTCCAGTGATCATTCTCTTTAAAACTAATTTAGGTTTGTCTTTGTTCCTGCAGAGAATTGCACCACCAATGCACAATAGGGAAGTTTCAGCAGGCTTGTGGTTATTCCAAGATTTACAAGGGCACAAAAGATAAGGCAGCATTCCCCAACCTTGTACCTTCCAGACATGTTTGGCCTGCAACACACAGAATTCCCAGCGAGTGGCCTTGCTGGTTGGGGATTCTGGGAGTTGCAGTCCAAATACCTCTGAAGGCCATCAGACTGGGGAAGGCTGCCCTAACGTATGGGAGAAGCCTAAAAACATCCTAATGTTAACTCAGTGGTATAAAATGTTGACAGGCTGAGAGGAAAAATAATTGACAACTGGGTGGGATGCATAATGGAATGGAATGCCTGAGGAAGATCATAACCAGGTAGAAAGAAAGTGGAATTGAGTGGCTGAACAAGGAGGAGGGAGAAAGAAACACAAAGTGATAGAAGGGATAAGCAGAGCCATCTTATTGTCTGGATAGATTATTTGCTGGTTTACACCAAGCATTGATTTTAAAATGTCTCAGATGAAAGGGAGAGCTGCTCATAAACATCAATAGAAAAATCCAAGATTTAAATGCATCTTGTGTTAGGCACAAGTATGTCTACTCCACCTCCAGAAAACTCCAAAATGGAGCTTGGAGGAAACTGAAATGGAGAAAAAAAATGGAATGCTTGGAATCCTGAATATAAGTGATCCACACTGCAACATCTTGCTGATGTTGATGGTGGTGGTGGTGATGATGAACTTATCTGTAAGTGCTGACAGAATTGCAGGTCAAAATAGGGCCAGTGAGAAACAAGGAGTTATCAGAATGCTCAGTAAAACTCAGATTTGGAGTAAAAATAAATCTGAAAAAATTCATGTACCTAAGATTATTATAAGTATACATTTGAAATTGTGAAATAAGAATGCAACAAAATAGGTGTTTGAAAACATGTATACTGTATTGTGTAACTGGCTATTGAGTATACACTTGAATTACAAACAAACTTCAGTTTTTTGCTGTGTAATGGACACAATTTTTCCATATCGAGAGGGCAAAAAATAAATGGACAGACTGCTATTATCTATGATTCATCCAGTGAATGGGAAGGAAGCTGAAACATAATACAGCACTCCAATATTTCTGAAAGGAAAAAACACGGCTACCTATATTTTTAACTATAGAGCTTCCACCCACAGACCCAAATGCATATGGATTGGTTCAAGTGAAAGTTTTATCTGCATCAAGGCCCAGATTAGAAATCCACGAATATGTGCATTTGTTATCAAGGTTCAGGCATGGAGGTCCATTAGCTACTTGTATCTGAAAAGCTGTACTCAGAAACCAGGATTTTGTTAACTCGCCATAGGTGACAGAAAAATTCTTCTTTTTTGTATACTTGATGATGTGTTTTGTTGATGTGTTTCGATTGCCCTTTGGGAAAACCATATTCCCATGAGGATAGTGTGGTGGAATATTTATCCTGTTTCTGTACCAGCAAACTTTATGAATGCCATTAAAAGGATTTACATAGAAAGAGAACCATATCAGTAGGCAATAATATATAATAAGCAGAACTTGAAACAACACTGTTCAGTGTGCCATGCTCTTGCTTGGATAGGTGCACACCCAGCCAGCAATGCCCTCTTTCATGAGACATCAGGCATCTGGTTTCTATTTTTTTCCACTAGAATTGCAGGATCCTTCGAGTGGACCCTGCTAAAAAGACATACACTTAGTATTACAGAATTCTGAGCCCAGGAATTTATTTTGGGTACCAGAGCCCTCATAATCCTTCCACACACAGAAAAATTACGTCTGATTACTCCTATGTTTTCACTTTAGGAGAATAATTTTGGGCATGGTAGTAATTTTGTTCCTGCCATTGCGAAACAACTGGGAGTCTAAAAAACTTTGCTGATCTAATGAAACTCACCCACAGATATATTGGCATATCCATATCTACCTTCTACCCATCTTTGTTCTGTTCCATTTCCCTTCCCCACTGCTCTTCTGATGTCTTCCTTTCCATCCAGCCTTCTGCTGGCATTCTGTGACTGCTGAACGTGCTTGGATTTTACTGGAGGCTGGAGTGTCAACTGCTGCCGTAGCTGCTCTTGCTGCCAAATTTGATGGCAGAAACAATGGAAAAACATTGTAACTGGATTCACACATAATGAGAAGCCATGGTGAAGCATGGAAACCTTACAACAAATCATTGATTTTTTGTGGGGATCATGGTAAATATGCCCTACTTTACCATGGACGCTGAATTCACACATAATGACAAGCCATACCTGAGCAGTGTCCAGCATGGTTTGTCATTATGTGTGGATGCAGTCATTGTGTCAGACAAACCATGTCAGTCAGTGTCTTCTGCCCGAGTGGAACTTTTAGCCATTTGCTAATGGGTGCCTTACCTGACAGTTCATGACTCAACAAAGGCTTAGGCCAATTACTATAACCTCCATATAGCCTGAAGTGTCTGATCCTGCCTGCTCTTGGAAGTTAAGCAGTCACACCGGGTTGAAGTCTGGATGGGTGACTTAAATATTGTGAACCACGCAGAGGGTTTTGGCTAGGGACAGTATAGAAATATAATAAATAATAATGATAATACAATGTTGTGGTGTACTTTAGAGGACACTTTCCCTATGGAGAGGATGCTGCTCCAATAATTTGAATGTTAGACACCATCAAGAGTACTGCCACCTTGCCAGTAACATACATCTTTTTTGTTATTCTTTTTTATTAACTGTTTTTAACTCCACTAGACCTGCTACATCATTTGCCAGTTTAGTGTTTTTTTTTTAATTCCTTCTTTAGAAAATCTTAATGCACATCATGCTCTTTTCCTTTTTGCATGGATTAATAATAGTAACAACAACAACAACAACCACCTGCCTATTCCCAAAGATAAATTGCCATGGCCTAGCACAATGCTGAGGTCTTTCTCCCAGCTGGTGATAGTTTTGTCTTAGTTATGTATCAAGTTGTCCTGATCATTCTTTCCCTTTACTTTTGACATCTTGCTACAGCAGCTTGTAAACCATTTGGCTTAGTGGGTTAGCAGCCCAGTGCTCTATATTGCCTGTCATCATGTAAATGGAGCAGATGCATACTGGAGTGTTACATATTTTGACTTAATTCTAACAAACTGCAGAAAATAGGGAACTAATACCTAAGGTAAAGCATGCTTGCTAACAGAAGCAACTGTTGCTTCTGAGTTTGCCTAAGCTAATCTTGCCTAATATTTCTGCAGCCCATTTTTCTAAATGAAGTTCTTGTAAAACTACCCACGGATCCTTCTGGAGATGAGCCTATCTTCCACATCTCTCACATTGATCGAGTCTACACACTTCGTGCAGAAAGTATAAATGAAAGGTAAAATATTAGCACCAAGCATATCTGGAATATATAAACACTGTTGTATGCCTACACAACACACACTTTGTTTCATAATGGGATTCCTACAGTATTTGATGTGGTCAGAAGTTTCTTTCACACTTTCGTGCATTTATCTGCACAGGATCTATATAGCTATCAGTATATTTCTGCCTAAGGAACAAATTAAGAGTTTTGGGTCAGGCCTCCATTTTAATAGGGAAAACAGTGGAGAGAGAAGGGTTAAACCTTTCCTCTTCCAACACCACATCCTGATCTGAATTGGGAAGCCCATGGTAGCTATTAAGACTTAAAAAACAACAACAACAATGGCAGTGCTCCCATTCAAAAATCCCTCATCTCACATCCAGTTTGGCTCTGAGTGCAAGACCAAACACAAGCAAATTAATTCCTTCATCTCAGTCTTCATCTTATCCTGTGTGCATTCTGCTTTGATAATCTGCATACATGTAATGATTTGTAGCTTTGTTGTCTTTTTTTCCCCCTCAAGGACGGCTTGGGTTCAGAAAATCAAAGCTGCTTCTGAACTTTACATAGAAACAGAGAAGAAGAAAAGAGAAAAGGCCTACCTAGGTACTGCAGTGGGGGTACAGTATTTATAAGTTTTCCCCAAAATATCAGAAGAGTGTTTTAATGAATCTTGCCTGTTCTTGCCACAGTCCGATCCCAAAGGGCAACAGGCATTGGAAGGTTAATGGTGAACATTGTTGAAGGGATTGAACTGAAGCCTTGCAGATCTCATGGTAAGAATGTAATTTTGCTGTTTAACCTGTAACACAACAAAAAGAAGGGAACCTCTTGTGGATACTTTAATCTGCTTAATGTAAAAAAACAAAACTGGGAGAAAATGTGTATTTTATAAAAGGGCATGTGATTACTCTTACATAGATTGGTAGCACCTGATTATTTTGCACTAATGTTAGTGACTTTCACTGATAATAATAATCTTTATAGATCATGCACACATACAGAGTGGGCAAAGAAATAGCTCCTCAAACTTGTCAGCCTTGAAAAAGATTACAAAATGCATTTGGATTCAGCCCTGTTTCTTGGCCAACAATTTATACTGTTGGAATTAATAAGTTTTCATATCTAACATAGTGGTTAATATTGTTTGACCACAGATTTGATTTTGGAGTAGTCATATACTCAGGTTGCCAGGTAACATGACCTTGTTAAAAGGTAAAAAAAAAACCAGGCCCTTCTGAGTCTTTTCTGGAAACTACAGTGGCAGGTTACTGAATCTGTACATGCCAATATATAATCATAGCTATGAATCTATTTGCATTCTCCTTTTAGGAAAAAGTAACCCATACTGTGAAGTTACAATGGGCTCTCAGTGTCATATTACTAAGACAATACAGGACACACTCAATCCCAAGTGGAATTCTAACTGCCAGTTCTTTATCAAAGATTTAGAACAGGATGTACTCTGCATAACGGTGTTTGAGAGGGATCAGTTCTCTCCAGATGGTAAGTAGCACCTTCTTTTTTTATCTTGGTATTTGTGTGTGCCCCTGTGTGTGTGAGTACAATAGCTGGTTTTTTGGTTTGGGTGAGCCCACTAAGCATACTGTCTGTAAGACTGTGTTCTTATGACAGCCTTTGATCTCTGCGTTGTTTGGACATGTAAGTGAAGACACAAAGGACCGTTCATGCACTTGGACCTGTCAGTTTCTTTTTTCCTACTTAGAACCTGCTGAAGCACTCCTGAATGCCAGGGATCTTCTGAAGCAGCCATCGATGCTGTATAAGAGGAACATAGATTGTTGCCTTCTATACATTTTTGGGGTAGTCCCTCTCTTCCTGAAGAGCTGGATTACTGTCACAGCATTGGAAATACAGAAGTGCTGTGCTAGGGGACACCATCTCTAATGTAATAAAATAAAAAATCAAGTTCAATATATAGGCTATAGAAGTGCTAAATGTATGAGAAGATTTTCTGCTTCCATTTTTAGTTTGATCTGACTGTTCATGCTGTGTCTCTTCATTACAGCCTTGTCCACATAGATGGCTCTTTGCAAGGGAAATTTGTCATTTCTAAATCATGGTGTGTATGCTGTGTTTCAGACTTCTTGGGCCGAACAGAAATCCGTGTAGCTGACATTAAGAAAGATCAGGGTTCAAAGGGACCAGTTACAAAGTGTCTTCTCCTACATGAAGTCCCAACAGGAGAGATAGTTGTCCGACTGGATCTGCAGTTATTTGATGAACCTTAAAATGGAGATGCTTCCCCTACTGAGATGACTGCAATAGGTTTCTGCAAAATCTGTCTGGTGGGATCTTCAGATCTTTTATAGGAAACTAATACTTGTCGCCAGGTATGAAGAGGGATTATTAGACCCACACAACTCCTTGTGTCTGGATAATCCTGGCAGGAAATGGAATTCCAAGTTTGTGAGGAAAATGTCATATTTTGTCTTGTTTTTGATTTCTTGGTTTTATTTTCTGTGGAACTTCTGTTGTAGTTTTCAGGATTTCTAAAATAACCAAGTTGTAAATGATCCTCTGACAAGGAAGGTAAAACACTGCACTTTTCTGCTTACTGCAGCATGCCATGTCAACAAGAAAGGGTGGTCTTGACATGTCTTTGCAGATTTTCCTGTAAATTTCCCCTAGAAATGTTGTGCCTATTGCCCCACAGAGTGGTGTGTAAACATAATGTGAATATATTTATATAGAAAATACCTATAACATGAATGCATTCTTGCCATGTAAGATATTTGGATTTCTTTGAGGAAGTTTGTGATATTTGAATCTGTTTTCAAAAAGGAAAGAGAAAAAACAAAAGAATATTCCAGTTTGAAGTGTAAATGACACATGCCTATAACCTGGAATGCTTTCAGGAGCTGAAGATTGCTTGTTCCATGTATTTGTCAGAAATAAGCAAATACATTTTGTGGATTAAGTACTGAATTACTGGCCCAGGGCTCTTTTTAGTGGGCAGAACTTGAAATGGGACCTGATACCTGTTGCTTCCCATTTGTATTGGGGTATCTTTCACCCAAATTAATAAATGTGGGCCATATTCAGTGTTAGTCAAACTTAGGCCCCAACCCTTCAGTGAGTCTACTCTAACCAGACTAACATTCAGTGCAACACTATCTCTCCACACATTAGTGCTTCTTGCAGTTGCATTTCAGTTCGGTAGTAAATGACTGATCAAATTAGCAAAGCTTGCACAGAGTCCTGCTGTGGGTTGTACTGTACCACTGAGACATGAATACTGAGCAGTTGCTAAATTGTGGAAACAGCAGTGACAAGACACACACACCCCAGCTGCTTTGGTTCAGGAAAGCTAATTTATGCTCCAATAAGATAAGGCTGAAAAGGCTGTCGGAAGGGACTGCCTTATTAAATAGTACTGTGCCTAAATAAAATGAATTTGACACCATGGTTTTGAAATCAGGGTGGCAGCATACTGTAGCTCATTGAGGGTGTTAACTGCAACTGTGGTTCATCACAAATTTGTCTGTTTCAACATTAGGTGTGCCGAGATTTTTCAAAGCAAGTGATCCTGCTCAAAAGAATGTGTTGCTATGTTGGTAGTGTCAAGATTCATTCACATAGGAGAAGCCTCGATTCAGCAAAGTGCTTTGAAGTCATTTGAATGAGAGAAGTATGTTAAGACTTTTGCTGAACTAGGCACATTAATGGTAGAACTTTGGGAGTATGCTCATCTCACTACCAAGGACATTCATTCTTTGTTTTCGGTCCTTAGTTTGTTACCCAACAATCATGCATAAATGGGTATTTTTGTAATGATTTTCAGAATGGGAGGAATTGACTGGTTTGTTAGCATGTCAATGTTCTTGTGAGGTGTGTTGGCTTTGCTGTTCTTTGCATGTTGTTTTGGTATCAGTTTCCATGTTTCCTGTGGAGATGGTGTTCTCTAGCACAGCAAATCTTTATGATTTCCATTAGGAAATTAGGATAGCTTTATACTTGATAAGTAGATAAGGTCTGGTGATAAGTGTAAACTGTGCTTGAAAGTGTATGTGTTCTGTTATTTTCAAGGAGACCACTGTATTATTTTTTAAAGAGCTTGTATGTTGGCGGGATGAAAAGTTTACATTTCATACTTTTAAGAATCGCTTTATTGTTTATTTATTGAAGATAGTGTAGAATTTTGTATCAGAAATGACATACTTATGTATTTTTTTGAACAGAGAAACACACTTTAGTTAAAAATCTTTCAATTGACCAAGTTTTAGAGGAAGTTTAACTTAACAGGCATGCAAGTTTACCACTGACTGGTTGAAAACACAATTAAAATACTTTTAAGTTTCTATTTTTCAATGTTGTTACAGAAATGTTTGAATTAAAGTATGTAAATAGAACTAAACCCATGCTTTCCTTTTTCCATATCAGTACATTTTATGAAATATAATGTATATGAAAATAACACATTGTTGTGGTAGAGAAAAAAGGTACCAATCCTTTAGTGGTGGAAAAATATTAAATGTCATTGTTCTAACCTTCTTTGGCTGTCATAATTTTACTCAATAGCTATAACTACGCTGACCATTCCTGTGTTTATATATTCAAGGTTAATCCCAATGTTGAGAGAAGACAGCAGCATACACCGTTAAAAACAACAAATTATCTCTGCTAGAGAAAAACCAGTTGCATCTACACAGATGTGGGCTTTTTCTCACACCTATGGTGGCAGCTATGTGTGGGCTTTGTTTTCCAAGAACCTGCTGCTGTCATGTAAGAATAGGGTACAGATCTACTGCAGACCAGATCTATTCCTCTTGCCCACAGGCATATTTATACCTCTTTAGAAAGTACAAGTTTTTGTGTGACATGTAGAGATAAATGTTCTCCACCTTCCATGTTCTACTATCTACTCCATTACTATCTGCTCTACTATCCTCCATTACCAAAGCCTTTTCATTTAGGTTGGATATGGCATTCTAGCTATGTACCATGTATGTATTCAGTTGTCTTTTTTTAAAAAAATGGAAACTTCGAACTGCAGCTTTGGGGATCTCAGATTCTTCAACAAGCTAGATTACTACCATTAGTTATATGTGCATGTATTATGGATGAAAATGTAAAGGTAAAAGGAATTCAATTCTTACAAGCGAAAGTCCATTTGGAAAATATGTAAAGACAGGTACTGAGAGGAAAATAAGCAAAGAAACAGGGGGATGGGGGGGTGTTGGTTGAACAGTAGTTGAACAGTAGTTTAAAAGACACACATTGGGGTGTGTCTTTTAAAATGGGCAAGAAGAGTTGAAATAGATCTACTTCTGAGTACCAAAGCCAAATATCCAAGTGACACCAACACCACCATATAGTTAAGGAAAACCATTTTATTGTTTCCAGAATAGAGTTTAATGGGATTTAATGAAAAAGACATGTATCTAGACAAACACTAGACAGTTTCTTTCATGATCTTGCTCAGTTTCTGAATCTTTGTTTTAGTAGACATGTCAACGTATTTCTCTCCAATGCCAACAATCATTCCTCCCAAGATTGATGCATCAGTCTAGAAAAAATAGGCAATGTTTCTTATTAAATAGGAAAAATGGACTATGTTATAACAGAAAGGCTCATTAAACTTGGATGTTTGCATTTATATTTTGACTAACCAATACAATCAGGTGCACTCCTAAGCACACTGATAAAGAGGCTGCAGAAGTCCCAGTTTGGAATAGTTGTAGGACCTATTTCTGTCTGGACTCTAAACATGCATAGAATTTTGCCCTTAGATGTATTTTGTGCCATGGAGATTTATTCTGTACAAAATAAAATCCTTGTAGCAAAGTTACTTAACCATGCTAGGACAAGATTGCAGCTGATATCATGTTTAATATTTACCTAAGAGGTCTATGTATTGTTTTAGGCCCTGAAAGAAATAATTTAAAAAAAAATCTTATCAAAGTAATGGTAAAATCAGGATGCTGAATGGAGCAGCAGCCAGAATTCCTGTCTCTTCATCCACTCTTCCATCTGTTAATTTAAAGCTATATATAAATGTGAGATGTTCTTCACCATAGACAGGTTCACAGGTCATTCTAAGCAACTCTTTACATGAGGTACAGTGGATCAGTTGTTTGCTGAGCAACCCACAGAATGTGTGACATACTGTCCGGAGGGTGCACATGGCTTGTCCTCCTCTTTCCCTCTCAAGTACTTCAGCTGACTTTAGCCAGAATCCCACCTATCTTTGTAAGAGATCTTATCTTGTCTCCAAGGCTCAGGCCCCTCCTGGCTCCAATCACCACCCCTTTTCATTTCCCACCTTTATTTTACAGTGCTTCAAGAGTATGCAAGTATTTGCAGTTTTTAAATGGTTTCCCCGTATTTTTGCAAGTGTACATACTTGCAATCCAATATGTGCACTCCTGCCACTGTCAACCGCAGTGCCAAAATGGAGTTGGCAATGCACAGGGCAACTGACAAGATGAGGCTTCATCTAGACTAATCTACACACAGTGAAGGCCCGGGGAAATAATAGTAAGACCAGTAAGAGTGACCAACAGTGCAATTCAGAAGCAGTAAAATGTAGGATTGGGGAAGGGAAACAAAGTGCATCCATGCTAAGAGAAGCAGTATCATCCCCTTAGGAATGAAACCCTCTTGTTTACCTGCTGAACTGACACTTCTCATATACAAGTGTATGTTACCTATCCTACTTTGGTACTTCTGTTAACAGCAGAAGCATAAAAGGACATGACCAGGGAAGACTGTACATACTGGGACAGATGAAGGTACACTCTTGACCACTCACAAAAGCATGGGGATTTTTTTTTTTAAATGGCTGGCTGCCCCAAGTGGGTTGTTATATCATGAGAACCCTATCTATGACACTTCTATCTTGCATGGTTACTGCGTCCTCATAGCTTAAGAGGCTAGACAATGGAACAGACCAATTTGTATTGGCTACATTTAGGATGTTACTGTTAATTTTACTGTTTAGACTTGGAGAGGCCTTTAGGATACATAAAGAAATTCTGGTGTTGACTGATCTTTGAAGTAGTCATTATCCTCACTTTTTCTTCAATTTATTGAAAAATGCTTCGGCTTTACAAAATATTCACACTTTTGCCCATACCTTCACTTCCAGTTTCAGGACTTCTCCTTTAGCTAGAAAGCTATTCAATACTGTTTTCAACTCAGTAAGAATGGCTTCATCTAAGGGCTAAAATATGCAAACAAAAATAGAATGATTTCAGGACTCAACAAGAAATAGAATAACAGAAATAAATGTTCAGTTCCCAAATACAGTGCACAACTAGGATGAAGTTGTGATATTTGTCTGCTTCAGAAAAGATTTTGTTTTCTGTTCATAGCTGAGTTAATATCATTTTGCTGATTTAACTGCATTAACAGAAATTCACATTTTAGTAAGCAGAAGGCTACTGAATTTTAATCTGTGGCATCTTCCAAGTTAAAAACAAAGGTAAAATGAACAAAATAATGATAAGTATGTATGCACTAAGAAACAGGAACCTAGACCAAAACAATAATCAGATAAAGGATATATTTTGAGGAATTACACTTATTTTTCCAGTTACTATGTTGCAGATAAAGAATATTTAAGGATTCCCAATGCTACTAGCAAAGTGAAAGACTGGGATTGGTTGAACTACTGGAATAAATTATGAGGGTAGGCAAAGTACACAGAAATATGTTTGTAAGCTATTTCTAGAAATTAATTTAAGAATACTAGACTGAATGGGCCAACAAGACTTCATTATGACACAACAGCTCACTAATTTAATAACCCATTTAACTTATTTTACTTAATATTAAGTAATGTTAATATTGTTATATTCTTCTGCTTTTTCAGTGTACAATAGTGACTACAGGCTAAGACTATCACAGAACAGATAATGAGATTCTAACAGCTTATATCTTATTAGCTTACCTGAGCAGTAGTTACAGAACATAACACTTCTCCACGGTATGCACTCATAATTTTACCAAATGCAGAAATTACACCTGGAGTATTACGCAAACGACCGTTTTCAGCAAGCACATCTTGAAAAACAAAAGATTGAGTAACAGTTAGTACAAATCATACTTGCAATGAAACTATGTGACAAATTATAGAAAAGTGCCTTCTATTTTTCAGAGCATGGTGACTGTGGCCTCAGATACATTTTCTTGTGTTTATGGATAAGAGTACTACTTACTGACAAAATTGATAGTGATAGGAGACAGTTTCTCTTTAAGAACAGCATCATTCATAGCCTTTCGCTTTACTGCACCCTTTATGTGAGGATTCATGATGATGCCAGATAATTTAGGGTCCTTCACAAGTGCCTGGAATTGCAACGGAAGACTCTCTATCAAAATCAAATCTGCTTCTAGTCAATTCACTAACTGTGATATAATTTGATCTGTCAAAATATATTTAACATGTGCTTTTAACAAAATTGTAACAATGGCAAAAGTTTAAGGATATTAAGTTCAAAACTACAATTGATAAAATAGCTAGAACATTAACAGTGCTTTTATGTCTGTTTCCTTAGAAGCAAATCCCCCATTTTTCAATACAATTATTCCTTGGTAAGTGTGTTAAGGAATAAAGCCCAAGTCAGAATAATTAACTTGATTCTGGGAGAAAATTCCACTCTAAAAGTTATTTTAAGGTTTATTTAAAACCCATTATATATGAATGTATCAATAGATTACAAAGGTTTCAGTACATGTGTGAAAATGGATTTTAAAAAATCCATTTAGGTTTACCAAAGCCAAAAATATTTTCTCTACTGTTAGATGCTTCTTATTCTTCTATAGTATAGGGTAATCAGAAGGGTGCAGTAACACTAAAACAACTTGTTCTGGCTTCAACTAAAAGGGAGAGAACCAGCAGACCTCCTTGGGTTATTTACTGAAACCCACACTTCTGTCAGGTATACAGAAGAGCATTTCTTAATCCTTTAACAAGAAGCCAGTTTTCCAATGTAAAAGACTAAACTCAATTTTTCTTACATTTATCCTTTGGCTCCTTTTTCTTCCATCACAGCAGGGATTTTGGCCACCCAGGGACCATTATGCTAATAGGTGGCTTTTATACAAATTCATCAATCAAATTTCTACCTGAACAAATATCCTGATAAAGAGCACACATCATTTTCTATAGAACAGATTTAACCCCATCTTTTCTTGACATATAATAAACCATAGGAATTAGAATCTATTTTGTGCCAACCATAAAGGATGTTCCCCAAATATTACTCATGAATATCAACACGTTCAGTGGATATAGATATTAAACCTAAGTATTATTGTTATATAAAGCATTATTACCATCACACGAGCCAACTCTTTCTCTGTCTGGTCCAACTTCTTCTGCTTAGAAGCAGCAGAATAGAGTGCAGTAGCATATCGACCTTCCAGTCCGTACACTTGAATTGGGGGCTATGGGGTGAAGGGGACACAAAACTGAAATTTTCCAAGTACATGTACAAGGGAAAAGAGATCTTGGGTAGCTTACTCAAGTCAATGAGATAGATTTATTAAGTGAGACCCTAACAAAATGTCACAGGATATTCCTGGTGTGTGTGCGCGTCAGTGTTGGAGGATGATGCTGAAGGCTACAGAGACAGAGGGAAGTTCATTTTGACTGCAGCCAAGAAATCTGAAGAAGATTGAATCTTGGAAAGACAGCAATGAAGGAACTAGGAAAGACTGTCTAGTGTAAGGATGTTTCACCCAGAGACCAAAGCCACATTACTCTATTTCCAATCTCTATGTTTGGGCATAACATCTGAACAGTGAAGAAAGCTCAGAGGAAGAAAATTAATGAGATGAAACATGATACTGGAAGAGAGCTTTGCAAATACTCTGGATGAACAGAAAGATGAACCACTGGGTCATACAGCAAATCAAGCTGAAGCTTTCCATGGAAACAAAAATGACAAAGCTGAGGATGTCATCATGAGAAGGCGAAACTCACTGGAGAAGCCAATAATGCAAGGGAAAGTCAAAGGCAGAAGAAGAAAGGAAGACCGAATATGAGATGAATTCACTCTATCCATAGCCTTGAACTTGGAAGAACTGAATGGCGCTATCAGGGACAGGATATTTTAGAGGGTTTTCATTCATAGGGTCACTGTAAGTCAAAGACAACTTGATGGCACATAACAACATCATAGTATTTTATCTGCAGTTGTGAACAACCCACAGAGCTTTGGCTACTGGAAAGTAGAGAATATAAATAACATTATACAGGTAAATTTCTATATTGCCCAATAGCCAAAGTTCCTTATAAGAGGAACCTGCAGGATCATGCTCTAGATCTACCCAGTCAAGCAACCAACAAGAATGTAGTCCAACTAATAAAGTGTGGCCTACTTTTGGCCTTCTTGTGTTTAAATTAATGTGGAAGCATGTAGTATTCACTAACCTCACTACACAGCAAGTGCAGCATACACATGAATGGCATGTTTTCTTTTGTGCCTGGTCAAGCAGTACAGATTGCTATCTTCATGCTTCTTTTATTAAGGTAAGATTTGCAACATGCTGATTAGCTCTACATATGGACATGACGACTGCCCAGTCAGTTTAAGTGGCACAGGTAGCACCTATACACAATATCATTATTGTAAAGAAGCACAAGGTCATTTTTGTACTATTGTGCTAATGTAGTACATGCAGCCTG
Organism: Varanus komodoensis; assembly: GCF_004798865.1. Classification (NCBI taxonomy): domain Eukaryota; kingdom Metazoa; phylum Chordata; class Lepidosauria; order Squamata; family Varanidae; genus Varanus; species Varanus komodoensis. The sequence goes on along the minus strand of NW_025335941.1, from coordinate 14,644,804 downwards.
TTCCAAAAACTGTGTGTTTAAGCAAAGTCTTTGGATCAGGCTTTCAACACACTCTTATGTGAATCATTATAATGAACAAAGTTAAAGAGAGATTTTAGGTCTACCCAAGGGCTTGGGCATGCACAGTGGAATGCTTGAATTCTGAACAGCACACACATTTCAGTCTCAAAAATGGTTTGTTATGTGACATGCTGGGAAAAACAAGCCCAAATCCTATTTGGATGCATGCAATTAGTTGTTTAGTTCCTGGAGTTCCTACCCAAGCATCAGCTATGGGATAATATAGAAAATAAACAAACAACTACATAGTAATCACACAATCAGGCACGGTTAGTAGTATGCAATGAACTTTAAAATGTGTACTTTCTGTAGCCCCATAAATGCAGTCCTATGCACATTTACCTACTGAATAATCCTGACCGAATACAGTTGTCTACAGAAAGTACCAATGAGTAGACATGAATCTGAGCTCTGTAAATTACTGAAATATATATATCAAATTTGGTATATTTCAACACAATTGACATTACAGTAAGATGTACTTTAAGGTAAGGTTAACTGAGCCAATGCTGTCATTATTCAATTTAAATTTACTGACAGTGTGCTCACCTACAGATCTACTCAAAATTAAGTACCACAGTTGAATGAGACTTAGTACTAGATAAGCAAAAACAGGAATACAGTCTTAAAAGCTTTGGTGCAGTTTGTCAGCACAATTTGGAAGACATCAATCAAACTTACTTGCACTAATTTTGATACTGGTCGTACTAGGGAGGTACTGAAGTGGCGCACCTGCAAGAAAAGTTATTTAATTTAAATAAAGTAAATCAAACATTTTCAATGATCGGAAGATAAATAGCAAATGTGTTCCAAAATTATCTGTAATTACCAATTTCTTTTGACATTAATAGGATAAGATTCCAAATGGATGAAGAATTGTGTGCAAAAAATCAAGTCCTTCTCCCTGAGACAAGTATTCCTAAACAAGTATTCAAAGTCCAAGAAACTTATATACATATTATTATTATTATAACATTTCTATGCCGCCCCTTAGTTACATATATACCTCTGCCACACACAATACCCCTTTCCATCGCCTCTTTAACACCTCAGTGTTTCTCATATTACTCCCATCTTTTTGTAGAAAGTGTTCCCCTACATGCGACTACCAGAAGCAAGGACTGGGGTCAAAACCCATAGAGCAAAACGATGAAGGAGCAAGAAACCACAGCTCAGTGACAGAGCACCTACTGTGCATGCAGAAGCTCCTGGGTTCAATCCATGGCAACTCCTGGAAGGGCCAGAAAACAAGGCTTGAAGAGCCCCTGGCAGAGACAATCCTGAGCTGGGTGTCTCCCTGGGTTGAGTCGGCCGGCACAAAGCATTTTCCTATTTTCCAAGACCAGGACAGTTGCAAAGGATCGGCATCCAGAAAGGGAGATCGCCTTGCTCTGAGGTTTCTTTCCGTGGAAAGCTATCCGTGGAAGCCCTGCTTTTAGAGCATACATACACCAGCCCCACACACCCTAGAAGTCCTCCAGTGCCGCATCGTTTTGATGTTTCTGCCTTTCCTCTAAAGTCTCACAGCCGCGAGAAAAGTATCCCTCGCCTCAGAAACCAAACCGAAGAACCACACAAAAAAGGCTTCTGGCAGAGCCCCTGCTACAGCTTTATCACTCACCTTCTGGGACAACCCCAGAGCGGCCGCCATCTTCTCCTCCTGTAGGTCAAACAGGGTCCTCTCCTCCCCCGCCCAATAATAGGAGCGCATGCGTAGTGTCTCGGCGCACAGCGCGCGAAGCCACAGCTCTCTGGGAATCGTAGTTTGTGTTGCTTGTGGGAGGAGACGAGCCGGACAAGCAGAAATGGACGTAAAACAGACGCACGTGATGAGACACGTTGGGGGATAGCGTATATTTGCTCTTATTTCTAAGTGCCTTAGTTCTGGTGCGGCCGGATCCTGCGGTAAAGAACGAGGCATGCCGCTTCTCACCCCCCCCCCTTTTGCGTTTTATCCATTCTAGTGCTGCCAAAATAGTACAGAAATGTGTAACGTAGAGGAAGCAAAGCCCAAACGGAGACTTAAAGAAGCCTGGCAGTTTATGGTGAACATATATCCGATATGAAATTTATTGTTTTTTATGCATGATGGGAAGATGATTGTAGTCATATCGAACACGCGTTATTTCCGTTTTCCTTTAAGTGTTAGCTGATTCCTTCCTATGCTACCGACATTTTTTTTAACAATCCTGTGTAGCAAAAGATACTTCCACTCCACCGAAAAACCGCCAGCCTCCATTTAAACCCGTTTTGTTCGTATCAAGGTATTTGTTCCTTAAGTATGTATTTTGCACCCCTTTCATATCCCTACATAGGGTGCAATCCTGTAAGGGGCAGTAACGTGACGAAGTCCCCCCTATGCTGCTGGAAAGCCAGCTAAGCTGCCACCATGACAGACAGACAGACTGCTGGAGTACCTCAGCAACTGATGTATTCTGTCAACAGAAATAGCAGAAATGGTGCAGAGCTGTGAGTGGCACACCTTCCCCATATCCTGTGTTAGCCTTCCCCACCTGGCATCCTCCAGATGTGGTTGTCTACAAGTCCTGTTACATCATCCAGCATACTACCTGCAGGTGATAGGAGATGTAGTCCATATTCTTGCAATCCACAGCCTTGTCCCCCATGGCCATGCAGAAGTTTACATCAGCCCAATCAAACTGCTAGATGAGGGAGCCCATTTCAAACAGTTCTTGAGTTCTAAAATATCTAATCTGGTCTTTCTTAGAAAACAGTATGGATTTTTAATTCCATCTTTATGCTTTTATTGTTGGACATTAATGTAGCTTTGTTATTTGCTGTAAAGTATCAAAGAACCCTAGAAAACAAACAACTGAGGAAAAATAAGTGGTCATCACTTTTAGCATTTAATCAGCACTACTGTTTGTTTGGGAGATTTTGGTTGAGTGGACTTCGGTGATAACGAGAGTAATGACAGCTTTTACTGGAATGGGGTATTGCGACTGTCTGACAAACCCATCAGTCCCAGCAGAGTGTAACTGACGCACACAGCCCTTCTTCCCAACTAGCAATACATGCATTCTGGGCTTCACTTCAGGATGAACACCAACAATCAATTTATTACCTATGGAACCATTTAGGAAGGACAGGGTATACCATGGCTTGGCTTGCTTTACCCCTGGCTGCTGTATTTCTTCAATTTGCACAGTGCAAATTATGCAGGAGGTAATTTGAACACTAGATGTAGCTATTGGCATAGACTGAGAATCTTGACAACTAATAGCACCGAATCTGAAGAAAGATGTTACCATAATGCTCTTTATGTTGGACAGTAACTGGAAAATATTACAGCCAGAATCAGGATTCCAAAGCAATATACAGACAGTATGAATAGGGGAAAAAGTTTATCTGAGTATATGTCCTTGCAAGGGTGCAAAGTCTTTAATAAAACATAGTGCAAATCAAATTGGCTAGATACCCCTGTAGGCAGAGGAACAAATGGAGTCCTGAGCTTACACTGAAAGGACCTCACTTGGTTGTTTTTAAATTTCATCCACAGGGTTTTCAGGGCTTTACAGAAGATGACATCACTGAAGCCAGGTGTGCTGTAGTTGATACTGACAAGGCACTGCAATTGGACATCAATGAAAATGATGTCCTAGAGTTACTCGAGTACCGTTCTGAAATCTTGAGCAATAAAAACCTTGTGGAGATAGAGGAGCAGCCAAGAAGAATGGGACATAGAATCTCCAGAACTGAAAAGGTTTGTGATAAAAGAGTTAGCTGAAGGCTTTAATCATGTCAAAGTAGGGATGGCAATGTTTGAGGAGCAAGACTGTAACTTGGAGAGAGGTTCACAAAGGTTTATCATGCAGTTACCAAGGCCTCAGATACTACAAGGCCATTTATGATAAGAAATAGAAAAAGGCTGTACAAAGAACCCTTGATGCCAACTTAGTTAATGTTAGGCTCAATGTTACCTCAAGAATGTTCTAAACTGTTTTAGGAACACTTTCTTTTATTATTTTTGTTTTTTACAATACCTGCACACATATGGATTTTATCTCTCTCTTCAGTACCTGTAGTTACTTTATTATTACTGTATTATTATCATTATTACAATGCTGTATTGAGTTTAAGATGTTTTAGTGAATATGGTAGTGTTTCTTAAGTGTTTTATATGCATTGAAAGGTTATATATATATACACACTAAGACAAACATTTGGCTTACTCATGTGATCCAACTTAAATGCATTTTGACTTAAGGATGTTCTCAGCAATGGAACTTGTTCTTAAGCCAGGGACTACCTGTATTGTATTTCAGTAGTGCCCAATAGTGAAAGTTCTCTGGACAGTTCACACTTTTTTTTAAAAAAAGCTTACAGATTTATAAACTGAGCAAGCATGCACACATGCATGTACACACATGCACACACAGAATTATTAGATTTCATTTTTTTCTGCCATGTCCAAGCAGCATGACAGTTGGGATAGCAGGGCTTTCATCATTATTGTAAATGTTAAGCAGCCAGCCCAGATGGGAGGGAAACGTGACTCATGTTAAATCCAATAAAATGAAATGATGTTCTCATTTGACCTGAATGTTGTAGAACTGGAAAGGTATAAATATTTTAATATGTCTCATGGTAATTGGACTTGAAAATAAAGCCCTTTTGTTTAAGATGAGCATTAACCATTTCGATATGAATGACAACATATTCTGACTTCCTTAGTAACACTTAGTAGAACAGTTACCAGCTTGAATATTCTGGGCAGGCATCGGTGAACAGGTAGTCCTGGTTGTGGTAATCAAATGAAGATTGTGATATAAGGTAGATGGGGGTGTTTCAGTTTGTTTATATTGGTTCCAGGTGCAAAGTTCTTGCACAGACTTTCCAGTTGTGCACCCATGAAGCAGCAAATGTTAAGCCTCCCTACAAAGGACAGGACAGGTGTAACAGAGCAACTGTTAGGAAGAGCTGTTGTTTTGGCTGTAAGATTCTGAACCGGGCCTGTTTATGATCCTTTTGTACAGAACAAAGTATTGCTGGCTTCTGAAAAAAAATTAGTCATATTGACATACAATAGTCTTCACAACATAGCTTGTTAGAAGGCATTGTTAAGCTTTGACTGTCAGACTTGTGGAATGACCATCATTGTCATAAATCTAACAAAAAGCAAAGGTAGGCTATGTTGGTCTGTAAGTGGTGGGGGTGGTCAAAAATAGTGAGTAAGGTTCTGGGTTCTCCTGAACATCCGTTAGACTGGACAAGACAAAAACATGAAAGACAAAACCAAACATGTAGAAGATTAGAGTAGACAGTTGTAGCAATAAAGTTTGAGCTTATATCCAGCTTCGATATGGAGATTGCAGATTGAATGAATTTGTCTTTGTCAGGTACTGTAAGTACACTGAGGATTCTGGGTTAGAAGGAATAATAACTGAGTCCCAGTTTGGAAAAGAAAGACCATCTGTCACCTAGATTTGTTTCTAGATTTAAGTGAAATGCAAGTTCCTGGTTAGGCAGACATCATAACAAACAGAAATATATTTTTTTATTTTTAAAAAATCTTCAAATCTTATAGTGACTGGAAGAACTCAAATGCAGTAAGAGAAAAGGCAGTGGTAGAAAATCATTTCCCTCTGGTAACCAGTTCTGGCCAGGATGGTTAAAGATGGCCCAAGAGTACACAAAAACAAAACGGAGGACAACATGTTGGCCCATAAGGGGGGAACCTCCCCCCCATACATACACACAAAAACTCTGTGTTTTATTAGGATTAACCAAAATAACACAATATTATGATTCCAATAATAAAGATTAAAAACAACATAACCTTTTCTGTTTCTTTGCCTTTGCAGAAATGGTGGTATTATAAAATGTTTCAGGCTTTTTTATTGTGGTTTTTGATTAATGGCCAACCTCCTTGTTAAATGTAAATACAGTTAAGGAACCAAGTTAAAAAATTTACTCCCCAGCCAAATGGAACAATATTCTAATTAAAACCCATGTGCAATTAAACTGGACCTATATCTGAGCATAGTCTATATCTCTTGTAGCTGGAGAAATATGCATGCACTGCTACCCCAATTCTCTAAAAGTGAAAGTTCTTTTAGAGGCTTCCACCTACAAAACCTCTCAGCAATCTAGGATGCAAGCCTATGCATATTTTGACACAAAAAGTTCTATAGCTCCCAGCATCCCTCCAGCTAGCTGCCCATGTTTCTGTCTAGAAACTTGAGATTGCTTATGAATCTTTCTTGAATAAGTGATTTAGTATGTATGAACTATTTAAAACCCTCATGGGTTATTTGGGCCACACACAAATGTGCTGCCCCATGTTGGAAAAGGAGCTGCAAAAACTGGGGGATGGGAATTCATATCTTCCTGGAGTAACCGGAGACTTTGGGAAGTGCTGGAAATGTGAAAAGCACTGAAAATTCTCAGTTCATCATTTAAAATCAAGATAATTACCTTGCTAAAGGAGAGATACTGTCCCCCACCCTTTTTGGTACAACTTCTTTTGCCACTTTCCTCTCCTTTACTCAGGCTTTTCAGCAGACAATATGGCAACTGGACTATAGTAGCTGTGCACAAATTAACCTATATTCAGTCCCATCTTCGGAGTCTCCTTGTCTGTTACTTGCTATGCTTCCTCCCTGACTTTGACAACTGAAAACAAGAAGGACATTTGACAAGGCAACACTACACAAATCAGACAGTTGTTATACTAGGCTTGCAAAAGATCAACAATAACAACAAATTCTGAATGCATTTGTGCAACTTTCTGGGACTGAAAAAATAAAGGGTAACAAACCAGTGATTGTTGCTCCAAAGTCCTGCTTGAGCATTGGTAGAGGGGCAGTTACTCACTGCCAGTGGTAGAGGATTTTGCTGCTCTAAACAAGCAGCTCACTAGCCATTCCCTGCCATCACTGATGAAATTACTTTCCTAGGTTTGGATATGACAATTCATCATGGTATGAACAACCCCTAGTACAAGTCATAGGTTCCCAAGGTGGCTTGTTTGCAAGTCACCTTGTGGAAAGTAGTCTGGGCTGACATGATACAACAATCCATCACGACTAGTTGCCCTGATAGGCTGTCCTGTTGTGACAACCAAGTCAATGATTTGGCATGAGTGGCATGTTGCTTGTGCTCAACTATAAGGAACAGCCAAGGATTTTTTTTAAAGAAAGGAAATAAAAATCCTCAGCCACTTCATCCTTGAAAGTAAGGTAAGCACCTCCTCCCAAAATTAATACCACATTATGTTCCACAAAAGGTGTGTGTGTGTGTGTGTGTCCATGTGTGAACATAGTTGTTTTGCCAGGCAGGAAATTGGTGAGGAGAAAATCCCATCACAACAAGAGTATATGTGACTTGTGCTGCAAAGTCTGCTGGGATATATACTGGAATGAGTGGGAGGATGAAACAAACCATGGCAAGCCAGCAAGCACCTGACCTTTTGTTGGCAGCAACGTGGCTTAGCCGGCAATTAACCAACCCACCCTGGCTTGCTTTCAGCATCATGACATGTGAACAGGCCCACATCTCAGCTGAATGGTGCATTGTCTTTTTTCTCCACATCGCTCCCCTTTAAGTCCCTCATATCTTGTCCTGAATGGTTCTCCGCTTTTCCTCTACTAGTCTTCCAACAATATTTACAGTGCCTTCTTCCCCACATGCTTGCCTGTAAGAATGTCATAATAAACTTCAAGAAAGAAGAAAAACAAGAGCACTTAGCATGCAGAGTTCAAGGCAGATTTAGCAGTGTCTATCTTTAGCCAGAATAGTGAGTTACATCATTGTGAGCTGACTATATGGCTACGCTGAGGTAATATGCAGGCCAAGGGACTGTGAGACAAGGCATGATGGGATTAAGCTGTAAAATTCCACTACTCTCCAAATCAGGTTTACAGAGACTTAGAGATTGTGGGTATTTTTCCGGCAAGGGATAATTACAAACGTTGTGTAATATGATATTGCTTCACATTTTAAAGAGTTATAAAGAAAATGGAATCAAATTCAGAATCCACCAAAATTTCCTTGAACAATTTGCATGTGTCTGTGTATCTCGGTGTTCTTAGTGTCAGGTCTTACCAGCCCCAGCAGCCACTCCAAGCTAATGCTGGATTTTCTTGGATGATGCCATGTTGCTTAGCAACACTGCTAGGCAGCAGGCTATACATGATGCATAGAACTGGCTACTCCGTTGTGCAGGGCCCATTTTAATTATTGTTTCCCAAGCTGTAAAATATTAATTTGCCATTTGCAAATAGAAACTATGCTAAGAGATTATGAGCCTATTTATCCTGCCCCCACCTCCATCCTTGGTTCAAGCTCCTGTTGAATTCAATGGAAACAGGAGGCAGCCCCAGGCTGAACTGAGCTGATAGATGTAAAACGCAGAGGGAATTCATGAGATACAAATACTTTTCATGCCTGGGGTAAAAGAGGCTGACGTGCGCAAACACTTCTCAAGGTGACATCGTGCAAATGATGTGGCATTTATGTACAGGCACTCAAGCAGGTAAGGGAATGTAACATTATTTTTATGGGCAGAAGAGGGGGGGCTTTTTCAGGGAGTACAAAAGAGTCAAATCTTTGGTAAAATGTTAACATTGTTTTTTTACAAATCTGCCATCAGAGAACTGTTAAATGCATTCAGATTATAATTAGTCATATCTGCTCTGCCACCCAGTGTGGATGACTAAGACACATTTTGGGAAACCGAGAATAAAATTACAGCAGAAGAACACAAGAAAACTGATGCCGGATCAGCCCAAAGGCCTGTTTGGTACAGCATCCTGTTTCCTGCAATGGGAAGTCCGCAACCAGGAGGCAAATACAACAGCACCTTCTCAGTCACGTTCCTCAGAGACTGGCAGTCAGAGGCATATAGCTATTATGGCTACTAGTATCCATCAGTAGCATTATCCTCCATGGATTTTTCTAATCTCCCTTTAAAGAGAGCATCTAAGAGCCATTGCCCAGTAATGGCTCCACATGTTCTTGGGTGTCAGTTTCGGGTAGGGTTGTGCTGTAACGTGTTGGGATTTATATACTCCCCAATCTGAGGGCTCAGGAAGGGTAACAGGCTGAAACCATGCTTCCATCATAAGGATTATCATTCTAATTAGGTCATTGTGAGCTCCCCAATTATAGGCAACAAAGCTCTGGAAACAGCACTAATGTATTTGCAGGAGAGAGCACTGGAAACTTACAGAGACCATTGGCTTCATTTACAAAAGTACAAGTAGGACATGGCTGGAGGCCGATGTAGTCCTATGATGGGCAGGCAGCATAGCCTGAGTAGGTCAGCTTTTTTCCAGGAACTGATTTGTGCAGACCCTCAATTGCACCCTTGGTTCCATCCAAATCCAGCTAGGAAACTCTCTCTCTCTCTCCCCCACGCCCCCCACTAATCTCTCTCGCACACACAATGTGAGCCTTAATTCTCCAAGATTTTGTCCACACATACCCAAGTTGCACAAACTGAAAAGTATCTGTTATAACTGAAGAAGCATGAAACAAAGTTATATCCACCAGACCTGTATCAGCTATGGCATACAAGTCAGCATGGGTACCATCAGCTTTACCTTTATTTGCAAGGTGTAATTGGGAAATGGTCACGGTAGGTTATCTAGTGGTCCACCTTTTCTTGCAGGTCACAGCATAATAGAATTTGACCCAGAAAAGCTCTCTGCAGAGTCAGTGGTGGTGGAGAACCACCTTCATTGCCATGGAGTAGGCTTTCAAAGAAATTCTACCTTGTGTTTGAGTGGACTTGCTCTCAGTTTTCTGCCAGCTATTATAAAGTAGGATTAATGCAGGATATTGTGTCATAAATGGTGAAACTTCATCATATATTTCCTCGTGTTTTTAATTACATTTCTGTGTCACTCTAATAAGAATACAATGGCAACTTTTGCCATGAATTTTTTTTGCATAATTGATTGAATTATTTGAAATAGAGAACAGACATATTTTTCCTTACAAGGAAAGGAAAATTTCCTTTACAGGCAATTATTTCAGAGACTCTGCACAATTTAGCAACATATGTGCAGGGAGCCCTGACACAAATCAATTTAAGAATGGTGTTGTTCAGTATTGTATTATAAAAAGATTCATAAAATTGTAGCTCACTCCTTAGTAGCTCACTAAAAATTAGTCCTCTGTTGGAACTATTCTTTTGGATGCCAATGTGGGAACAAAATACAATGTCACAGGACATGCAGATCTGGGGAAAGTTAATTTAGTTACTAGCAATTTTATTCTTTTTTCTGAGTTTTTAACCCTCAGATCATGTCAAGTCTATGGTCTTTGATTCACTGATGCCTGAAATTTACTATGAATTGACATTGTCAAATGACTATTTTAAAGAGGTTTATATTTTTTTAGTGACAATATGAACAGATATCACAGATGTAGCCTTCATTTCACAGAGAAATATAACTGAGGCAATCTCACCTGTGAACCTCCACCCACACAAGTCATCATGGGATGTTGTAACTTTTCCTTTATTCATATTACAATATCCTCATGCAAGGAAATATCCTTGGGATTAATGTTAATGGCTCTCTGCTGTACCTCAGTTCATCAGGTTTCCCTGGCTGGTTATTAATCTCTGGGAAATGTCTTTCATCCAAAAGGCAATTGCTAAATCAGACTACTATCTGAAACAAAATAAATCTTTAGACAATCCCGTTAGATGTGCCACTTCAAATGATATATCTGTCCACATTCCATTTCAATATAGGATCCAGTGCTGCTGTGTCTCACACCCATTTTCTCTGCTTCCAGAAATTGCTGGAACCAGATGGGTTTGTTCAGCATCCTCTGTTTCAGGAACACCACCACATAATAATTACAAACCTTTAAGGTGTAATCCCATGTGTGTTGAGTTAGAAAAAAGGCCGATATCTCCCATGCCTGTCCCAGTCAGCCCTGTTAGCTGGGTCACTCTGGGAGTTTTAGGCCTTTTTCTTTCTCAACATGCACAGGATTGCTCCTTAAACTAGTTTTAAAGTTGTAAAGCACTGAAATTCATACTGACCATCAAAGTATGGTTCATTTTACTCATTTTGAGTACAAATGATCTATATCAGGGATGAGCAACCTGTAGCCTTCCATTTGTTTTTGTCCCATCATCCTTCTCCATTGGCTAAAGTTAAGCAGGGTTGATGGAAATTGTGCGCCAAAAATCTGGAAGACCACAAGTTGCCTATCCCCAATATACTATGATATCAGATCAAAGGGACTCAGGAAGAACCTTGTTTATTATAAATCACATCACTACAGTATGGTAAATATTTCCCTTTCATTATACTGTACAGAGTTATCAGTGAGTAATACATTATCTAGGAGTAGTAATTGCAAAATTAGTTTTAATAAGGCAAATGCCAATGAGTAGCACATATACCTCAGCATACCACTTTTATATCACCAAAATAGACAGAATGCATCGGCAGAATCAGGACATATAAATTCAGTGTAAATAAAATAAAATACATCTCACCATAGTGAGGAAGATGGTATCTTGAGTGCCTGATCAGTTTGCTGTCTCCTGGCACCAGCAATTTCAGGGCCCACATTGTTCTTCCTACTGGTGGTTCATTATTTTTACACTGGACTCGACTGAACATATAGGATGCCCTCAAAACAGGAGGCTGTCCTCTGTAAAGAAAGAAGACAGACCACTGGTGCAAGTGCCTCAGGACTGAGTTAGTGGATTTCAAATACTCTACAATGGCATTTCTCTAAGTCGAACACAAGAAATTGCTTTGTGACCAGTCTTATTCATTACTGTCTGCTATCAGCCACTCTTCAGGGCCCACCTAGAAATGCTGGGGATTGAGTGCAGAACCTTTGTACGGGACTGCCACCGAGCAATCAGCCCACTCACAAACTATACTCTTTTCCTCAGGAGGGCTGTGACCAATTCACCTAAACTCGGCCCTGGACTCACTTTTTTTTTTTTTTTAAGTTAGCTACTGAGAAATAGGAATGATTGGACGATTTTCCCGTGTGCAGAAGGTGAAAGAGGACTCAGAGCAAAAAACACTTGATGGCTGAAGCATTGTCTGGAAGGGCTCCAGCTGGCACTCTAGCCGAGGCAACATTGACATGAGGGTGGACCTACCCCCTGATGTCATCCAGCCCACAGGGACAGGAAGGTAATCCAGCCTTAACATGGTTCTCTACCCGTTTCACATGTTTATGAGTTTGCTTGGAGTCACTGTTAGGCCCATGGGTGATTAATAATGTCCTGGATTTAATGTTTTAAAACAGTGCTACATTGTTCCCAAGAAATGTATTAAACACTTATGCATTGCATCAGATTGCAGAGTAGTTTTGCTTCTCCTTAGCAGTGATGATAGAGCCATATCCAGTAGCTGCCCATAACACATCCTAAATTGCAGAGGTGCTAGTTAAAGAATCATATTTTCCCATCAGCAGTGTACTGGTGAAATGCCATGTCTCCAAAAAGAAGCAATTCCTTGCAAAAGGACCTAAGGATTCTGCCCAGCAAATGAATAATTGTCCGTTTGTTGCACTGTAGCCAGTTTATTTAGTAAGGCCTTATAATATCTAAAATAATCTCCATAAAGAAGTAGAGAACAGAAAATAGATACGAAGATATACAAACATACCATTATTAGCAAATTAAGTATAACCCTATTGATTGTACCCTCAGTGATCAGAAGCCTCCAGGTTTGAGGCTTCTGATCATCCAGTTCAGGGCAGGAGTACCAGCAGAAGTCGTATTTATCTTCCACCCCACATCTTCCAGTAGATAAGCATTTTGCCTATCTAACTGGAGTGTTTTGGAAGGGGAGCCAGGAAGGAGGCTGGAAAGGTTTCAGGACAGCTTGTATTCTGGCCCTTCCAGTCTCTTTCCACCATTGTTCACTAAAACACCCCCTCTCCCCCTTTCCAATTTACTTTTTCATCCCTGGAAATTAATCCAAACAGTTCTTTGCATGTTTCCCATGAGGGGGCAGAGGAGTGAAGCTGGGTCTCCGATTCCCCCTGGTGAGGCTGGAGCAATTTCTTTGACCTTGGAAGAAGGGACTGAAGCAAGCCCGTGACCCCTCAGACCATGCATTGGGCCCACAGGGCTGCTCCCTTACTTGGTCTGGGCAAAACCAAGGTTAGTATGACATGTACAGAAAACAACTGTCTTCACTGGTATTACTTTTAATCTAATATTTATATTAAATCATATAATGGAATGGAATGAATGGAATTTTGGTGACTTTAGAGGGGCAGTTTTAGGGCCAAAAGATTAGTTTAAATATCTTAAAACTTCACAATAATTTAACTGAAGGACTTGGTGGTTACTGGGTTCCCCCCACCCCCCAAAGGTAAAAATGAATTGCAGAATGGGAGCTATGTCATAAATAGCACATGTGGCTGTGTGGCTGTGAATGGAAAATACAGAGTGATAGCAAATGGATTGTATTTAATGTTAGCTTAACTTATGCCAATCATTTCAATTGGTTTAACTCTGAATAGTATTGAGATGGGGTGGGACTCACTTTTATTATATCAGGTAAGGTTCACCTTTGCTCCTTTCTTGCCACTGCTGTGGCAGCCTTCACCTCATGAACAAGTTTTGAGATAATCAGTCTTCAGCCATGTGGAGGTTCAAAGTCTATTCCTACAGTGGCTTTCTAGGACTCCTCTGATTTAAAAAAAATGATTTCCTTGTTCATCTCCTTGAAGATCATTATCCTTCAAAACTATGCCAGCTACTTAATGAATCTCTCAGATGGCTTTGAAATTGAAAAGACTGACATTAATAATTTTTTGCTTTATACCAGGGGTGGAAGACTAGTTTTGAGAATGACCCCAGTTCCCCATGGGCCAAATAAAATATTCCAGTAAAAACCTCAAGTCAGCATCAAAACTGTGCTGGAAGGAATGATGTATTGGAAACCCATCAGCTCCTCAGGAGCAAACCTCCAGCTCCACTTGGGATCATGCTTGAAGCATGCTCTGAGGACAAATGATGCATCCCACTTTCTGAAGTCAACCAGGTTTGCATTTGATCAGTGCTTGGATAGGAAACTGCTTGGAGACCTCATGGCACTGCTTTAAGTTCCATAATGAGCAAAAAACAGAATTTACATTTACTACATTAAAAAATACCCTGCTCTCTGCATGGATAAAACCATATTCTTAACAAGATACAGGACTGCATATCCAAAGAAAGGTGGAAACCACAACAAGCCGTATCTATTTTGTAGTTCAGTTTGGTGCAAAATAACATTGCCACAGAAAATGTAGGCCTGAGTCTTACCATCATGAGGAGACGTTGAAGTTACACCTAAAGGACACTGCTTGCCTTTTGGGACTGTTGATGCCATTATCAGAAAGAATGATTTTAGAAGTAAATCAGGCGTAGGGCAGGAAAACTCAGTGGCAGTACAAATTGTCCTGTTCCATGAGATCAGAGGACACATACTTTCTCCTTCCTGCTCCTCTCATGGTAAGTAAAAAGTACCATCAGGAATAGATTGAGCCTGCAACTTCCTGCTTGCGGCTGAACAATTGAGAATGGGCACTTATCCCACCCAACAGATGCAACTCATGGGTAGGATTGCTCCATGAAGCAAGGCGTTTTCTTCGTAAACATGTTGTCACGGTTAGTTCTGTTGGCTGTCATTCCTACTAGAATGGTTTTTTGCTGTCTCCTTTCCTGCTGGAAGTGCAGGAAGCCATTGGCATTACATCAATGTGATGCTGGAGTTAGCGCTTGCCAGGCCAGCAGAACCACAAATCTGCACTGTTAAGTTGTTGCATTAAACCTGTTTTCTTCCTCAGCTCTTATGAGGCACATTTCCTTAAAATATATCCCAACAACATTGGCAGTCCTTGGATGCTTACTGCGGTTTGCAGGTTTAACAAACAATATCCAAAGTTCCCATGCTATGTAATTCTGTTAATTTCCCAAGGAAGTGGCTGTATACCTGACAGGACTGACACACCTGGAGTGGTATTTGTGCTTAATGGTCCTCTGAAAACTTCTACTTCAGGACTAGCTAATTGCCCAAAGACACAGTTGTACCACTGTAGGGCTCTGAATGTGGTCTCCAGTTTTAAGGTGAACAGGAAAGACTTGTTTATCAAAGTTGCAGTGCAAAAGCGGAGCACAGGAAAGCTACACATATCCAAGTGGTACCCGCAGTTATTTTGAGAAGAAATGTTATGTGGATTATATGAAGGAAGATGGACATGGACAAAGGGAATGGGCAGAGCAGGTAGCAGAATACTTTGCTACTTTGCTACTTTGTCTGGCAACCTGCTTACCTGTTTACATATCAGAGGTGGAGAAACACAGAAAAGAACCACTCAGGTAACTTTCCATCTTGCCAGTGTTTAATTTTATGTCTTTCTTTGCCTTCTAAGAAACAGATTATAGTGCTGACACATTTTATCCTACCCTGCAATAAACCACAGAGGGCTGGTTGTATGCAAAGTCTGATAAACTACTCAGTTCATCATGGGTTGCTGGGCCCCTCTTTACCTTTTGGTCGTCTCTTGGGTACTCCAAAGGACACCCCAGGAGGAATGAGTGTTCCTCTCCCCACAAAATCATGTGTGTTTTCAGGCCCACCACAACTTCTTTTCTTGTTACCCCTTGAAACTGGCTTCCCCATTTCTGATTTTGACAGCTATGAACAGTCCCCTCAAAGTGCCCCAGTAGCACCTAGGAGAGGCTGTCTATGGTTATCCAGTTTTAAAAAAATAGCTTGCACAAAAATGTGTGCACAAATGAAAAACATTTCTAGCCACAGTGGCACTTCTGCCAAAGATTGCAGTTGTGTGACTGTGGTGATTTGAAGCTTTGCCTGGGGCAATATCCAAAAGTGGCCTCCTCCAAAGGGGATAGCAGATACCATCCTGGCCATTGCCCAGAATGGGCAGCAAATACGTTTCCCCTCTTTGGTTTCTCTTGACAGTTGTCAGAAGACAAACTATCCAGGAAATCCAAAGGGACATGACATCTTTAGCTCTGAAAGGTTTTCTTAGAAGGATTCACACCCCCTTCGTGGCAACTGTCTCAAAATCCCACCTTTGAGTCGCCACCAAGAAGCACATATTATACCAATTTTCTATCCCAATACCACCGGCATTTACATCCTCCCAACAATTCTTTTCTTACACCTTTCTTGACAACTCACCTTCTGACAGCTGTCAGGGAAAACCAAAAGAGGTTTGGAGCTGCTTCTGCTCAATGGCCAAAGTTGGTATTGCTACCCTTTCTGTAGAAGGCATGCCCCTGGGTATTACACCACCATTTTTTTAAAATTATAAATGTATAAAATGTTCTATAACCTGGCTAAGTCTACCACTAAAGGAAGATAAAGAGATCAGAGAGAAGTTGAATGATTTTTTTTTCATTTCTTTTCACAGTAAAGGATTCAAGACAGTTTCTTGTTTCTGAATTTATGTATTCAGGAAGAGAGTCTGAGGAATTAATGTAGTGGCAGAAGATCAAATTCTCAGCCTTACTGATAAACAAAGTTAATAAACAGTCAGGCCTACATGGTATCTATCCTAGAGTTCTTAATGAGTTCAAATATGACATTGCTGATCTTGTTACCAAAATATTTAATATTAATATAGGATCAATCTCTTTACCAAACGATTGGAGAATGGCCAGTGTAACACCAATCAGAAAAAGAGATCTGGAAGAATCCAGGAATGACAGGCCAGTTAGCTTAACATCTTTTCAGGATAAATTGAAAGCATTATTACGTATCAATAGAGGCAGTATAAGCACATAGAGGGACAAGCCTTCCTGGAAAAGAATCAATGTGACCTCTACTCAGGTAAGTCCTGTCTCACTAATCTATTAGGATCCTTTGAGAGTGTGAACAAGCACATGGGCAGGGACAATCCAGTAGATATTATTTACTTGGATTTCCAAAAGGTTTTGACAAAGTTGCTCACCAAAGACGCCTGAACAAAATTAGCAGTTGTGGAATGGGGTAGGGGGAGATCCTCTTATCAAGCAATATCTGGTTACAAAAGCAGAATGAGAATAAATTGCAATTTCCCAATGGAGGGATGTAACCAGTGGAGTCCCACAGTGTTCTCTATTAGGATGAATGCTTTTCAACCTATTCCTAAATGGGCTGGAATTAGGAGCAAGCAGTGAAGGGGTTGGATTTGCTGAAGACAGCAAACTGTTTAGGGTGATTGAAGTCAAAAAGGATTCTGAGGTATTTTTCCAAGCTGAGAGAACAGGCATCAAAATGACAAATGCAGTTCAATGTAAGCAAGGCTAAAGTAATGCATCATCTTGGGGGTGGGGGGGGGGAATTCCCAACTTCAAGTTTAGGCTGATGGGATCTGAGCTAGCAGTGACTGGTCAAGAAAGGAAACTAGGTGTTGTGGAGCACAATGAAAATGTCAACCCAGTGTGTAGCTGCTATGAAAAAAGGAAAACCTCATGTGAGGCTTAATTAGGAAAGGAACCAAAAATAAAACTTCCAAGATGATATTCTTCTTATACAAACCTTTGGTGCGACTGCACTTAGAATATCGTGTACAGTTCTGGTTGCCACACCTGAAAAAGGGCATTATTGAGATGGAAAAAGTGCAGAGAAGGGCAACAAAAATGATTAGGAGGTTGCAGCAATTGCCCTATAAGGAATGTTTACAACAACTGAGATTGTTTCTCTTAGAAAAAAAAAGAGAGAGAGAGAAACATGACAAAGGTGTTTAAAATGCTGCATGGTGTGGAGAATTTTTTTCCTAAGCCATTTAGAAAAGATAATTTTCTTCCTCTTCTGAAAACAACACCCAGGGTCATCCCATAAAAGTGATTGGTGGGAAATTTAGGATAGATAAAAGAACGTACTTTTTCCACACACACATAGTTGAACCATGGAAATCACTGCTATAGGAAGTATGAATTCCAATTAACCTGCCACAGGAAGAGGGTTACCAATTGGGCTTAAAAGGAGAATGGACAAATTCAAGGAGAAACAGGCTACCAGTACCTACCAGCCTTGCTGTCTTATCAGACTCAGCAAGCCTGCATACACCAGCTGCTGAGGAGCTGGGGCAGGTGGAACTCTTGTACTCATCCTGCTTGAGGATTCCTGTGAACGGTTGGTTTAGTTTGATCCTGCATGGCTTTTCTTATGTTCTTACGCAAGAAAACTTGCTGGGTTAATTTTCTCTGCCACCTGGCTCTGAGTCTAGAGAAAGGGAAGGGATATTCAAGCAGAGAAGTCTTCCACCTTCTCTGGTGACCTCAACTTGCTCATTTTCCTATGTACACCTGCAAGGAAGTGCCTCTATTCTGCACTTTATTTATTTAAAACATTTCTATGCCGCCCCATTCGCCGAAGCCTCGGGGCGGCTCACAACATAAATTAAAATATAATACATTAAAAATATAAAACAAATTAACAATATAAAATAAGTCGCCCTGGCCAGATAAAATAAGCAAATATTGTTAACAATTAAAATGACGTTTAAATAAAAAGGTCTTCGCCTGGCGCCAAAAAACAAATAATGACGGTGCCAGGCGGACCTCTCTGGGGAGCGCATTCCATAGATTGGGCGCCACCACAAAGAAATCCCTCCGCCGAGTACCTACCCTCCTAATTTCTTTCACGGAAGGTTCCCGGAGAAGGGCCTCTCCCGCAGATCTCAAGGGGCAGGCGGGCGTATATGGACATAAGCGCTCCTTCAGGTAACCAGGACCCAAGCCGTTTAGGGCTTTATAGGTCATCACCAACACCTTGAATTGGGCCTAGACTTCAATGGGAAGCCAGTGAAGCTGACGGAGGACTAGAGTCATGTGAACATAACGTCCAGTCCCCGTCAGCAGCCTGGCAGCTGTATTTTGAACCAATTGAAGTATCTGGACCATCTTCAAGGGTAGCCCCACGTAGAGCGCGTTACAGAAGTCAAGGCGGGAAGTCACCAGCGCGTGTGTCACTGTCGCCAGGCAGTCATACTCCAGGTAGGGGCGCAGCTGATGGATCAGCTGAAGCTGAAGGAAAGCGCTCCTCGCCACTGCTGTCACCTGAGCTTCCAATGAAAGCTCTGGGTTGAGGAGCACTCCCAGGCTGTGGACCTTGTCCCTAAGAGGGAGTGCAACCCCATTCAGAACTAAGTTCAATTCACCCTCTCCGAAGCCCGATCCGTCAACCAACAGGACCTCCGTCTTGTCTGGATTGAGCTTCAGTTTATTGGCCCTCATCCAGCCCATTACCTCAGCCAGGCACCGGTTCAGTACAGCCACTGCCTCACCTGGATTGGTGGAGAACGAGAGGTAGAGCTGGGTATCATCAGCGTACTGATGATTCCGCAGCCCACACCTCCTGATGACCTCTCCCAGCGGTTTCATGTAGATGTTAAACAGCAAAGGGGACAGAATGGACCCCTGCGGTACTCCATGGCATAGCTGCCATGG
Source organism: Varanus komodoensis (assembly GCF_004798865.1). Lineage (NCBI taxonomy): Eukaryota > Metazoa > Chordata > Lepidosauria > Squamata > Varanidae > Varanus > Varanus komodoensis. The sequence goes on along the minus strand of NW_025335941.1, from coordinate 14,625,333 downwards.
TGCAGAGCCATAGTCTCCCAGCACCACCTTCTGGAATCGGCCATTGAGATAGGAGCGGGACCACTGCAAAGCAGTGCCTCCGACCCCCAATCCCGCAAGCCTATCCAGAAGGATACCATGGTCGATGGTATCGAAAGCCCCTGAGAGGTCCAGGAGAACCAACAGGGACGCACTCCCCTTGTCCTTCTCCCTGCACAGGTCATCGTACAGGGTGGCCAAGGCAGATTCAGTACCGTACCCGGGTCTGAAGCCGGACTGAAATGGGTCCAGATAATCAGTTACATCCAAGAGAGCTTGGAGTTGTCCCGCCACCACCCGCTCTAACACCTTGCCCAGAAATGGGATGTTGACCACTGGTCTATAATTAGTGGCCATCTCTGGATCCAGTGACACTTTCTTCAGGACCAGTCGGACTACCACCTCCTTTAAAGGGGCAGGCACCCGACCCTCCCTCAGAGAAGCGTTAACCACTTCCAAGATCCAGATCCCAATCCCGTGCTTGGAATTATTAACCAAGACGGGCAAGGGTCCAATAGGCAAGAGGTGGGACGTACTTGTCCAAGCACCTTGTCCACATCATCAGGCCGCAATAACTGAAATTCATCCATTAATTCTGGACCAGACAGCAGCATTGGTGTCTCCCCAGAAACCTCTGATTGACTAGTAGTGTCTAGCTCGTGATGAATCTGAGCAATTTTCTCCCTGAAATGCATGGCAAAGTTGTCACAGCGGGCCTTTGAGGGTGGAACCAGATCTTTCTTAGAACCTGGACGAACCAGGCCTTGCACCACTCGAAAAAGCTCCGCTGGACGGCATTTTGAGGAGGCAATGGAAACGGAAAAAAAACCTCTTTTTCACCACCCTCACCGCCACAGCATAGGCCCGATAATGGGCTTTCAAGTGTGTTCGGTCAGATTCATCCTGTGATCTCCTCCACCTATGCTCTAGCCGTCTCCCAACCTGCTTCATCGCCCACAATTCAGGTGTATACCAAGGGGAAGAGCGGGCTCTGCCCAGTGGGAGAGGACGCTTAGGAACGATCGTGTCCACAGCCCTGGTCATCTCCCCGTTCCACAGTTCGACCAGAGCCTCGACAGGAGCACCAGTCTTGTCAGCTGGAAACTCCCCCAGGGCCTTCAGCAATCCATCCAGATCCATCCGGCTCCGGGGGCAGACCCACACAATCGGGTCCGCACCCTTGCAGAGGGAGAGGTCGCTCTCAAGCACAAACATCACCAGGAAGTGATCTGACCATGACGGGAGTCAAACATAAATTCCTCACCCTCAGACCACCCTCTTCCTGCCCCGTCGAGAAAACGAGGTCCAGAGTGTGTGCACATTCATGGGTCGGGGTCGGGTCATCCTTCCATGAAGGATTTTTCATGGTAATGGACAAGAGGAAAGAAGAAGTAGGAAGACATGGGAGAATTATAACTATATGATGAAATTTTCTGGAGCCTTTGTAAAATTGCATAACTGAGGCATGACAATTGCTCATTAAAAGCCTTAGCTAGGAGCAAACATAGATCCTCCTGCCACTTGTTCAGTGACCAGAGAGAGCGGTTATAAGGCCATGAATACGAGACAATTGGCTTCTCCTCAAGGGTACTAACATTCTTTGCCTTGGTTTCACATCACTGCATGTGGCAGAGTTGGCTACATGCAGATAACTTGGAATGTATTAATTCTATTAGCTTGATGTGCTGGAAAATGGCTTACAGGGCAGATTTTAACTCTGACCAATAAATATGTGGAACTCTTTTGTAGACTGCTTTTGGCTTGTGTTCATGTTTAATAAAAGGTTTTAGAACTCCACCCCTCCCAAACACCAGGGCCCATGTGGCATTTTGTCACAGCTGGTAATGGAAAACAGATTTCCTGATTCTGGGCATGTGCCTGAAGGCAGCCTGGCTAAGAGCAAACAATATGCAGTGTGGTGTGGTGGTCGGAGTGTTGGGCTTGGGACCGAGGAGACCTGGGTTCTAGTCGCACTCAGCCATGGAGCTCCCTGGGCGACCTTGGGCCAGTCACACAATCTCAGCCCAACTTACCTCGTATGGTGGTTGTGAGGATAAAATGGGGCTGTGTGAAGCTGCCTTGAGTTCCTCACAAGAGGAAAAAAGGAAAGATATTAAATGCAATCAAAGAGAATAACAGGCAAGATTTAACTGCTTACTAGAAAATGGAGTTGGTTTCACACGGGTTGGAATAGCCCTTAGTTTGAGCCAATGAAGGGTTTAAATAATGCATACAACTGCCAGAGTTGGAAACATAGTGCCTGTCCCATCTGAGTGAGGACATGCCTACTAACAGAGGCAGAGCCTCCATCACGGTGCGCTCCTAGAGCTGTCTGGTGAAGTGGTCCGTTCACTCATTTCTGGGGGGGAGGGGGTGTCTGCCCCACAGAAGGGATGGAGTAGACATATATCTGAGTCCCTTGGTCTAGGCATGTAGCCAGTCTAAAAGTTTTGGGAGTGCGCTAAAAATGTAGAGGGGAGGAATTTATCAGGTTTGCAGGCCTTCTAAGGGCTGCCTTTGAATAATTTCTTTCTAAAACAAAAACAAAATAGGGAGCAGAGAAAATCTGGGGGAGGGCAGCCACCTCCAGTTCAGCTCCGGTTACAAGCCTACCTTGGCCTCCACCAGGCTTCAAACCATGTGGACTTCAAAGCTATGTGCTGATTAAGGAAATCTATGCCTAGTGGCTTAAGATGTTACTGCAGGATTCAATCACATGGAGACATTTAAATTAATTAACTTTAATCTACCTTCAAATCAAAATAACCCTAAGCTCTTAGTATGCATGCCAAGTTTCAGGTTTCTAGGTTGCAGAGTCTTGGCATTATGGCACTAACAGATGCATTGGACCAAAGGACAGACATCCTCTTTTATTGTTATAGATGTAAAGCTCCTTGTTCTCCTATAAATAAATAAATTAATAAATAAATTCTCCTTTCTTTTAGCAAAGTACAGGGACAGTACCCAAGTTGACAGATTATCTGAATCTCTACTTCAAAAGATAATAAAATCCATCTCCTAATTAATTTCACATGTCTGATCATTTACTTTAACTCAGTTGAAAAGAGTAGTGTTTATGCATTTAAAACTTGCCACCAACAGTCTAGACACTGTCTAAAGCCAAATATTGCAATAACAGGAACCACTTTAGCAGTAGCAAAATGATTTGTTCAGGCTTATAGCCATAATGATTAAGACCTATTTAACAACAAGAATCACCCTTTAATGAAACTTTTTTGTATATTCAACCTTAGGAAGTATTTTAATATACTGTACACCCTATTCATTGTAACCATGACAGACTGCACCAGTTATTAGAGAGAAAATGGAATTCTACAGAAGCTTAATTTTAATCTAGTATTTATTAAGGGCCAAAATACAAGCTGCTATTGGCTTGGGGAAATGAAGCCCCCATTTGTGCCTGCATTTTCAGTGAAAACTAGGCTGTGAAATCATTTCAGATTTAAATATTTTCCTCCTTCTAGTCTTCCAAACATTTTACATATTCCTCAATTGTGCTGTTTTGACCTGTTTTTTTCCTTTGTGTTATCTGTTGCTCTCTGCAGATCATTTTTAGTCACATAAGGTGCGGTCTTATGGCCTCCTTATTTCAGGTGTCACCCCCTTGCATTATATTTTGCTAGACGTTAACGGTTCAATTGCAAGAGTTCATTGGGATTGAGTCCTCGAATCTGAACTGGAACAAACAGCTCATACAACCTATAAGCTCCCCAGTGAATTGAACTATTTTGAGGTACATCAGTCTGAATACAAAATATACTATTTCAGTAATATTATGGTCCTTGACTGCAATGGCACCTTTTAAAAAATCAGTGAGGCACATGCTAAAATCAGAGACGGCCCAGGCGAGCGTTACCATAGAAACATCAAAATGACATAGCCATGCTCATTTGTAGAGCAACAATATAGGAAATGTCTGAAGACAGTGGGTGTTCCCCATGACCTACCCAACAACACTGCACAAGCATTGGCTTATGCTAATGCCAATAGCATAGAACAGAGGCATTACTGAATTCTTCCTCCTGACTAAAATATTTAATCTTTGCTCAGATAAATGCTTGGGGCTGTGGGTAGGGTGGGGAAGGGAATTAACAGAACCATAATTCTAGTTTCACATGAGCACTAGGAGAAAAAAAATCATTTATCATATCAAGTGGATATTCTGAATCTCATATCAAATGTATTTTTCATTTCTGAGTAAGAACACTACTATAATATGAAGCACAGCAACCTCTAGTTTTCATGATAGCCCTTAACAAGGGTTAAGTTGAAAAACTAAGTACAACTGTATTCTTGTTTAGATGGTGTATCTCCAGTGGAGGATTGCACTGCAAGTTCTAGGCTGACAGCCAGAAATGTTGTGAGGAGGTGGCATAACAAGATTGAGAAAAATGCAGGATAGCCAGAATGTAAATAAGGAAAGCTTACTATGTTTGAAAGTTTTTAGTCCATAGAATCATAGAATCACGGAATAGTAGAGTTGGAAGGGGCTTAATGCAGGACCCCAAGTTAAAGCATCCCTGACAGATGGCTATCCAACTGCCTCTTGAATGCCAGCAGTGTGGGAGAGCCCTCAGCCTCCCTAGGTCATTGGTTCCATTGCCATACTGCTATAACAATCAGGAAGTTTTTCCTGATGCCTTACTGGAATTGGGCTTCCTGTAACTTAAGCCCATTATTCCATGTCCTGCACTCTGGGATGATTGAGAAGAGACCCTGGTCCCTCCTCTGTGTGACAGCCTTTCAAATATTTGAAAAGTGCAATCATATCTCCCCTCAGTGTTCTCTTTGCAAGGCTAAACATGCCCAGTTCTTTTCATCTTTCTTCACAGGGCTGTGTTGCCAGTCCTCTGATAATCTTTGTTGCCCTCCTCCGAACTTTTTACAGTTTGTCTGCATTTTTCTTGAAGTGTTACGTCCAGAACTGGACAGAGTACTCAAGATGGGGTGTAACTAGTGTTGAATAGAGGGTAACCAGTGCCTCATGTGATTTGGAAGCTATTCTATTAATAGAGCCACCTCACATTGTTGACTCATATTCAACCAGTGCTCTATGGCAATTCCAAGATCTTACTCACTTGTAGCATCGTTGAGCCAAGTATCTCCCGTCTCATAACTGTGCATTTGGTTCCCTTTTCCCAGCTGCAGAACTTGGCATTTACCCCTTTTAATTTTCATCCTGATGCTTTCAGCCCACCACTGCAGCCTATCACTTCATAGAAGCACAGAAACAGAGCAAGTCAGAACGGGCCTCCTGGGCCATCTAGTCTGATTCCTGCCGTCAGCTGGCTCTGCTCATGACATGCGTACTTCAAACTTTGTTTCTGTCTTCTAGGTTTTCTCTGTCTCACCCAATTTTGTGTCATCTGCAAATGTGATCAGCATTCCTTGCACCTTTTCATCTAAGCCACGAATAAAAATGTTGAAGAGTACTGAGCCCTGTGGTACCCTCCTCATTACCTCTCTTCAGTTGGAAAAGTTGCCACTGAGGAACACTCTCTGAATCTGATTCTGTAGCCAAATACCTGATAGCTGTTCCATCTATTCCATTTTTAGCTTGCTAATCAGAATTTCATGGAACACTTTGTTGAAAGCTTTGCTGAAATCAAGATATATTATTTTCACAGCATTCCCATAATCCACAAGGGAGGATATCTGAGTTTAAAAAATGAGATCAGATTAGTTTGACAAGGCTGTTCTTGATAAATCCATGCTGGCGCCTAATAATTACTCCATTGTCTTCAAGGTGCTTACAGACTGACTTCATCTCCTCCAGAATTTTCCCAAGAGATTGATTCATTTAATATTCATAAAACAAAAGGAACTTTTATCAAATTGAAAAATAAGTGTCTAAGGCTTTTTGGTTATCCCAGTTCCTTTGTGCTCAGTGGCCACATCATTAGAAGACATCATTGTTTTTGCTTCTTGCTGAGCCAGGTGAGATACCAAATGTATACTATTCCTTATATTCCCATAAGTAAATGAGCCAGAGACTTATTCTTTAAAATGAATATTCAGATATGGATATAACCTCCTCCATGGCCCTGTTATTGTTTTTATGCAATCCCTGAAAAAACGTGCCTTGCTTATTGTCAGCATTATGTGCAGATAAATATGTCTCTCATGAGACCCAAGAACCTCAGTTCAATCTTTATGCTGTTTCAGGCACTGTTGGATGAAACAGATTATTTAAACCTTTTTCAGATTTGGAGTGGAGTCTGGAACTGAAACAGCCCTGGTCACCCTGACCTCTGTCATAGGAGACAAAGAGGGTACAACCCTATTGAGTCTCTGAAGTCTCAGTAGCTCTTGATGCCACTGACCATGGTATCTTGTCAGACTGGCTTGGTGGGTTGAGGCTGAGAGACATAGTGATACGATGGTTGCACTCTTATCTGCAGAATCACTTTCAGAGGAAAGCAACCGGGGGGGGGGGGGGCGTTGCTTGGCCCCATGGCAATGGAACTGTGAAATCTTGCAAGGTTCCTTTCAATCTCCCATGCTTTTGAACATTTATGTGAAGCCACTGGTTGAGGTCATTCTGGAATTTGAAGTGTGGTATCAACCTTGATTCTCTTTATTAGCAAAGCGTGGATATGTCGAACTGCTATTTAGACCCATCAATAAGCTCAGTGAAGTGCAATAAACTGAAGTTGATCCCGATTAGGTGGAGGCACTGGTGCTTACTTGGTTCAGAGGGTTGTTTATTACACAGTTGTTCTGCACTGGGTTGCACTCCCCTTAAAGGCGAAGCTGTGCATCGTGAGTGTGCTCCTTGATCTGACATTGTCACTACTGACCCAACTGGCCACAATGACCCAAAACAGTTTTTACCAGTTTCGGTTCTTCATCAGCTGCACTCTTTCCCAGATAGGGATAGCCTGGCCATGGGGAGCTATGTTCTGGTAACCTTTAAGTTGGATTATTATAATATAATTTATGTGGGGTTGCACTTGAAAACAGTTCAGAAGCTTCAACAAATTCAGGATTTGGCTGCCAAATTTTTGTCTGGTTTATCTAGGTGGAGCAATGTTATATTAGTTCTGAGGCAGCAACATTGAATTCACTACTGAGCCCAATTCAGGGTGGTGGTGCTTACTTTTAAAGCTCTAAATATCTGGGGGCCCAAATGTCTGAAGGAACACCTCCCTCTATATCAACTTGCCTATGCACTATGGTAATCAAAGGAGATCCTTTTCTGAGTTCCATCTATAGGGGAAATCAATTATGCATGTACAAAAAGAAAAAGAAATCCTTCTTTATTCCCATTTTTATTTATGAATAGATATAATAAGGAAACTAACTGATAAATTTGTTTTGATTGATGTAACAAAAGAAAAACCTGCACTCAAAATGAAAATACAATTTGATTAAAAAAAAAGATGGGAGCTTTCTGTGATGGTGCCCCAACTTTGGTAAGTACCTCCCAAGGGAAGCCTACCAGATATTAAAACTGTATTCTTTGCAGTACCCATTATTTTTTTTCTTAATTTGCCCTAGCATTTTAAATTATTGTCCCTCTCCATTTTATTGTACTGTTGTTTTAACATACTTTATTTTATTTAATTACTGTTTCTGAATACCAGCTTGACATCCATTTATGAATGAAGATACAGGTTATGAATTCTTAAAATAAATAAGTCAATAATGACTATGTATTTTATTGTGAATCAAGAATACCCTTGCATGGATGCTGACAGTTTCACAATATTAGCAGTCAGAACATTAATTAAGAAAGTTGTATCAGCTTGTATGGGTCTTTAACCAAGTCTGTAGGAGCTTTCAAAGCGCATTGTGTCTGCTTAAAATCTGCAGTGCACGTCTCTTTGGATTCTTGTTTTTGTTTGTTTTCTGAATATCAGAAATAAATCAGAATCAGGGCAGAAGTACATGGATGTGGCATGGCTGCAGTTGTACTACAGAAGCAAGTGAAGGTACAACATGAAGAGCACCCACAGTTTGTTGTAGTGTTCTGAACTGTGACGGTGATTAACAATGCATGATTTGCTAGCATGGTTGGATTCAGACAATATGATATACAAGTTTCAACAACATGCCATGGTGGAACAATGAGCAACAACTGAGCATGTTTAGCCTTGAGAAGGCACTCTTCAAGTATTTGAAAGGTTGTCACACAGAGGATAGCCAGAGCACAGCACATGGAATAATGGGCTCAGGTTATAGAAAGACAGATCCCAGCTGAACATCAGGAAAAACTTCCTGACTGTTAGAGCAATACAACAATGGAACCAATGACCTAGGGAAGTCAAAGGCTCTCCCACACTGGAGGCATTCAGGGTGGAGCTGGACTGTCATCTGTTAGACATGCTTTAACTTGGAGTCCTGTACTGAGCAAGGGGCTGGACCTAATGGCATTTTTGTCCCTTTTCACTCTACTATGATGGACTCTATGATGGAGTGTCTGTGACAAACACTCAATCCTTAAGTGTGGGTTATAATGTTGTCTGAACCCAGTCACTGTCAGAATCCTTGAAAGCAGTTTGTTGAGATGCAGGAGTAGGAAGGTGCTGGATAACTCTACTCTCAGTTTACTAATTCTCCTGGAAGACAATTTTTCTTGGCTGACATAACTAGTCTTGAGGTCCTGTTACCAAACCAGTATATTTGAAAACAGGCTGGGACTGGAACATAAAAGACAATAAAAGTAAAAATAAAAACTTCCTTTGTGCTCTACTGGTATTTTCTCTGAATCACACACAGAGAAACTGATCCATACAAGGATTGGGGCAGGGCGGGGGGTGTCTGTGTCCACAGTGCACCAAGAAAAACTATCCTAAATTAGTTTAATATTGACTCATACAATGTTATTGTGTAAAACAGACGCTCCACTAGATCAGTCGATTAAATGATCCCCGTATCTGTGTTTCTAAAAGACCCACTCATTCTTTTTCTGGAGTTTTCTCTGCCTTTTCTTCTAAACTTTTACCCAAGCTTCACTGTTTCATGTACTCCAGCAACAAACTGGAATAAGCTATCATCTGTTATGCACTTTCTCCTGCATGTTTTGCTTCAATTTCTTTTAGAGGCTCTACAAAACAAGCAAAACAATGAATGAATGGTCATTTTAGGGCTTATCTATAAAGACCTGTATAAGCCTTGCAAACCACTCTCTGAACTCACAGGCCCCATGCTCACAACTACCTCAGCAATAAATATGATGCCCTTTTAATTTCCATTTCTAATAGTTTGTCAGTTTGATTTCAGCTGCTGTAAGCAGGAAAAAATGATAAAGTCCTTTCAAGTGCATATTTTATTGGGCTGACTCCACCAAAGCATTTCCACTGGGGGGATGGCACAGGAGGAAGTTTTTGTTTTTGTTTTGGTTCTTTTGGCTGATTCTCTTTTTTTATGGTTCTTTAGGTCCAATAAATTTTTTCTCTGATGGTAGAAAAGACAATGGTACTTCAGGTGCAGGGGAAACTGGTTAAATCCCCAATTATTCTCAGAGAATACCTTTGCTTGTAGAATGAAAGGCTTGATCCAATGAGCTAGGCTTTGATAACCAAGTAGCTAACACTTTAGCAAAAAACTACAATAAACAACTTCAGAGCAGTTATTAGTACAACTCAAAGGTAGCACTGGCATGAGATAAAGTAGATCGATAAATACTGGCTATGATCAGAGTCTTTTGTTTATTCCATTATGTTCTAGGTCGGGGTGGCCAAACTGAGGCTTGGGAGCTGCATGTGGCTCTTGGAGTTTATTTTTCAGCTCACCACTCACGACCCATTTGCAGTTCTCAAACGTCTGACATTCACCATATGTGGCTCTTTCATTGAGCAAGTCTGGCCACCCCTGTTCTAGGTGATGAAATCTTTCCAAAATGAGGAGTGTCCAGGGGGTAAAATTTGGAGACTCTTTATATATACAGGTGATTAAAGGATATCATGGGTTTTTTTTTTTTAAAGAAATGTTGTGTGGAGACATGCTGCTCACATCAGTCTGCTGTGGAAGTCAATTTTTTCAGTAAGTGATATTTTCCAAACTCTGGAGACTACATGCTCTATGGCTGTTTTCCAGTTTTTAGTTCTCTCTATTGTAGCCACAACTAGGCTGGGAAAATGCAGTATCTTTACATCAGAAACACAACCTTTGGGAAGCATATCAGTATGCATTATCTCCTCTAACAAATGTTTTGCAATTGTACATTTCTTGCACAAAGTTTTATTTTGGTAAGGCTTTCATTTACACATGTTGTGCACTTGCATAATTTGAGCCCTGAAAGAATTCCATGTAATATATCATAGACATATAGTCCTTCACATACTGTAAGGGAATTTGTGATGCAGAAAGAAACTAACAATACCAAAGGGTCACTAATCTCAGTGAAACCATTGACTGAATTTATGTTGCTCAGGTAGTTTTAAGGTTAATTCATTTTATTTTTTATTTATTTTATTTATTTAAAAAATTTCTATGCCGCCCCCATCACAACAAAGCTGATGTAATATCTTTAATTTATGAAAACATATCCTGCTGTGAGTCTTTCTATTAGTTAAATTACTGAGTTGGACTTAAATATTACTACTTGGGCATCCTGTTCCTTATGGTCCCATTTCACAGAAAGATATTACAGCATAGTTATGTGAGTGTCCAGTTCTGCAGTTACTTGAGGTTTGCAAGACAAAGTAATGGCATCTGTTTAGGAAAGAACTGGACAGGAAGAGTCAAATCTAGATGGCACATTCAAGCTAAGGCAGGCAAAGCTATGGATAAGTAGAATGTATTTAAAGTAAGTACAGCAGGTTTCATGCAGATAGAAACCCTCTTGTGTAAAGAGCAACTGAAACAGGAATGTGGATAGCTCAGATTGAGTTTTGGCTGAAACCCTCTACTACTTGAACTACAGAATAATGTTATAGCCAGCTGAAGACTTGTGTAGGCAGCCACAATCTGAAGTTTGGTTAGTTCCACACTCCATAAAGGACATGACAGAACTGCTAAATTGCCTTGGCTGATTCTGTACTGAGAAGGTGGGGAGATAGAGGTTCTACTGGGGATTCTGGGTTAGAGGATGAAAGCAAAGGCCATGATTTCTGGCCTTTGGAGAGGGATGGAGAGCTCTGAATTTGACTGTCCTTTCCCTAGTAGAGCTGTCTTATCCTATCCTTGCTCAGATTCTTCCCCTGTACCCTGAAAAGAACAGGGGATCATGACAATCAGCACAGTGTAGTCACTGTCTTGTGTATTGCCGGCACTGAAGCAGAAAACAAAACAGCATGGATAGAAATAAGATAAGTGTAGCAACACTGGCAAAATCTCCCAGAAAAGTATGTCAGCATGCCCCAAGCAAAACATGGCATACAAATGTTGCCCTTACATGACCTATTTGAACATCACATTACCTATCTGATGGGAAGTATTAATTGGCACACAGCAACAGCAGATGCCCTTATGACAGTCACTACACACTAGATAATTAGGGATACACAGCAGTACCTTCCCCTACATAAACTCCATGTAGTGTGGTGAGAGGATAGTAACAACAGACATTGAAGCCATAATCTCCAGGGCTTTGGGAAGCTGACAATTAACTTCCAGCTCAGAGTTCAGTCACAGAAAAGGGGTTTCTTTTCTTTTCTTTTTTCTTTTAAAGGGTTCTTTTCCAAAGTTCTTTTTGAACCTAGGTTGAGCAAATGCGATCTATATAGTACTTATAAATGTTCTTCTGCTTATTTAAATACAATTTCATGGAAAGTACTTGCACTGAAATACAGCAATTTGCTCTAAGAACAGAGATTTTAAAATATCTCGTAAAAACAGTAAAGAGACCATAAACTTTTGGGAACTGCAGCCTACTTCAATGTTGAGTTGTAAGCATGTGTACACACACACACACACACACACATGGATTGTAGGGGTGGTACAATTACGAACAGAGGAAAATTAAAAGCAGGTACAGAGAGTGATACGTATCTTAACAGTGGCTATTTATGCAATTCAAAAAAAAAATTGTTGAATGATAAAACAGGCATCCTTGCACTGATTAACAGATTAGCTCATGTACCATGATTAGAAAACAAACAAAAAACAAAAGCATTCCTATTCAAGAGTCATAATTCTAATTCAGCTGTTCAGCATTGTACTCTCTTTGAAGTTCTTTGTTCAGGGATGGCCATCTTGTAGTCTTATAATTATTCAACTCCAACATACTTTATTCATAAACAAATACAACTGCCTTAGGGTGTGCTCCTATTGAGATAATTGTCTCAGAGATGACTCTGAACTGGGAGGATGATGACAATCCAATAGAGACTAGGAGGAGTGGTATAGGTGATGTTTGCCTTCATCTGCTCCTGATCTACATTTCCACTAGATGGCTGTTTTACCTGGGATGGTTTGGTGGAAGAGGAAGGAAGTTGCAAAGGACAGAGAATCTCTTGTATCATGGCCTCAGCAGACTGATCCCCTCAGCACCCACCAGAATGCCCCCTTTATCCCTTTTCCAGGATCATTTTCCTGTCCTTGGAGAAGCAGCCAGCAGAGTTCTGCCCAAGCCCCAAAGGGGCAAAGTGGAGCTTGGATTCCCAGCTCTGATATACTGTGTGGCCTCATATGTTGCTTATGGGCAACAGGATCACGCCACTAGTAAATCACTAAATATATGGCATTATTTCCTTCCTAAGTTGCAATCTGTCAGTTTTCTTTGCTTATCCCTAACTCACACTTACTTTGGAAGTATCAAGAAAACTTTGTTCTACAAACTAATGTAATGATATCCAAATGGGTTAATGGGTTGCGTATGACCTTGAGCTGTCTTAATTAATCTGTTTGGATCCCTGCTGTGGATTTTTTTTAGCAAGAGTTGTCATAGACCTTAGAATCCAGTTCCTCATGTCTTCTTAGTATTCAGTGGTCTCACTAAAACTGCCTTTGTCCCACTGGGGTTCCAATGCAGCACCTCTGGGCTTCTCCAGATGACCACACCCACTTCCACTGGCCACACCCCTTTCCCACACCCCAACGACTGCTTAGTGGTGCCAAAGCATGGTAGTTTTTCTCATTCCAAATTGCTGAAATGCCTCTAAGACTTATTCACTGACAATAATAGCTTTAAACTAAAGTATACTCATATTTTGGTATTTTGGGTTCCACATTGCCTTTTGCTCTTCCCATACTAGAATGCAGCCCCTGACAGCTTCATTGAAATCTGTTTCTTCCCTCAGGCTGAAACAGTTTCCACATCCTTCTTCTAAAATGACCATAAACCCTGACCAACCATGGCTGGTTGCTATGGGATTGTCTGTAACATCTGGAGGGTATCAGGCTAGGGAAGGCTCTGCAATATTAAAGGGGCTGAAAAGGTACTTTTCTTTATGCATGTATGCTGACAGGATCTCATTGTTATTTATTTAACTTAACAAACTACCTGATCCATAAGAACCTAGGGGCTGGCAACAACATGTTTTGCTTATTTTTTAGTAGCATATGTATTCAGTTTTATGCTGTGTTCCTAACAGAAAGAAAGGAAATTCTGTGAAGATCTTTCCCAAGTCAAACACTGACAGGTCTTCTCTGGCACAGTCATTGATGAATATTTCAAACATAATGGCACAGCTCCTGAGCCTGTTTTTTTCCACACTCTCCAGCTTTTTGGAACTGGAGTTGGCATAAGGAAGAGCTGCTTAAAACAATATTTAGATCTGAATTATGTATGTGAAAAAGGTAATTGTTAGCTGCCCAAGAGCCAGGTCCAAGAAAGGGCATACATGTTGTACATTTTGACAGGTGCTGTTCAGTAGTTTCATGTATCCTCAAGATTATCTCTTTTGTGCATCAAAATTATGATGGTCACTGCAGGATCTTTGTAATTCTATCAGTTTTACTTTGATTTAGTGACCATCTGATTGTTTCCATTTATTATTGCAGATGGTCCTGCTAGGTTTGCCAGTAAAAATTACAGATTTTGTTATATTTGCAAACTCCCTTTAGAACTTTTTAGAGGAGTGCAACAATTTTGGCATAGGGATTAGGTGTAATCAAAAACAGCATGGTGAAATTCCATAACATATCACTGAATCTTCTTAGTGGGTACATTTGCATTTTACAGCAACTTGCCTTGCAAATAAGCCACACAGATTATTGAACTGAGTGAGAGTTTTTCTCACAACTTTTGTCCTGGAAAGTATCTCCTGTCAAAGTGAAGGAAGCCCCAACCCAGAGCATTAATGAAAGAAGAGGTTATTTTTTACTTTCTTTACCTCTTACAGCTGTCAAACATGAGATTTTTTCTGGCAAAAGGGGAAGGCCTGTAACACTCCATTCCTAGCCAGCAAGATCTTCTAGTTTTTAACATTTTGACTCTTTGCAGAATCCTGCATCTTTTCCACCCTCTTCAAGACTCTAAGATCTTGGGAAGGTAGAAAAGTATGAACCACCATAGTTTTGGGGCTGTCAACACTCAATCTTCCTTTTAAAATGGTTGACAGAGATAATGCGGGGGGTGGGGGGCTGAGAGTGACTTTTGTATGTACAAATGCACTTGTTGGAACGGCTGTCACTGGTATTGACCCAGGCAAGCTCAGCAAAAAAGGCAAGATGTTTTTGCAGCTTGTACTGAGTGGGTTGCTCACCATTTCCCTATACCACAATGGAGTTGTTCTGCTGGATTTACAAGACACAGGAATACAACATGGATCCAATAGTCCCCATTGCCTGGTATGTGTGGTCAGCATGGCTTATCGCTCACAAACAAGCCATCCTGCAGAAGGTATGATGCAACAACCCACAGTGGCTAGTTTCCCACAGCGGGCTCTTGTGTTGTGCAAACCCAATAATTATCCATTATGTAGGACAAGTCAGGGACCAAGGTAAATAAGGTAAGGTAAATAAGGTCCTTTCAAGCAGAAGTTAGCCAAATATACTCCTGCTGAATCTCTCTTGTATACGATAGGCCACAAAAATGCTTGAACATGAAAACAAATTGAACAAAGACAAATGCAAAGTTCTGAACTTCAGCATAAAATAAGATGCATAAGAATAGGGTGAGGGATGATCTTGGGATTGTAAACGATTGCAAACTGAACATGAGTCAGTAATACAATGTAGCTACAAGAAAAGCTAGAGCAATTTAACAATACAATAATAGAATCATAGTTTCCCAGTCACAAGAAATAATAGTTACAATTTATTTTGCACTAGTCAGACCTTATCTGGAGTGCTGTGTCCCGTTCTGAAGGTATAGAGAAACTGGAATGTTTTCAGAAGAGGGCAACAAAGATGGTTAGTGGTATCAAAAATGGGCCCTATCCAAGCAAAGGTTGAAGGAACTGGGTATGCTTCACCTGGGAAAGGAAAGACTGAATGGGGACATGTTAGTATAGTATTCTTCAAATACTGAAACGTTGTCACATGGTACAGAGATTTGTTCTTCCTGTTCTAGAGGACATGACTAGATGTTCCACAACAGAGCCAACTTCCTAGGGAGGGGCTTAGCTGGGCTCTACATTACTGCAGGTCTTCATGCAGAGGCTTTGGGGATGCTGTTTGCCAGGGAAGATTCACGACTCCATGTCAGTAGGACTCCTTATCCATTGCAGCTTTGATTTTGAAATTTAGGGCTGCTCATTATTATTATTATTATTATTATTATTATTATTATTATTATTATTATTATTAGAACTTGAGGGGGGGAGTGCAGTTTTGCACCTTGGATAACTCCTATATAAAAGCTGCCAATGAGTCAAGAACCCATTGCCTTGGGAATCATCAGCTTTTTCTGGCTGTAATTCTGGATTTTCTGAATCAGGATGGGGAGTTGGGCTAGAAAACATTGTCCATTTCATATGTTTTTGTTACATCCACATTTGTAAATTACTTTAAAAAAGAACATAGAAAAGTCAAAGCCATACACCTGTTATGTTTACCACTTCTGTCCTTTAACTGATCCACAGCAGTATAAATTCATTAATACTTCTTTTTCTGCTCATGAGGATTCAGTAATAAGAAATGTTCTGCACGCCCATGAAATGTTTTTTTTTTTTTTTGTCCTGCAACAGTTAAATGGTTATAGCCATGGGGGAAAATAGTTTCATCTTTTAAAACTTTGGGTGGAACTCTGTTTTCTGGCTTTCTTCCCAGCAGCCTTTTCTGGGGCCAGAGCCTATATGAGAACACACACAGGGCCTCCTCCTGAATAAATTGAGTCTGCCACTTAATCTCTCCAAATTACTGACCATAACTGCAGTCAGTTAAGTATTCCTTAAATACTCTTGCACAGGTCCCTTGTCCTAAAATGCTTTCTTCCTTTAACCATAGAGGTGTGATGGCTCAGTGCTTCACATCACAATAATAAAATATCCCATCCCTTTCCAGTTTTCCTCAAGTTAGAGCCAAACTACTCAGTTCTTCTCAGTGAAGTTGAAAGAACTCTGAGCTGGTGGATGCTCTGAGCAGGTGGATGGGACTTGTGGAAAAATTTTCTGCCAGTCTTCCCTTTGTTCCGATTGACCATGGTAAATCAGCTTCTATTGCAGTTTCAAAATGGCAGTGGTGCCATCAGGGCAGACCTGTGGGTGGAGAGCTAGGGTCCAATTCAGGAGACTGAGCAATGCCCACTAAAAAACAGCAAGTCTTACTACATTTTGATTACAGTATAGAAATATAACTATAATCTAAGGAGGGACTCTCCAGTAAGGGTTGGGGTTAAGTTCACAGTCTAAAATGGCCTTTTGTCACTAATGCAAGATAGCCTAGCAATGTTCATACAGCTTTCCCAATAATGAAAAACTATGTATGAATTTTGAACTCTCTGTATGAATTTTGCTAATTCCTTTTTGAACTTATTGTTCCTGTTTTCACACCTTTCAAAAGACTGTAAACTTCTGATTCCCTAACTAAATCCACAATTTACTTTGGTTTAGAAATTGAGTAAGAGGGGATTATTTTTCTGCTTCCTAACCCTAGCACTTCCAGATATGCTTATCAGGGAATGCGGTTTGAAGAGCTTGGTGGTCACCCCACAAATATCAGATGTCATATAGAAACATTTCTGGCAATATATATTGGGTTCTGAAAATATAAAGGAAATTACAAATGGGATATCTGAAAATGGATAGGGTTTAACAATTCTCACATTAAGGTGGAAGGAAATTCCCAGTGCAGTTAAGAACATCCCTTTTCTTGGAAAATGCAAGTTACTTTAACTAAAATTACATTTTCCTTTGTTTCTTGTGATATTGATTGTGTTGGTTTCATCTGTTACCATTCATTATGAAGAATTTTGATAGCAGAAGTTGATGGTTATAAATTTTTTTGTGTTTCTTATTACATGCGGGATCTGTTTTATGATTATTGCAGTACAAGCCATGAAAAACAAACTCAGTTTTAGATTAGAACAGAGCTGCCTCAGCCAGAATTGGCATGCCAAAAAGCTGTGATCAGGATAAAGTATGTCAACTGGAAAACATGCATAAGTTTACTTAATTTACGTAAATATGGATTCAGAATTTTTGCGTATTTTCTTGACAAGTGCATTGAAAGGAATGACTCAATTCACAGGAGATGGAGAGGAAACAAGATCTGCAGAAGACAGGGCCATAATGCAAATATTTTGCTCTATAGTTTCTGGAAATTCAATCTAACCTTCTTTGGGCTGTCATGAAGGTTACTTACTTCATGCTAGCTTCCTAGATGCTAAATACCAAAATCCAACATTGTTTTCTTCACTGTTTCAAATATTCACTATTCAAAGAATATACCTATCAATTCCTTTATCTCACATCATGCATCTTACTTCAGTTGGCTCACCGCCATTGATACTAGGAAGCCATGAGTACCTAATCACAAGTGGTACTGTTTTCCTTGAATCCACTCTCACATGGTTCAGGCAGTTTAACATCAGTGAACTCTGAAATAGCCCACTGCTTCTTATGCAGTGAAGTGCCTGAAAGTTTCTTTTGCTTGGAGCCATACAGTTGCAATACTATTGGAAGTAGATAAAAATATATATAAAACTATGGCTCTATATGTAAGACATGGTGGGTTCACTGTGGGTTGTTTAACCTCCAAGCAGCTGCAGCACATGTTGAGCTCCAATTTGAATACCTATCATCCAATTAAGGTGTCATGTAAACCCTGCCACCATTGTTTATTGGGGATTAAACTCCCCTCACATTACCCCACTACAAGCCAAGGGCTTTGCAAGGGTGGTCTAACCCTCAAATAATTTACAGTACCCAGGTTCGCAAAATGGAAAAACTCTTGCTCATGTGTTGCATATTCAAAATGGCACCCAGCGTGCACTGTGACTAATCAGGGATTAAACAATCCACGGTGAGCCTTGCATGTGATATGAGCACAGAACTGGGTCCGTGTGTATTACGATAGGGGAAAGTTACAATTGGCAGATGTGTGAAGACTGCTTTAGTGCTGGTGGAGTATTGATGTGAGATTGCAGCACAGGGGACCCAATCAAACACCTGGACTGTATGGGGGGTATGTTTGTATGTGAGAGAGAAAGGGCCTTAAACAACCAAGACATAGGGAAAGCAAACTTTGAAATATTAGAAAAAGGAAAATTCTGCTTAGGTATTTGAAATTTGGTTTGTTTTGCTTTTCTTGTAGCTTTTACTAGAAACATATACAGTAGTACTAGAAGGATATAGCCCAACTTATTACTATCTTTGCTTTCTTAATCAATTGCATAATAGCTTAATATATGGTTATCTCTAATCCTGTAGAGAAGGATTAGAAAAATGTGTGAATTACTATGTTTAACAAGTCCCTAAGATACACCCTACATGTAACAAGTGGTATTGCTGGTAGCAACACAAAAAGACTTTTAAACAACAGAGTCTTTATTTTAGAAACTATTTCCACTGCAGTTAGTAATAAAAAGGTCCATAAAAGGGTATAAATTGGTTCTTTCATTTCAGATGAAAAAATAAAATTCCCACCCACTTGGTAGCAAACATAGGAAGAGTCCAAAGCAAGAGTTTGTCTGAGCCATTTACAGTTTTAGGCAGACACTCAAGAAAATGAGGGTACAAAAGGAGAGAAGGAAACAGGAGGGCAGGCACATCGTGCAGTATAATCACTTCACAAACCATGATGCTGCATTTGTATTATATAGCAACTATGAAACATGTTGAAAGAAGCAAGAAGCAAGACTGTTTGCTTAACATGCTGTTGGAAAAGAGGAAGGAGGATAGGCTGTGTGTAAGGAAAGGTTAATTCTATGAACTTTTCCAGACTTTTTTTTTGTGTATTCCTGTTATTCACATGGGAAAATAACTGGGCATTCCAGCCACATCATTTGGCAGAGGCAGAATCTAAAAGTTCCAGTTGGCGTTTCAATAAATCAGTACTGAAATTGGCACAGTCATGTTATAAACTCTAGGGCATTTGCTGGCCTGCCCTTTGGAACCCTGTATTGTCATGAGGAAGCAGCTTTTAAAATCAGGAACTCTTGATGAAGAAGGCAAGGATTTCTATTTGTCCTAATACGAACAAGTGACATCTTATTTAGTGTGTAAGGAGCAGGGTGTGTGGGGCAGCTTAAAGACACAGAAACTCAGCATTTCCATATTTCACCTTTAGCTCCACCTTAATTACAGGCAAGAGAGAGAGGAAATATGACACCATAAATCAACCCCTTCTGTCAAACTTATGGGGAGGGGAAAATCTATATCTGGATTGTTTGGTGATAGAGCATGCTTTGTAAAGCTGATTGCTACTGATCAGAAATTATCAAAACGAGTTTAGCTAGGAAAATCTTCATGACAACAGGCCCTGCACAGGTGCAGAGCCCATACGTGTGGTGCATAAAGACCCTAACGAAGAGGCACAATGCTGTCTTTGTGTTCTAGATGAATCATAGCTAAAATTAAAAATCAAAACTCTATATAAGAAACTGTGGCTCTGCTGCTATATTAGCAGTTCAACATAGCAATCTATGATAAAAAAGGAACAGGGGCAGGATGTGAAACTACAGCACATAGCACCATCCTTTGAGGGAAAACATCTGGGTCCCAGCAGGACAAAAAGCACTTTCCTCAATGCTGACTCTCTCAAAAGGCAGGTACACTTATTGGGCTATTTCACCCTGGCAATAAGCCAATGCTAGGCTGATTTTTTGCCTGAACAACTTACAGTGCACCCAACAGATGATCTGGACTCACCATGGTTGTCTCCACTTCTCCCTTGGTCATTCTGTTGGTATTGCAGGAGATTCCACCACAGGAATAACTTGTTTCCTCTCTCCTGCCCTGACTGTAAGCCCTTTTTTGCTTGCTATGGCTTTCCCCGCTTTACCATTTTTTGGAGATTGCAAATAGCAATGTCTGATATAACAGCCGGTGACAGCTCCTCCAAAGTGCTGAAGAAACACCTTGGAGGGGCTGTCAGTGGTTGGCCACCTTTAAACACTGTCACCCCAAATATTTTAAATTGTAATAGTTTTCTACATATTCTGACATTTATTTTTGGACTTGGACTTCTGCAAGGATAGTTTCAGGAGTCTGAAATGTGCAGCCTCACCTAGGCAATATCCTTACAGATGTCTGTTATCCAAGTGCGGCAGCCAATCATAATGAGCACTGATACAGAAAGTCTGTGAAGAGGTTTATTGTTTACTCTGCTTTTCCCTTACAGTGGTCAAAAGAGGAGATGTCAAGAGGAAGCAAAGCACAAGAGAACTTTGCTTATGAAAACTGTCAATCCTTTATCCCCTTCATGACAAGTTTCTCTGCTCTGTTGTAAACCAGTCAGAGGGCCAGTCAGTTATGGGGCAGTATAGAAATTTAACCTGGTGTTGCTTCTTCTATTTTCTTTGCTGGAAGAGCATCCTTTTATATTAGGTTTCCCTAATGATAATCTTAACTACTGAAAAAAGACAATAAACATTAATTTATTAAAGAAAAGCAAAAAATAACTTTGTCAGAGAGGAATATTAATTTATCGGGAGCTGCAAAAATTTGTTTTGGTGAAGACCATATTATCTGATTTCTTTCTGGTTAGCATTTCGTAGAAAAGGTCATGAAGTATTAAAATTTCTGCGTTTAGAAACTGCTTGAGTCTTACAGCAAGCTATATAGTGCATGTCCAAATAAAATAATGAAGAAGTAGTATCACTGCAATTTTTAAAAAATCGAACGCCATCTGCTTCTTCAGGAAAACATCTGTTTTATGTCAGAGTTGAAACCCTATGCTGGGTTAAAAAAATATGGGCATAAAGGGGGTCAAGATGATGTCCTCTGAAGACCCAAGAATGAAATGCCTGAGAGGTTTCACAAAGTAATGTCTAGTTGGATCAGAGTAGAGCCTGCACTCCTGGTGCAAAGCTCAGTGATCGAGAAGCAAAGAGAATAGATCATCTATGGTGTGCAGCTATTCTGTGCACGTAATAGTTTCTGGAACAAACAATACATTCATACATGATAACAGGCCAACTACATGTCATACTAGTGTGATCCAGGCTGTGGGTCGCAAACACAAAGCAAGAGCTGAAACTGCATAACTCAGGGGGAACTGTCACCTTATACACAATGCAGTCATATCTGAAGTATATTAGGAAGGAATTAAGCATTTGGGAAGACACTGTAGCACAGATTTTGGACTTCGAAGAAGAATGGGTGAATTCATTGCTGAGAATGCAAAATCAAAATGCTCACTCCATTTTCTGCCTCACTCATGCCTCCTCCCACACACGTGCACATGCACACATGTACACACATATCTCATTCATGAAGACACAAGATGCTTATGCTCTGCTCTAACTTGGCAACATCAGCTGCTGCTTTTGCTGTGGGTACCTCAAGCTAGCAGCTCGGGATGACTCAGAGTAGGCAGGAGCAGCTTGGGTAGCCAGGCTGGCATGGTGGCATTGGTGAGTGGCCATGTGAACAAGTTGGTTTAGAAGCCCCTCAACTAGATTAGTCAAGTGTGATGCAGATCTCTAATGTCATCTCTGATTCGCCACTATCAAGCAAATGAATTCCAGAGCAAGAGAAGGAACTAGCCGTTTCATCGTAGTCTCCATTGATCCACTGACAATGACTGCCAAGCATGGCATACAATAATGCTTGGTTTCCCGTAAGATTAAACTGAGAACAAATACTCAAAATTTTACAAACTGCATAACAAAGACAGACTCACAGCACTATTGTTACATTCTGCATATTCTAGATTAGAGGTTTCCAGCAAAAGCAAATACAAAAATAAAGGCATAAATACCTGTTACAGTTTTCTTTCCTTCCTCTCAATCTTATCCTCACTAAGACTCACTAGCTACCGTGTTTCCCCAAAAATAAGACCTAGTACTATTTTCGGTACTGGCTAAAATGTAAGACCTACCCCGAAAATAAGACCTAGCTGCGTTTATTCCCAGGGCCATAAAGAGCCCTTTTAAACTTTATTTTTTAACTTAACTTTAACTGAATGCACCGTGTGAAGGAAACATGCTTATGCAGCTCTGCTCCCTTCGTGGTACAGTGAGCTAATAAAGAGTGTTGCAGGGGATTGACAGTTAGCAAATGATGCTTACTGATGATTAACAAAACACTTTTCCCTTACTGATGACTAACAAAAAACTTTTCAGTCAGCACCTGGCACCTGCCCACAGGAGTTGGCACTACAGAGAAGCCAGGCAGCAGAGGGAGCAGAGCTGCATAAGCCAATGCTTCCTCTATAGCGCCGGCTCCTGTCACAGATGGAGTGATACCAAATGCACTCCGCCTGTGAGGAGTCGATAGTGAAAATGTGCTCCGCTCATTCTGGCCAGCGATTGGTTACCAAATTGCTCTTGGGAAGGTACGGCACCCGATTGCCCTGATTACCCTATTCTTAACTTTGCCATTCACTCCTGTCTTGTAAGTCCTCTACCCGTACAGTATTATGGTATTATGGTATGGTACTGTATTTAACGGTAGATTTAAACAGAATATTATTTTACTCACAGACAGGATGAGTGCAAAAAGAAAGAGCTATTCCGTCAAGTACAAGAAAAGAATTGTAGAGGACTCGTGCAGCAAGAATCTTACAGCTTTCTGCAAAGAGAAGTTGGATCTCTGGTCCGAAAATGGCGAGCAGATTACCGTGTTTCCCCAAAAATAAGACCTATCCTGAAAATAAGACCTAGTGTGTTTTTGTGAGCCAAAAAATAAATAAATAAAAATAAGACAGTCTTACTTTTGGGGAAACACGGTATTATTGAATTGCACAAAGCTCTAGGCTGACACCAGAAAGTTGAGCATGGTGATCTCAAGTCTATAGTTTCACTGGTTCTTTCTGTGCTATACTTTTGCGGGTCAAAGTAGGACATAATTTTTATTAGATGTATATCTTGCTGTTCCTTTCAAGGAACTCAAAGTGGCTTGCATAATTCTTCTCCTCTCATCTTATCCTCACAACAGCTGTATGAGGTAGGTTGGGCTGAGAGCCTGTGACTGGCCCTAAGGCATCCAGTCATCTCCGTGGCTGAGTAGGGACTAGAACCCAGATCTCCTGAATCCCCATCCAGCTTTCTTAACCACTGCACCACATACTCTGAAATAATGTCAGCATCAATTTATATGTTTAATGTTTTGAATTGCACTGTCCCTATTTACATAAAAATGCAAAGTAGGTTCTTAGTAAATATAATTTAAAAGGTTAAATAATTAACTGATATATTGCTAATCAGTTTGAAAGATTATGTTTTGTTTTGGAGTTAGTATGTTATTCATAATTACACAGTAGCTTCTTTCCTTTGGCTGGTAGAATGTGAGGATAGTACAGTGTTGGCCTTGAGAATTTATGTCATGCCTTGCCAACAAATACTTTCCTGTTCTGCAGAATTCATACCATGGGCTGTAATAATGTTCTTTTTCAGATCCCCTGCCTGTACTTCCTGCTGCTGCTGCTGCTGCTGTCTGTACTGTGTTTGCCAGCCAGTTAATTGTAATGGCTAGACATGTTGCTGAACCCTTTCAAACACCTTTTCTAGAAAGTAACTTTTTATATGATATGGGGACAATCCTGCATGTTATGTTACTAAAACGTATAATACCAAGGATTGATAGATAACTACTTCTAAGACAGAGTTGTGGCAGGTTCTGGATGCCTCATATATAGCTTATGGAGTCACAATTTTACTCTGCTTAAGAGTGAATACAAAAAAGTGAACTCATGGAAGAGCACATGCTTTGTATGCAGGAGGCTTTAAATTCAGCCCTTAGCATCTCCAGGTTGGGCTGGAAAAAACCCTGCCTGAAATCTTGGAGATCTGTTGCCAGCCAAGGTCAGTAATACTGGACTGGATAGACCAGGGGTCGGCAACCTTTAACACTCAAAGAGCCATTTGGACCCGTTTCCCACACAAAAGTAAACACCGGGAGCCGCAAAATCCTTTTGACGTCTAAAATGAAGATAACACTGCATATATCGTTTTTTACCTTAATGCTATGTATATCTTCATTATGATTTAGCTGCAGCTCTTGTTCAGTCACTAAAAACTGTTATTTTTAATCTTACATTATAAACTAGTAGGACTCCTTTCATATATTTTGAATAGGAGAACAGCCTCCGGCAGAGTCAAAGTCAGTGCTAAAGGGCTGCATGCATTAAACAGCAAACCCCATAAGTGTGGCAGCAGTAAAAGCAAATAAATCTATCCACGTATCATTAAACATTTGGTTTTCTTCAGAAACTTTTCTTCGATTTATCCATGGTTGGGGGGGAGGGGAAAGCTCAGTAAATCGGTGCCCATCACAGATATAGGTGTGTTTAGTGACTGATTAGCAGATAAACAGTCAAGTGATGTGAATTGTGACAGGTCCCAAGTGTAGCTTTTAACATTCAGATGAAGGAGATTACATTTGGACAAAGAGAATCTTTTCAGCAGGTTTCGTGTAACATGAGAGCCTGCAGGAAGCTTGCTCCACTCTTTCCCTGCACAATAGAAGGAATGTAGCGATTTACTTAACTAGTTAGCACTGTGTTCCTGAGTGGAACTTCGAGCAGGTCAGTGGCTGTGCTGGAGCATGTTTTGAGCGACAGAGCCGAGCCGCAGCAGAGGGATTCAAGAGCCACGTGCAGCTCTGGAGCCACGGGTTGCCGACCCCCTGGGATAGACCAATGGTTTGACGCAATGGGTGGCTCTGCGCAGCATTACAACCCATCGTGGTAATAACCTAAGGATAGCATTGCAGGATCAATTTGTCTCCCCATTTTGGAGCTTTCAGCTTGCTGTGGCTTTTTGGGCCCCTTAACCTCTTTTCCCCTGAAGACTGCACTGTCCAGCTTGAGAGTCAGCTTTTGTGATCCCCTATTTTGACAGCCATTGACAACCCCTTTGAAGTGTTGACGCAGCACTGGAGGGACAAGTCCATAGTTTCAAACCAATTCTTTATTTTTTTTACCCCTTTGATATGACCAATATTTGATCAGCACCACCACCACCACCCTGATCCTGAGAAGCTCCACACAGGATCACTTTCCCTCCACTTTGGTTTGACAGCTGTCAAAAGGTAAGCTATCAAGCCAAACCAACGGCATGAGTGATCTGTGCTCACAAAAGGGGTGGTAGGTGGGCAGTAGGTACCTCCCTTTATGGACTTGTGTGACCTGCAAAAAACTAAATGTGTGTATGCATGCATGCGTGCCAAGATTTCACATATGATGAGATCCTTAAAAAAACAAAACAAAAATAAAAATTGGTTTGCAACTATAGACAGCTCTTGCAAACTGCCACTTGGGCACTTTGAAGGGGTTGTCAGTTGCTATCAAAATGGAGATTTGAAAAGCCAGCTATTTTGAATGATCTCTGAAAAAAAAAGGGTAAAGGGACAAAAAAGCTGCAGTGAGCTGAAAGAACTTACAATTACAGTGGAGGTCCCTCCAGCTAATGCCAGTACCCCCAATGTACCTCTTGGGTACCTGTGGTATAGCTGGCACTGGCAGAGGGCTGGGCAAACCTGGTATGAGGTTTCTGTTGCTTGTGAAAAAGAAGGTTTCTAACAAATTCGTGGTCTTCGTAATAGGGTTTATGAAGTTGGCTTATTTCTCCCAAAGAAGCCACCTTCAGGAATCACTTCATGACAACCCACTGTGGCTTGTCACTCATAATGGATGGCCATGTCATATCCAGCATGGCATAGTTATAATGCCTGAACCAGCATGCACACACTTAATGTAGTTGTGGTGATGCTACATGCTGATAAGGAAATCTAAAGGAACATATAGCTTATTTTGTTCATGGTTATGTTTTTATTTATTTTATTCAATACATTTCTTCACCACCTTTCAAAATCTTGGTCTTTCCAAGGGGCTCACAATATAGGATAAGCAAATTCAAATTCAGTATTAAATTATAAAAGAACCTTAACAAAATTTGAACATTTTTTTAAAGGCAGTTGTATCCAGCACTAGTTCTACTTAAAACAGATTGATTGAAATGAATGGAATTTACATTGTACTGACTTTGGATACAAATGTGCTTGCAGTTTTAATCTGAACAACCACAAGAAATAATCCAATTCTTTCGGAGTTGTATGTGCCATATAAAATTCTACAAGACTTTCTTATACTTTCTGTTATTGAAGGCATATGATGGAATATTTTGCATCAGTTGTTTGGATTATAGTCTGTAGTGATGTTTCTATCTTTTTATTATATTTGCTATTTTTAATGGAAATTGTTTTTAGCTGTTTTATAATTTGTATGTCTTAATCGTTCTGTTGCAGGTGTGCTTGTGTTATTTTAAAGAGAAAGATAACTAAAAATTCAGTAACAGCAGTAATCAGAAACAAAATAAATATTTGCTAGCTTCTCTTTTGTAAGAGAGATAACCAGACCCAACTCCTTTACACATGTTCTGCTCTCTCCTTTTAGTGGGTTTTTGGATGGGGCAGGTCACAACCATATTTTGAAGTATACCGCTTCTTCTACCATTAGCAATCAAAATTTTTGTATGGTTAGGAGTATTAAAAGCATCTGTGCTGGATCAGACCAAAGGCCTTTCTGGTACAGCGTTCTGATTCCCCAGTGACCAATCAGATATATGAACAGGGAACCTACAAGCAGGGCATGAATCCAATAGCTCTTTCTGCTCATGTTCCGCCCTGAATCTCATACTGCTCAGTTTCACAGAATGATACTGGGTTCTAGTATTTCTTGCACCATGCATAATTTGATACATCTCTATCATGCCCCTACTCACCTTCTTTGAAAGCTATAAAGTCACAAACATTGTAATCTTTCTTGATAGGGTAGTTGCTCACAGGTATTATTTGCCATGAAGTTCTCTTGTGCAAGCTCCCATGTAAATGGGAGTGATATAAGATCTCAATAGGGCTTGTACAAGGGGATGCCTAGATGAATGATAGCCCATCAAGTCCTGTCCTATGGAATTATTTGCCTCAGGCAATGAAATTTCCTCTGTTGCCAATTTCATAATTACACATTTTCCAAATGCTTTCTGGTTGAGTTCTATACCGCATCCATCCCTATCACCTAACATCTTTCATCTTGCTCCCCAAAACTGCAAGTCCTATAGAATGCAAATTCAGGAGAAATAGAGGAAATAAAGCAATCTATATACCTCCTTTCCTATGTGGATGAATTAGTTTCAGTGTAAAAACTGAGTTTTTTAGCAGCAAATTTGAAACTATTGCTACTAAGACTTAGCAGTTCTACTTGTTTTCATCTGTTAAACACTCGAAGGTGTTTTTGTGCAAGGGGATTGAAGCATGGAGTTTGCATTATGGGTGGGTTTTGAACAGAGAAGGGAGCTGTTAATCCCTAACCACCTGGGGATTGCCTAGCAACCACAACATTTGATTACAATGCTTTCTTTTACCTGGCTGGCAAAATGGCCAAGTGACTATAGTACAACTGCCTTCTCAGTGGCTGGTTTTTCAGGGGCTCTAGCAGAGCTGACATATCAAGGCAGATATCTAATTTGACATATAAGTAACCAACTTTGTCCAGATAAAAATTAGTCTAATGCAACAGCCATCTGTGGAGACAAAATATGCACAGAATAAGGAATGCTTGGCAGCCTTCAAAGGGTTCATCCAAGGGTGAGGCTGCTTTTTTGTCACCCTCATCAACTTTGTAAAATGTTTAACATTTGCTTTTAATATAATTGCATTAAAATTATGCACTAGTACATATTTAAAGAATATAGAAAAGGCATAATTGTGCAAAAGAACGATATCCCCTGGGAACTAGCTTACCTGGTGTGTCAGGAGACCTTGATGAATGAGGCTTACCTGGTATTGAAAAATGATTGGGAAAAACAACCAAAGAAAAGTCATGAGAGAGCACTGAGTCAAGCTTTAAAACACCACACATGACTCTGATGGTCAAGTATGGAGTAACTTGGGATTTCAGTGTCTATACATGTTCATATCTTGTTCAGTTTCCAAGGAAACATAATACATGCCAACAGAATTTACTGTTTTTCTGGGGACAACTCCAGAGAGAAATCCCAAGAGTCCTTATTTTATAAATTGCAAGTTCAAGTTAGAGCATCATCTCACAATGTTAAAATTATGCCCTCTAAATATTTAGAGATGGCAAAAAAGTTATGTTGAAATATAAAAGGATGCTGTGGAGACAATTTTGCTAAATAATACAGGAAGTTATTTTAGTACATTAAAATATTTCAGGATTTAGACACAAGTGAAGATAATGATACCGTTTCCTGCATGAGTGTTATGGAATGCTATGAATATGCCGTCCTGGGTTGACAAATATCTTGTTGATTTGTGCAGATATACTCTTGAGTAGGTTAACCTTGCAGTCAGGACTTCTAGTATGTTCTGGATCTGAAAACGTTTATTGTGAGGACCTCATGATCTCCATTTGATATTCAAAATTTGCTTACCTTAACATGCAACCTGAGAGTAAGGACATGAACAGAAGGACATGAGAATATAAGAAAAGCCATGCTGGATCAGATCACAGATCCATCTAGTCTAGTACTCTCTACACATAGTGGCAAACCAGCTGTGCAAGGCTTGCTCAAGCAGGAGGGATACAAGACCTCCATATCCCAAGCTCCTCAGCAACTGGTATATGCAGGCATGCCAGCTCTGGTAAAGGTGGTGGCACACAAGAATAGTAGCCATTGGTAGCCTCCTCCTCCATGACTATGTCCAATCACCTTTTAAAGCCATTGAATTTGGTGGCCATCAACGTCACAGTGAATTCCACAGTTAACCTATAGGTTGTGTGAAGAAGTACTTCCTTTTGTTTGTCCTAAACCTCCCACAATCAGCTTCTTGGGATGACCCTAAGTTCAAGTGTTATGGGAAAGGAAAAATCTCCCTCTCCACTTTCTCCATACTATGTGTTATTTTAAACACCTCTATCAAGTCTCCTTTTACTCAACTATTTTCTAAGTTAAACAGTTCCAGTTGTACTCATTCCTCATAGAAGAGTTACTCCAACCCCTTAAGCATTTTCATTGCTTTTCTTTGTACTTTTTCAAACTCAATAACATCCTTTTTTAGGTAAGGTGATCATAAATGAGCACATTATTTTAAATGTGGTTGTAACAAAGATTTGTATAAGGGGGAAAGATCTTGGTAGTTCTATTTTCTTTTCCATTCCTATTCATGCCTAGCATGGCGTGTGCCTTCTGCACACCAGCTGAGCATTGGGCAGACATTTTCACCAAGCTGTCCACCACTACCCCAAGATCCCTTTCTTGCTTGGTCACTGCTAGCTCAGTGTATACTTGAAACAGGATTTTTTTGCTCCAACATGCTGAACCACATTTGCCATTTTGATGCCTATTCTTCCAGTTTAGAGAGACTCCCTTTGGCACTCTTTGCAATCCTTTAGGATTCTAAATAGTTTGGCATCATCAGCAATCTTACTACTTACTCCTAATTTCCAATAATTTATGAATAGGTTGAAAATCATTGTTCCTAATAAAGAATCCTGTAGTACTCACTGTTTACATCTCTCCATTGGAAGAAATTGTCATTAATTTCCACTCTGTCTTTTCTTTAACCATTTAGTGATTCATAAGAGGACCTGCCCCCTCCCCAATTTGATGACTACTTAGCTTGCTCAGAACCCCCTGGTGCAAGACTTAGTGAAGGGCCTTTTTTAAAGTGTACATAAACAATGTCAATGGGATCACCCCCATCTGCATGCTGCTGACACTCTCAAAGAACTCCAGTAAGTTAGTGAAGCAGGACTTCTCCTTGTAGAGGCGTGATTTTTTGTTTCAGCAGGGCTTGTCCTTCTATATGCTTACTTCTTTCTTTAATAACACATTCAAGCAGTTTACACAGAACAGATGTTGGGCTAACTGGCCTGTAATTCCTCCAATTCCCCCTGGATCTCTTTTTTGTGTTATGTTGGTCATTCTACACTTCTCCAGTGTGAAGGCTGATTTTTGGGATATATTAAATATTTTGGTAAGAAGGTCAGCAATTGCATGTCTGAGTTCCCTTGAGAACTCTAGGATGAATACCATCTGGACCAGGTTATCTACTGAGTTTCAGCTTGTCAGTAAGGTTGAGAATTTAATCTTTTGTCACTACTATCTGCCTTCATTTCTCCAAATCCCTTCCAGAATACATAGGAACATGCATTTGCTCTTTATCTTCGGCTGTGAAGACTGATAAAAAAAATACACTCAGCTTCTCGGCAATCTCCTTGTCTCAATTGGTGCTCCTTTAAGTCCATTATTATCCAGTTGATCAACTACTTTAGCTGCTTTCTTTCTTCTGATATATTTAAATAATTATTTTAAGACCTTGTTAGCAATAAGCTCCTCAAACAGTTTTCTTGCTTCTCTTATTGTCGGCTTGAATGTGCCTTGTGCAAAGTTTGTGATTCCTTCTGGTTTTTTTTTTTTTTTTTTTGGCAAGACCTTCAATTTTGGAAGGAAGCTTTCTTTTCCTTGATTCTATGCATTAACGATGCTGGTGATTTCTTGAATTTTGTGCTACCTTTCCCCACTTGTGGTATGCACATTTTCTGTGCCTCTATTACAGTGGTGGCGAACCTATGGAACGTGTGCTGCAGCGGGCACGCAGAGCCCTCTCTGTTGGCGCGCAAGCCAAGTTGCCCCAGCAGCACCCCAGCAGCCAAGCATTGGATAACAGCACACACAGGGGCCATGCGCATGCTCGGAAAGAAGTAGTGGCGCCAGGTGATGTCACGAGCCCCATTTCATTAGCTGCAACTTGTCTGAGCTTTTGCATGGCTGGTCAGTGCACTTGGACTGGCTGTGAGTTGTTTTTTTCTAAACTAAAACCTCAGTATTCAGGTTTTATTGCAGTGTTGGCACTTTGTGATTAATAAGTGGGTTTTGGGTGGCAGTTTGGGCACTCAGTCTCTAAAAGGTTTGCCATCACAGCTCTATTATAATGTTTTTGACAGCATCACACATAGTCGCCCCCATCCCGGGAATGTCTGCAGGTGGGGGTCCTACCCGTAAAGGCCTCCACTTGATTTTCAATCTTAATAGCATGAATTTATGGATCACATGGAACTGTATGCATGCACCCCCCTCCTTGTAGTTGCATACATGAATGCAGTGTCAAAAGCAGGGCTATGATGCATAGCCCAACCCTGACCTCATTTGTTAAGGTAAGCAGGTTTTTGAATGCTTGAATGGGCTATGACTGTGGTATGGAAGCAAGGGATCTATAAATCTTAGACTCATGCATGAAAGAGAACTTGGGAGATGTATGTCTGAATATTTCAGCAAAGCAGCTTCTGGACAGAGCAATCCTACCATTGTATTACACCTGGCCTGTGGCTGTGTGTCAATCAACTGTCTTGGTTATGTAGATTTATGGCAAAGTTGTGTCCCTCATCGCTTTTGTGAAATGCCATATGATACAAGGTGGAATTACCAGCCCTGTTGTACCCAAGGGGTATCTGGTACAGTGCGTGTGTGCAACAGGATACTGAGCCAAACGGTAAAGGTGTTTCTAGAAGTTAGGAGCCATGTGCAATACATAAGACTTACCATTTATCACGGAGATGCCCAGAAATACTGAGATGTGTGTGTACACTGGATAAATCTTTGCCCTTTTCCTTTTTTTCTGAAAGAGAGCTCGTACCCCACTGCATGGAAAGCGGGCGTTTAAGCTTTACAAAGCCACAGGTATTTCTAGAAGCTTCTGGAACAGCAGTGAGGCGCGTAGCAACTTGGCATTGTCGATCTTATCATCACACAAAGCCCCACTCCGATTCCAGCCTGCGTCTGGGGGTGTTTACTTTCGAGTTGTGGGGCGTGACGTTGAGTGAGAGGTGGGTTTTGCATGCAACGGACCGGTGATTTCTCATGTGTAGCCTTCCTGATGGGAGAAAAAACGGGGAGCGCAAGAGGGGCGGGTTCAGTGGAAATTTCCACTCCCTGCAGTAGTAGCTGCTGCGACGAAAAAAAAGGCGAGGAGGGGGCAAAGGCAGGGAAAAGGCGGGACGAGCATCACGGCCGGGAAGATGAAACGCGGCTGAGGCCACGTTTCCGAACCTGGTGCTTTTTTATCCGAAGACGCCGAATTTAAAATAAACCGTCCCGCGGCTGCCCACTGGGCGGGCTGGCATTGTGTCGAGGGAGCCGCTCCGCAGGGCAGCACGAGAAAAGGGCGAGCGGAGAAGAGGAACGGGAAGCGGAGCCGGGCGCGAGCAGTGGGGCGTGGGCACTGCCGGGTGCGCGCCGCAGCCGACCTCTTTTAAAAGGCGTCACTCGCCCGCCGCCACTGCCGCCGCCGCCGCCTCTAGCTCAGCCTGGGACCCGCGGCGGGCCGCGCCGGCGATTCGCAGCCTCCCACACCTTCATTTAGTCTCCGCTTTCTTCGTCTCACGGGGGAACTCTCCCGAGCGACTCCTCTTTCTTCAGAGATGCCCCGCTATGAGCTGGCTTTGATCCTCAAAGCTATGCAGAGGGTGAGTGTGTGTGTGTGTCCCCGAGAGGAAGCAGCCCTTGCCCTGCGGTCGTGTCCTTCCTTAGCCCTTGTCGCCCAGCCGCCGCCATCGGTCCGTCTCCTCCTTTCCAGCCGCTCTGGATTTCCCGCGACAGCCCCACTCCCCCTTTCTAGCCATGCTTCTCCGCCTCCTGCCTTTTCCCGTCAGGCCCGGTCGGTCCTTCCTTCCCTCCTCCCGGCGGCAGCGCGTAGCTCTGAAAGAGCGTGCTCGCACTTACCGTCGCTGATCTCCTTCCGCCCTCCTTGATTTTGCTTGCCCGGTAGCCTCGGGAAACGAGAAAAAAAAAGCTGTGTCCGAAATTTTAAAAGAGGAGAGTCGGCATTCTTGTTAGCTTAAGCTTTTCTCCTTTCCTTTTTTACTGTTCCGGACAGTTAACGCGCACGTGTACGTTCTTTCGCAAAGGAAAAAAGAAACCGCGCGCCAAAGGGCTCGTTCTTTTTTCTTAGAAAAAGGTTGATTCCCCCCCGCCACCTACCCTTGGCGTGTGGGCGTTCAGTAGCCATGACCGATAGAGTAACAGTGGGGGTGGGGGGGGGCTTCATTTTAAACGCATGCAATGCACACTTGACTGGGTTATTCTGGGTCCGTTCACAGATCCATTGCACACGTTCACTTTTGCGCTTGTTTTGGAAGCGACCGTTGTTGTGGGAGGAACTGGAATAATTACTGGTAGAACACTTTTTACATACTCGTTCCCCTGATCCCAACTCCCAGAATTCCCGTATAAAAATGCATGAATGAATTTTGTGTGTGTGAGCGAAACTGTACAGAACTAAATTTTAGAAGGGCTATATATGGTAGGCAACTTTTTAAAAATACATTTTCATCCATTGTTTGCATTCGCTGAGCTTCCTTGGAGGTTCACGAGGGCTGGCTTCCTTTCTTCTCAGTGAGTGTAAATGTGGCATGTTGAAACACGGGTAGTGCAGACTGATCTGGGCTGCTGGCTATGATAGACTGGGGGAGGGCATAGCTCTGTGGTAGAGAGCACCTGCTTTTCATACAGAAGGTTCCATGTTCAGTCCTCTAATTATGAGTTCTACCTGCAACCATGAAGAAACCATATGTTATTAAGTAAAAAAAAAATAGAAGTGTGACATATACATATTTAAAACATTCTAGAATAGTTCAGTGTGTGCGTGTGTGACCATTACACAATTAATCGGTGTTTTTCTTAAATGGAAAAACCTCTCAAATGAGTCACCTTAGCAGAATTACTTGGCAGGGTAGTTCTACTCAAGTCCTATTGGGTGAGACTTATTCCCACTTAAGAATTACACATAAAGATTACAGCCTTAGTGTAGGAACCTGTAGTTTTCCTTATGCACGTTTTTGCTTAATAAATAGTAAACATATACATTAGAAGAGGCAGCCCGTGTGTTCTATGTGCACACTTTTGAACATACATATAGCTTTGATTTATGTCTTGACAGGTTATTTTGGCAGAGGAGGGCTGGATATATATTTAATTTTGTGAGTTACTGGAATGTTGTCTTCCACCCGTTCTGTGTATACATGTGTCATTTTCATTGATTGTGCATTTTATTTTCCCCTTAATTGTAATACAGATTTTAGATTTCCAGGCTTAACAACATAAAGAACAAGTCAAATAATGACATATATGTTAGGCAAGACTTGAAATACTGTGGCTTTCGGGAACCTCTGACTTACAGTACTATGAAGTACAGAGATGCTTAGTAGTTGACTGATGCTCATTACTTTGGGGATTGTTAAGATCAGGTGTTCAAATAAACACTTAAACTATATTTCAGAGTACCGTATTTTTCGCTCTATAAGATGCACCTGACCATAAGACGCACCTAGTTTTTAGAGGAGGAAAACAAAAAAAAAATATTCTGAATCAAATGGTTTACTAAACTATTTAATAAACTATAACAGAATACAGTAATACCGTATTTCAACCTTGTACAGTGAACAGCAGTCAACAGTGGCATTAAGAACCATCATCACTGTCATTAATTAAGAGAGACTTTAAAGTTCGAGTACTCTTCTAGTTTTCGTTGAACCCATAGAACTAATCTCACTAGAGTCAGAATTTATGAAGCTCTGTTGCTCACAATCACTGACATCACTTTCTTAGTCAGTAGTGGAATTATTGAAGGAATCCACAATCTACAAGACTACAATCTACAGTTATACAAGAGCTGCTGCAGACAGTTCAATAACAAATCTAAAAAAGCCAGTAATGTCCACACTGCCCTACTAGTAAATAATAGAAAAAAACTTCTGACAAAAAATGAGATATTGTACGGTAAATCAAACACACAGCAGACTAAGTAGCCTTTGAAGAATAAACTTCATACACGAAGGTAATGCTGTTCAAATATCCACTGGTCCTAAAAAAAATGTGTCTGATCAACTAACAGATAACTGAACCATGGAAAGCTTCCTGATAATCACAGGCACATTCCCCATCACTTCCCCATGGGCTTCATTAAAAGACGGGTTGCCATTTGAAAACACACACCGACCTGTGATTAACAGCTCTCACCTGTGCTGGAGGAGGGGGGGCGGAGCAAGGCGCGCTGAGCGCATGCCGGCCAGGTGGTGCCACGTGGGGCCGGCAGCGTGCCGGCGGTGGTCTTCCAGGCGGTGAGGGTGAGCAGTCCGTCTCTCCGTGCGGCCAGTGGGTTAAAGCCCGCGGCTCCTCCTCCGCACCTCTCCCCCTGAGCAGCACAGCTCTCACCTGCGCCGGAGGCGGGGGTGGAGCAGGGCGCGCCGAGCGCGTGCCGGCCAGGTGGTGCCACGTGGTGCAGGCGGGCTGGCAGCGTCCCAGGCGTCGGGCACACACACATTCGCTCTATAAGACGCACAGACATTTCCCCTTTTGAGGGGGGGAAAAAGTCTTATAGAGCGAAAAATATGGTATTTAAGGACAGAAACTGTCCAGGCCTTTTCCAAAAAGCACCAACCAGAAGTCATGGTTTGTATTAGTGTTCTCCAACCAGAGATGTACAAAAGTATATTTTAATGACTTCATAGTTGTATATCTGAAGTTTTGAGCTAGTGTGAAAAACAGACTTCCCTTCTATAGAGCTCTCTCACAGAAGAATATGACTTGGGGTGGATAGCTGCTGGACTGGCTCCTTCCACTTCCATACTCCACATGTAAGAATCAAGTGATTTGTCATTTTGGGGTGATATCCAATGGATGAGTTAACGTCAGATCTAAACAGTTTTCTAGCTAATTGCCATTTGTTTCAGAAAGAACCAGAAAATTTGGCTTGGCCTTTGAAAGTACAAATTATACAGAATGAATTTGTGCTTTTGTATGACCTGCATTTAAACTTTGAAGTCTCAATTTAAATAAGTAGAGGTATTCTGCTACTGCAGGGGTCCCCAACCCCTGGGCTGCGGATTGGTACTGGTCCGCAGCCTGTTAGGAACCATGCCACGCAGAGGGAAGTGAGTGGTGGGCGACCGAGCAAAGCTTTGTCTGTATTTGCAGCTGCTCCCCAGGGGTAGCATCACCACCTCAGCACCACCTCAGATCATCAGGCATTAGATACACATAGGAACATGAGTCCTGTAAACTGCGCATGCGAGGTATCTAGATTGTGCGCTCCTTATGAGAATCTAATGCCTGATGATCTGAGGTGGAGCTGAGGTGGTGAGTCGTATAATTATTTGATTATATATTACAATGTAATAATAATAGAAATAAAGTGGAGAATAAATGTAATAGGGTTGAATCATCCCGAAAGCATCCCCCACCCCCAGTCCATGGAAAAATTTTCTTCTGCGAAGCTGGTCCCTGGTGCCAAAAAGGTTGGGGACCACTGTGCTAGTGAAATGAAACCTAAAACTGGGTTCTGCGCCAGTTGAATGTGGGAATTGCATTAGCAACATAATATATTCTTATTTTTTACAGTTTTTTAAGTGGTGTGAGAAAAGTGAAAAAAGAAAAGGTGAAGAGTTCTAAAGTGATCCCATAATTTATATCAGGAATATGGTAGATCTCAAACTGAAAGAACTGAAGCCTGATATTCTGAAGTACCAATTTTAGTTAGTTCTCACAGTCTACTTCACAATAAAATAATACATCAGTATTATAAATCCTTGATGTTCACAGTATTTGCCAATTTTGTGAAGTATATTAAAGAACAGGAAATGTAGTTTTTTGAGACTGATAAATAAGCCTGATAGTGTAGCTTGCTCTGAGTACAGAAAAATAGTTGGTAGTTGTAAATGTATTTGGAAACTGAGTATGCTCTTTGCTTTCATTGTGAGTCACTTGAAGTAAAATTTCAGTCTGCTAGGCTTAAGGTAGCTTTCAATTGCTATTCTGTATAATTGCCAGGAGAGGGTGATAAGAGCTAAAACTGTCATATGCCTAGAATACAACAAGGCTCTTAATTTGACCCCACTCATAGTAATCTCCAGTGCTGTTTGCCTTTGTGACATGTAAACTTGGTGAGCAATGAAAAAAGTATATCTAGAGTTAAATTCACTTCCATATTTAATAGAGAATTAATTAAAGAAACATCTCAAATTCTTTTGGGAGTTTTGGGACTATTTTACTATCAAAAGACCTTTCCAGTGTATGGTAACACAATATAGCAGCTACCTTATCTCTATATAATCTGAAGAATTGTTGGTTTCTCATTTCTAGGAAGAATGTGTGTAAAGGTACAGTTTACAGTATGTGAGGCAGGTGGGGTTCATTATAAAGGTGCAGGTTGTTTATACTGAAGGTGCAAAACCAGGCAGAAATCTCCCCCTAAATAAATGAAAGAAAGGATCAAGAATGGTGGGGAAAAATAAGCATTCACTATATATTTCACTTGATATCTTAACATTATACATGTGTGCCATAATTTTCTCAGGCCCCATGTCTGGGAAATGTAGACTATTCCTTACTGCTTTTATTGATGGATAAAATCATAGTATTTTAAAAAACACATTTTCTTAGTTATATTTGGAAATGCTAAACTAGACTTCTTATTTATTACATTTTTATACTGCCCAAAGACTCTCTTTTTAGGGAAGTCAACTGTTACCTGTTAGACTTGCATGAAACAGTTACAGTAGTTAATCGCTTTAAAAGTCCACACCTGTCCTCGAATATTATCTTGTCCGTATATAAGCCTTATAATTGGACTGTGTCAGACATGTAACAAGCCATACCTTGAGAACTTGCCTCCAGGGGAGGAAGTAAATAGTTATTCCATAGAACCATGGGATAGTAACCTTAAGGCAAAAATAAGACATGGGGTGTCAAACAACAGGATAGCGTTGCCGGCAGGTTGTCTCTTAGGGTTTCCTCCATTAACATGTAGAGCAGGCAAAGGGGGAAGTGAATGAGGTCAAGATGCACAGGAGGAGGTTTCAGCAGTTCCAACTCATGTTCTCCTTTGACTGTTCGAATCATTGTCTGTTCTACACATGTGTATTTAAAGACACAGGCCCAATGCCATCATGTTTCCTTTGGATATTAGAGCTGTGTGTACAGCTGACCTTGAGGAATACAACAGAACAGACCATTCGGATTGTTACTGCTTGTTTTAAACAGCTTGGGCTAGCTTCTTAGTGAGGTGCATAGTGGTTGGTGGAGCCAGTCACATGAATAGATTAGGGAATGCTGTGTTTATCATGCCTGCATTATTGAGAAATTGTAAAATAAAATAAGAGTTGTATGGCATCTTACAGACAAACAATTTTTTAAAAGATGTAAGTCATGGGTCCTCAAACTACGGCCTGCAGGCCAGATTCGGCCCGCCATGCCCATTTATCTGGCCCACCTTGGAGGTTTTGGACTCGCCGCGCCCGCGCGCACACGCACAGTGAGGCAGCATCTTGCTTGTGCAGAGATAGTTTTGGACTCGCTTGGAGAAAATGATCTCTGCGCGAGTAAGCCGCTGTCTCGCCGTGCGCCTGCCTCGCTGCACATGTGCCCCCACCCTCTCATTGGCCCGCACCTTTCAGCTGGCCGCCTGATGAAAAAGTTTGAGGACCCCTGATGTAAATGTTCACAGGCCCACTTCATAACATAGTCTTTAAATTGCAAGACTTTGTTTTTGCTGCAGCAGACTAACTTGGCTAACTCTCTGGACATTTTCACTAAAATTAGAGATTTGTGAGACTTGATATGGTCAAATAAGTCTTCTAAGCGCATTGTTATTCACACTCTAAAATTGTGGACAGTAGATAAATAAAACAAGAGAAGTGGTAGATTATGTTAATATGTATATAGGAAAAGGATGGAAAGTGCACCACATGCTGATGTGTCGTATATCTTTGGAACAGCCTCCCTGTTGCAGTCTGCCTGGTGCTGAGCTTGTCATTCTTTCAGCAGCAAGTTAAGATAGCCCTTTATTCTGAGGGTTTTGTTTTACACTCTGTTATACATAATAAATAATATACCTTTAGATTTAGGGTTTCACTTAGGATAAAGAATAAAATAATCTTGTTTTTTATTGACATTTTAGTCTGAAAACTTGTTAATACAATCTTATGGTCAACTTTTTAGCCTAAAGCTTTTGGTTTTAGTTCCTTGATTGAACTATTTTAGATTAGGTATTTTCTGAGTTGCTTGTAAGCTACCTTTCTTATTTTATGGAAAGGTGGTGGCCAGGAATCTTGGATTCAGAGAAAACGAATTAGATCTGATTTCAGAGGATCTGATATTACTGATCAATAACTGAGTTGTGTACTTGCATTTCATTTATACCTAGTTCTCTAAGGCTAGCAATGAAAAATGATCTAATTTGTTGGTAGCAATAATGTTGAAGCATTATCTTTCCCATTGCTGTGAGAGAACTTAAAACAATTCACTGCTGATACCAGGGCTTCATAAACTGTTTCTTTGGCACAGGTAAATTACCTTTCTAGAAAGATTTACTAAAGTAACCATGTAGTGTAACTTATATGTTCTTTTGGCATTTAGAGGGATTTAGTCTTCATGCATGAAAAGTGGCCATACCTATCTTACTGTAAGGTAAGAGTGGCAGCATGTAAATCAGTTAATCACTGACCAGTTTCTGAATACATACCTAGTGCCCAGTTGGTTGGTGAGACTGGAGAAAAGAATACTGAACCAGATGGATCTTCATTTGATAAAGCAAAGCAGTGATGTTCTCAGATAGTTCTGAATATACTTAACACGAATAGATTGTTTCTTTGATATATACATTTTTTACTGTCTAACAAAAATATGTAATATATCCCCATGATCAGTCTCTGTACCAGAGGACTGGGGTGTGACAAATGTAACACCCAATTTTTAAAGACAGATCCATGGGGGATTTATGAAATTACACTCTGATTAACATGATATTTGTTCCAGGGACATTGGTAGAAAGTATTATTAAATATAAAGTTAACAAGTGCTGTTTAAGGACAAGTTCTTCATTAAAAAAAATCAGCATGGCTTCTCTAAAGGTATGCCCTGTGTAACTAACATTTTAGGGTTGTTTGAAAGTGTCAATAAACATGTAGACAAGTAAACATTGTTACTTGGACTTTCAAAGGGCTTTTGACAGTTCTTCACCAAAAAGTGAACTTAGTAATCATAGGATAAGAGGAGAGGCTCTTCTGTGAATTGGTAGCTAGTTAAAAACAGAAGTCAGAGAGTAGGAATAAATGGTCTTTTATCACAAAGTGGGGAAATCATGATTAGAATTCCAAATACAGTTCAGTGGTAAGCAAGTGTAAAGTGATGAAGTTGCAGCAAAAAATTCCAGCTGCATATATACAATGATGGGATCTAAGCTAGTCATGGTGACTGACCAGACTGGAACATAGGAAGCTCTCAGAATGTGATAATGAAAAGAACAAAATGTACAAATTCAAATGTAGAGCAAGTATTCAATTAATATTGTTAGAAATCAGTGTAAACTTTTAGAATATAAAAAACGTATTAGTGTGCCACTTGATGTACCGTATTGTATCCAAAGCTAATGAAGTTTCAGTTCCTTAATACATCCTATTAAGTTTGTTAAATGTTGAGGTGCTAGTCAATTTGAGTTGGTTTGAAAAGAGTTTGAGTTGGTTACATCTCAGCTCACCCAGTTGTCTCGTTGGTAATATATGAATGTACACCTTCACTTTCTATTTAGCTCTTGCAGCAGTTCGACCCAGATACAGATTTAATTGCTATCAGCTCATTAGATATGTAAATTAAAAAATAACTGATATTACAGCCAGTCTCCAAATAAGTCATTTAGTTTCTGGTTTTATTGGTCTTTCAAAAATGCAATCCAATGAATTATTACACAGAAGTGGATTGATTTCAGTGGGATTTACTATATTGATTCACTTTTGATTTGTTTAAATGCTTTTTGTTTCCCTTCAAGAAAGCTAATTTATTCTTCTTGAAAATCTGTTAATGAGCTATTTTATGAAGATCTGCCATTGGTAGTCGATTTCCTGTTACTAAAAAGATGGTGGTCTTTTCAGCTTTAAGAAAACAAAGGAGAATTACAAAGATAGAAACAATGCTATTGAAGAATATTTTAGTATAATACAGAGTTTCCTTCATTTCTAAATATACAAAGCTATAAATTATAAGAGAAAGAGTTAGATGGAATTGCAGGGACAAGAGAAAAGCAGAGTTGTTTTCTATCAACATTTATACCACAGAACATGGAACAAGAGAGGCACAAACCAGTCTGACAAAGTCCATGCTTTTGCCAGGCCATTTCCATTACTGAATCTCTCCTCTTCCTGCCCCTAATACTTGATGATTGTTGTATCTGATCATTCTTCTCCCCCTTCTTCTGATCAGACCAGAAAAGAGGCTTTGTAACTAAAAGTCTTTGTTATGTTAAAAGCTAACAGGAAAGTATAGCAGAAGTCAATAAGAAAGGCAACAAGGGAAGTCAAAATATTGGCCGTTAGAAAATGCAGCTTACATTGATTCCAAACTGATTGATTTCCAGATTGAAAAGGGCAAACCACACTTTTGATGTAGATGCTCCTGTTCTAGTCGCTTGGAGTATCTTGACACTTTTCACCTGGTCCACATTCTTAACCTGATGCCATATCCTCAGATTAATGATGTTAGATCTGCCCCCCCCCCTTTTTCAGTTCGCTCAGTAAACTTTCCCACAAAATTCTCAGCTACTGCTTCACTAATTTCTGGGTTCATTGATATTGGTGTATTCATTGTGGATTTGGACCCCTCTTCATTTGAATCAGTTTCTGTATCCACAATCTTTGAAGTCTATTTTTAGAAGGGGAACTCACCCATCCTCTTGGGATACATTTTACAAGTCAGATTCAAAGTAGGTGGTGTTCTGTCCACTGCAATATGTATACATCCTTGTTGTGGTACAGTGGAAAGCTATGCAAAACTGGAGAGGAAAGGAGGATTAGTCAAATTCTGTGCCATAGTCAAGCATGATTCCTGCTCTAGTTCAAGTGTGCCCTTATCCCTACTATCTGTGACTCACAATGATCACACATGTCTTGTGATGGCTGATATTTAAAGAGTCCTACACACTTAAATGCTAGATTGGCTGTGAGTCTCATATTTTCTCTCTTGCTTCCCTCAGTGCCTGCTGGGTTTTCCCTCTTGCTGTCATTGTCATAGTTGATAAAATGCAGCACAGTGCAATGGTGTGTGTCTAGAATCTCTCTCACCCCAGGCCTTAAAGTAGTTGGCTGCATTCACACATAACGCTAAGCCATGCTGCATGGCAACCACATGGCATGCTATCTTACCTTGGGGCCAGGGTTCAGACAGGTGCATGGTTTCCATGCATGAGTGGTTTCCACCCTCCTCCATCTTCTATCCTAATGGTGACAAATGTCCCACCACCAATCCCTACAGCTGAAAATCAGTCCCAATGTGCACCACTCCTGCCTTGCTCTCATTGGCCTGCACACTCCCCTGGGAATAGCCTTAGCTAGCTGCCTTTTTTGTTTGTTTTTCCCCTGTTTCTCAGCAAAGCAACTGCTTACTCAGTAGAGTAGCATTGTTGCTCTAAAGTAAAATTACCTGTTTCTGTCTTGCTCTGTGCCAATAAACCAGTATACCCACCCATGTACTCACCTCTCCTCCCTCCCTTTCTTTACATATGTCCACTCCCCCACGGCCAGCCTCCTCAATGCAACCAGGCACACAGAGGGCATCGGCACAGGTACCCATGTCAGGAACAAAGGGCACACATCTGCCAGGCAGACTTTCCCAAGGGACTGCATGTGGGCATCTCCCTGGGGGAGCTTCCTGGCCAGCTGTTGTCATGCAACTGTGGTAGGGGACAGCAGACTTTGTTAACAGTCCTGACAACTGTCAGGGACAAGATAGGAGCAGAGGCACAGGTGGGAGGCAGAACAGGAGGCATGGGGTCTTTGAGATGTTCGTCCTGTTGACAGTTCTGTTGGTTGCTTCTCTGAGTGGTTCCATGGATACCATTCT
Organism: Varanus komodoensis; assembly: GCF_004798865.1. NCBI lineage: Eukaryota > Metazoa > Chordata > Lepidosauria > Squamata > Varanidae > Varanus > Varanus komodoensis. Next base: position 14,582,012 of record NW_025335941.1, on the reverse strand, counting down.
TACCACTCTTTATGGTGACTGGGTTAATATATAACAGCAATCCATGCCACTATGATTTCCTTATGTATCTTTTTGTTAGGTCTGAACCAAGCCATTGTGTGTTTGTTTAGGGGATGGGTATGCACAGGGTAGGTGTGGTCAGTTCTCTGGTTAGGGGAAAGGTGGTGGAATAACCATTTAGAAAGGTAAATTAATAGTAAAAAGCACAGTTGTATATTTTGCCATTAGGTTAAGTTTTTATGGTAAATGTGACACAGTAGTAAATTTTAAAGGTAATCTACTGAAGTAGTATTGTAAGTGAATATCCCAGTTAGTAATCATATGTACATTTTAATCAATTATAAATGTAGCAGGTTAATGTGTGTCCAGAGTAAAGTCTGATAGTGTTTGTGTGGTGTTTATGTTTCATGATTTTGAATATCAGAAATTATCCTACAAGGAAGATCCTTATTTATGTACAGCTGCTAAGTCTGGCATCTTATTTAAAGAAAACAATACACATTCCCTTTGCTTATTAGTGAACTTTGTATACAGACTTTGAAAGTTATTTTATGCATAGTATAAAACTTGACAGAACATTTACAAGGGAAGAAAAGCTCTATGCAACTACTTATTATAACAATTCATTTTTTTCTGGTACTTGGTGAAAGCCTTCTCTAATTCAATCTTTATCTTTTGTCTTTGCTGCCTTGCAGGGTTGGTACAGTAGGCCTCACTAGACTTAGCTGCAACTAAGAATTTCTCCTACATCAAGTTAATGGTGATGCTCTTGTGGATTGGTGAATAAAAGTGCGCACTAAGTATTTAAGAAGCGGAGAAAACAAATTTTGTCTTTTCAAAGTTGTACCACAACCACTACCATCAAGACAGCAAACCAATGGACAAAGAATTTGATCCACAGTGTTTGTAAAACTAAGCTGATTTGTTTTACTAAGGCTTGAGGTCTGTGACCTGGACGTCAGCATTTGGAAGTTACTTTGTTTACAAAAATGAGGGCAGCTTTGGAAGCAGCAGACATTGCCATTGTGGCACTGTATTTTGTGCTTGTGCTATGCATAGGCTTTTTTGCCATGTGGAAATACAATCGAAGCACTGTAAGTGGGTACTTCCTGGCAGGGCGATCTATGACATGGGTAGCAATTGGCGCTTCCTTGTTTGTGAGCAACATCGGGAGTGAACACTTCATTGGGCTTGCAGGATCTGGAGCAGCAAGTGGATTTGCCGTGGGGGCATGGGAGTTCAATGCCTTAATGCTTTTGCAGCTCTTAGGATGGATTTTTGTTCCAGTCTACATACGATCTGGAATATACACCATGCCCGGTTACTTATCCAAACGTTTTGGAGGGCATAGAATTCAAGTTTACTTTGCAGTATTGTCTCTAATTCTGTATATCTTCACCAAACTTTCAGTAGACTTGTATTCAGGTGCATTGTTCATTCAAGAATCATTGGGCTGGAATATTTATTTGTCAGTTATACTGTTGATTGGAATGACTGCATTGCTCACAGTGACTGGGGGTCTTGTGGCTGTCATCTACACAGACACAGTTCAAGCTTTGCTTATGATTATTGGTGCCTTCACGCTTATGATCATAAGTCTTGTAGAAGTTGGTGGCTTTGAAGAGGTTAAAAGAAGGTACATGTTGGCAAAACCAAATATAACATCAATCCTGCTGACATACAACCTTTCCAACACTAACTCCTGTCATGTTGACCCAAAGCCTGATTCACTGAGAATGTTGCGTGAACCAACCGATGAAGATATTCCTTGGCCTGGTTTTCTTTTGGGACAAACTCCAGCTTCTGTATGGTACTGGTGTGCAGATCAAGTCATTGTTCAGAGAGTTTTAGCAGCAAAAAATATTGCTCATGCCAAAGGAGCCACTTTAATGGCAGGGTTCTTAAAGCTTTTGCCTATGTTCTTTATAGTTGTTCCAGGAATGATTTCACGAATCCTGTTTGCGGATGATATTGCATGTATCAATCCAGAACATTGTTTGCAAGTTTGCGGAAGCAGAGCTGGATGCTCTAACATTGCCTATCCACGTTTGGTAATGAAGCTTGTTCCTGTTGGCCTGCGAGGCCTTATGATGGCTGTGATGATTGCCGCTCTCATGAGTGATTTGGATTCTATATTCAATAGTGCTAGTACCATATTCACTCTCGATATCTACAAGCTCCTCATACGGAAGAATGCATCATCTAGAGAACTGATGGTTGTCGGAAGAGTCTTTGTCTTTTTCATGGTGGTAATAAGCATAGCTTGGGTCCCAATAATAGTGGAAATGCAAGGGGGCCAAATGTATCTATATATACAAGAGGTGGCAGACTATTTGACTCCACCAGTGGCTGCTATATTTCTCTTGGGGGTGTTTTGGAAGCGTTGCAATGAGCAAGGAGCCTTCTGCGGTGGAATGGCTGGATTTGCTTTGGGAGCCATACGACTGGTACTGGCGTTTATATATCGTGTCCCTGAATGTAACCAGCCAGACACTAGGCCGTTCTTCATCAGAAGTGTCCATTACATGTATGTTGCTACAGCACTATTTTGGATCACTGGAATTGTGACTGTGATTGTAAGTTTAATTACTCCACCACCTTCAAAGGAACAGATTAGGACCACAACATTCTGGTTTATGAAGAACAGGAATGTAAAAGAAAGCACATCAGCAGGCAGTTCATTCAAAGCACAAGAGAAGACCATCTTAAAATACAGTGAAACTCCTAACACTGTATCTTCAAATGGAAAATCTGATGAAAATGTTAAAAATGATCAGCCTGAAAATGTCAATCTTCTAATTACTTGCAGAGATGACAGCAATCCAGTGATTTCTATGAGTAACTCTGAAGTTGAAACACCAGTTGATTGCTATTCCAATGGACAGGCAGCCCTTATGGGTAGAAAGAAGACTGAGGAGGAAACTGATAAACACTGGAAATTCATAGATTGGTTCTGTGGGTTTAAAAGCAAAAACATGAACAGTAGAGTCATCCAGGATAAGAGGGAAGAAGAGAATATTTGTCTACAAATGCTGGAAGAGACTCCAAAAGTTAAATTGCTACTAAATATTGGACTATTCTGTGTGTGCTCCCTTGGAATATTCATGTTTGTTTATTTCTCTTTGTGAACAAATCATGAATCTTAAAGTATGGTCAAACTTATAGAAGTGGAAATGCAGGTTCTTGGAAAAATATTTATATATAAATATGTGTCTGTTTATGTCTTACATCTCAGGCATACTTTACGCTGTTATTGTCAGCCAAATTCTTTCTCAACCTAATTTGAAAATCATTAGACTTCTTATAGCATTTCTGCTTAAACACAGAATGTCTGTGGAATTTAGTATAGTACTGAAGGTTGGGTTTTAGTATACCAAAGTAAGAAATGAGTATGTTAAAAGTGAAATACTACAGTGCTCTGTCAAAAGTCCAGCAAAAGGTAAATGATCTTAAAGTTAGAATACTAACACTTTAAATGCTTTAAATTATTATAAAGTGTTTGAGTGTGAGAAGATACTATATTCAGAGTTACCCTGATAAAATAACTGCCCCTGATTCTCTCTCCCCACGGATACTTTGAACTGATGTTTGAAGAATGTTCCTACCACAAACCCAGTTTTTACCAGACTCCAGGTATTTTAACTGGCCTGAAATCTTTTACTTCTTAAAAATACATCTGTCTTTTTACTTTTTTAGATAAAACCAAATATTTTAAACAGCAATTTTTTGCTTGCTATCTGTTGTAAGAAGACTGCCAATAGCAATGAGTGCATCTATAAAATGCAAAAACAAAAAGGATGCAGTCAAAGCTATGCAGGAAGAATAATCTTGATGCTGGGAAGTTTGACCTATATTCTCTTCATGAAAGTGTATCAAAATGCATCATAAATGTATATCTTATACATCTGGTATGTTTTTAATTTTGTCCATTAAAATGTGGAAGATGACAATGAGCTAGCCTGCACATAATGGTAACCCACAGCCTCTGGTTTGTCTCTCAGTGAGAAAGAATCCATGGTTTGTTCTTGTTTTCCTTCTGTAACTTGTTGGGAGGAAACAAGCTGGAGGTCCTGGTTTTCAAGTAACACAAAACAAATAATTGATGGAAGGTGTGTGGGTTTTTTTAGCTACTTCAGTCTCTAGTGGAAGAGATTGGACAGTGTGCTGGTGCATTCACAAAAATCTACAATGTTTAAAATGGTTTTTGTTATGTGCAAACAAGGCCAGTAATCCCCCACGGTAAGAGGAGAGAACTAAGCATGCTCTTCACAAAATCAGTCTCTATAGAATTTGTATGAGTTGGGTAACAATTTGTCTAAAACTGTTCTGATAGGGAAGTAACAAATAGCACAAGTTGTACTGGAATTATGGAAAATAGAATACTGTAACCCTTTTCATATTCTTTTATGTGGGTTTATTTTTGTTGGGGGTAGGTGGGAAGGGGGGAGAATGAAAATTATAGCTTTTTCTAGAAAAACAAATAATTTCTGGTTCCAAGATGTGTGTGGTCTTTCATGTTGAAGCTGCATGTCTCCTATGGATGTGGTGAGAAGTGTAGTAGAATGAATAATGCTATGTTTACTAAAGCAGAATATTGGAGGATATGACAGATATTTAAACAGGTTTAACTCAGAGAATGCTCAGACATGAATATAAACCTCAGCAACTGTATTATTCAACTTCAGTATAAATGCAAGCATTTTGGTCACAGTTTTTCTCTCACTAGCATTTTGATGAAGTTTGGAGAAAAAATTCTGTTACCTTGGTAGCTGGAACTATTGCAATGGTGGAAAAAAAACCCTGTCCTCCTCTGCTCAAGTGCTTTGAATGCTTATGTAGCAGCGTGGAGGATAGCAGATGCACCTTGTTGCCTGAGCACAAGGTTTGGTAGATGGCAGGACTCATAGAAGTGGAAGGTGTCGATTAAAAGCAAATGTAGAGAACTCCTTAGCACTCTGCAATGTCATTCCTAATTGAAACTGGTGGTAGCGGGCAGGAGGATTACCCTGGTGTTGAGAATTGCAAATTAACAAGTTCATTAATATAATTTAGGGATGAAGAACCTGCAGCCCTTCAGATCTTATTGGACAGCAACTTTCATCATCTCTGATTATTTCCATGCTGACTCGGGCTGATTGGCGTTTGAGTTCAGCATCTGGAGAGCTACAGGATTCCCACTCCTTTTGTCACTTTGTGGGGATAAGTAAAGAGGGCTGGCATCCCATTGAATAAAGGAATACTTTTTCTTATTGCTTATATACTCATTTTCTTGTAAATGCTGAGTCTGCAAGGGCTCATAGCAGCTGACTATATACTTTGAAAATCAAATTAGGAAGATATTAATACCATTCTGTTCATACTGCTCTGCAATTTCTCCCATAATATAAATGGAACAACTTGCTCACTAATGTTGCTAGATGGTGGTGGAGTATATACTGCTGATATGTTCTTTTAAGCTTGTTAAATGATGTAATTTTAAAAGCAGCCTTCTGTGTAATGCACTGGAGATGGCTTTTGTTAATGGTAACATAAATTGAGAGCTTCTTTGTGCACTGGGCCAAAGGCCTACTCAAACTAGTGGCCTTCTCTGGCCATAGGGAGTATATGAAACCAGCTTTGATATGTGGCTATGTATGATCGCTGCTATATAGGGAGAGTGCTGCTTTTGCTGGCACTTGCAGAGATGGCTGTGTTGAATGAATTGCCACCAGCAGTCATGTGCAGGTGAGCTAGCTCAGGGATCTGTTTGGCTCCCACCTTTCACTTCTCCTCAGATGCCTTGTATAGACTAAGCCATGTTCCAGGCCTTACTGCCACATTAAAATAGCAATGTGTAATACTCCCTCTGTCCTAAACTTAAGTCACTTAATATTTATGCAGTATTATGAATGTATATGGCAAAGTTTATTTTGGATCTATTTTAAATGGTCTCTTAATGCAATATAGCTATATTCCAAGTAACAATGCAGTGTATAAATTCTTAGACATTAGACAATTTCACAGTTTAAATAATAATGGAAAACTTTGCTAAAGCCCATATAAAAATATACCTGCCAGTTTACCCTGTTGGGGGGTGGGGTCTTTATTTTTTTCTTCTTTGCCCTAATATTTGTACATGGTTTGTGTAGCCTACAATATTATCTATCATGTTTAGATTGCTATTCAATAACTTTTAATGCTTTCTTGGCATATGCTTACCTGTCCTTGCTTCTGGGCTCTCCTGCTAGGTTTGCCATGTTCCAAAACAGAAACTCTGCCTGTCACATTAAAGATACCAAAGGCAGTGAGTGCAAGGCAGCATTTATTGCTCAGTTCTGCCTCCAGTGGGGAAAACTAGTCCTGGTTATCACATTCCTTTGGAAGAGATGGGGTGAGTGAAGAGGCAGTTTGAACTCTGGGGTGAAATGTGCTGTTGTTTACCCTTCTTGCTGTAGCTTAACTCTTAGGCCATGTTCAGATGATCATCAAAATAAAGGACATTATCAACCTAAGTTCTTCATTGTGGCCTCTGTGCATCACACATTATGGGTGCTGCGCCTGCGTAGTGCCTGTTGCCGGGAAGATTAAATAGCTATAATGGTCTCCGGTGGGAACTCTGCACCCTCCCCCGTAGTATAAATGGGCGGAGTGCCTGCCATTTCCCCAGTCTTTTTGCGACCGCTGTTTGCTGTGCCTCGAGCCTTTCGCTTGTCTCTTGTAGCTATATTCTGATAAAGTTTTACTGTTATTCTCTTGACTTTACAATCTTTTTTCAATTCCTTTATCCAAGTTATAACCCATCCAATTCCTCCCCCCCGTTTACATCGTTTTTCCTCCCTTCCCGTTTTCCCCTTCCCCTATGCCTTCTGTTGTTCTTCTTCTTGTTAATTCTTCTGTCATTTGGTGTTTTTCCTCTCTCTTTGATGGTGCAACAAGTGGCTTTCTGCAAGTGTTCGCAGTGTGGGGCTAAAATGTCTCCCACTGACCCACATGACTTGTACCTTCTATGCTTGGGAGAAGGTCACAGGACTGATAAGTGCAGCCATTGCCAGACCTTTACCAGACAGGCCCGCAAGAACCGGGAAAACTATCTGTGGAAGATGCTCTGGGACCAGGCTTTGGTCACCATGAAAAAGGTCTTGGAGGAGACCATCGCGGCAGGTCTATATAAGGCCGCTCCTCCTTGTCCATCTGAAGGAAATGCGACATCGAAGGAGGGAAAGCGCTCCTCTCACTCTCCTCACTGCAAGCAGAGGGAGAAGAGGAAGCATGTCAGATCCGACGAGTCCTCTGCATCCAAAAGACCTAGGAAGGACAAGCCCAACAAAGTGGAGCAGAGGCACAAAAAGCATCCCAAGGTGCCTCACTAGAAATCAGTGTCCACTGCCCCTTCAGTACTGATCGCTGCCTGCATCCCAGCTCTGATTGAACCCACCATTCAATTGGTCATGAAAGTGACTCCACCGGTCATGAAAGTGACTCTACTGCGCAGTGTCATCTTGGCTCCATCTAGTCCTGATTGTTCTGACCCTGTTGCTAGAGGGTCTATGTCGGATGGTGAAATCTGAAAATCTCTGCCTCGGTCACTCACTGACCTGCTACCTGTCCATTCTCCAACACTGATGCCAACATCTCCAGAGAGATCTCCGAGGGCTTCTCAACGCCCAGCCTCCCTGCCACAGGTCCCAGTTCAGCCTTCCAAATATTGGGTCCCTTACCATACAAGTAGTTCGATCCATCTTGGTCCTATACATGGGACTATTATCCTCCCTATGGTTATTACCTGAGGTCTCCAATCCATCCTCCTCATTCCACCCCCTCATTCAGTGTTGAGGGACGCTCCATCGACCTCTGCAGCTGCTCTTTCCCGACCTGCGCCTTCATCCTGGGTCTTCCATACCACTCAGATCCCAATTCAGACGACTCTCAACAGGCTTCAATGTCTTCAGATGCCGTGATCTCAACCCAGGGTCTGGACTCCCCTGGAGATTCGCATGGCAACTTCACGGAGCTGCTCTCTAGGATGACAAAGTCGTTGGAGATTGATATCCAACATCGCATCGACTCAAATCAAGATAACATCTATGACATCATCAGTAAAGAGGACTCATCCTCCATTGCTCTGCCCTTCATTACATCTCTGAGGCAAGTGATGATGGATACATGGCAGCTCCCCAATCAGCCGCATTCGATGTCCAGGCGACTTGAGTCAATGTACAAGGTTCGGAAACAAGATATCCCATTCCTTCTTAAACATCCCAAGCGAAACCCTATTGTCATTGAGTCATCCCAGGGTTAACAGAACAAAGAACACTCGACTCTGATGCACAAGGAAGGCAGAAAGAGCGACATGATATCTCTTCATATCTATGCTGCTATAGGACTCAGTCTTCATATCTTCAATTACGAAGGCACCGTGGCGAGGTACCAATATTTCCTCATGCAGAAGATCGAGTCCCTCATCTCTAATCTCACAGACCAACATAGGGAGCTTGCCTGCATGTTCACCCGCGAGGCTATGCAGCTTTCCATCCAGCAGCTCAATACGGTGAGACATCATGTTGATTGCAACTCTAGGGCTCTTGTTGCTGCTGTTGCCCTTCGTTGCCTTGCCTGGTTACACTCAGGTAACCTACCAGATGAGACTAAGTGGCATGTGAAGAACATGCCCTTTGAAGGCTCCAGGCTCTTCCATGCTAAAACTGACAACAAGCTGGAGAATATTCACAAGGCTCGCTGTATGGAGAAGTTGTCACAGCACTGATGTAAGTGGCTGTGGCCTTGTTCTCAATACCACTACCAACCTTACCAAAAGTGCAGGACGCCAACAGTTCCAACAGTGTCAACAAAGGAACCGAAGGTAGAATGCGCCGCGGTACCAACAAGCTCATCGCTGTCCCGACACCGACAAACGCCATCGTTGACAGGATGCACAAACCTCTCCTTGATCCTTTCAACCTAGCTTCCCCTCTTCCCTTTGGGGAATGGCTGCAAAGCTGACTCCCCATCTGGGAGTCCATCACATCTGATAGGTGGGTACTTGCCATCATAGAGCACGGATACAAAATTGAGTTTGACACTGTGCCACTTCCTGGACTGATCTGATACACAGCTGCCTCCTTCTAGATGAAGTTTCCCAGCTGCTTCATAAAGGAGCGATTCAAAAACTGCACCACTCTGAAGGCCTGCACAGTTTCTACTCCAGGTACTTTACGGTAGTGAAAAGGAATGGTGGTCTACACCCGATATTGGACTTACATGGTGTTAACAAAAACATCAAAACCAAAAAATTCAGAATGACCACACTCCAATATCCTTCCGTTGCTCAGGAAAAAGAATTGGTTCACATCCTTAGACTTGAAGGATGCTTATTTCCACATGAGCATACATCCTGCTCACAGACGTCTCCTCTACTTCACCGTTGGTACCAACATATTTGAATACAATGTACTCCCCTTCAGTCTCGCAGCTGCTCTGAGAGTTTTCACCAAGTGTGTGGCTCCTGTATGTGCCCATCTTTGGCTTCAGGATATTCATATTTACCCTTACCTCGATGACTGGCTTATCGTCTCCTCTTCCAGGGATGGCCTTCTAGCCTCCATCGATACAGCCTGCTCCCTCCTTGACCAACTTGGACTATGCATTAATGTTGAAAAATCATGTCTCATTCTTTCCCAGGTCATCAACTTTGGAGCTCATCTTGACTTGCTACACACCCGAGCCTTTCTTCCTTGTGACCGAAAAGACAGACTACTTATGTCTATCCAAAGGATTACTGCCTAACAGACTGTTCCAGCATTATCCATATAGAAACTGTTTGAACATCTATGGTTTATGTAGTACCAAATGCCAGACTGCAGATGAGGCCCTTACAACTTTGGTTCAGCCACACCTTCCATCCACAATGCAACTGACCACACCAACTACTTCAGCCGGCGCTCTCAGTTCTTCACACCCAGTCTTGGTGGATAATAGATACCAACCTTTCTTTTGGAGTCCCATTCCATCCACTGCAGTCGACTCTTAACTCTCTGTACCGATGCTTCCCTGACTGGTTGGGAGCCCACTGTGCGGCCCTTCAGACGCAGGGTGCCTGACGTGACCACGAGACTACCAGACACATCAGCTATGTGGAACTGTTGGCGGTCTTCAAAGCCCTCTGTTCCTTCAAGAACATCTTTCAGGACTGCATCGTACAGATTACATTGGACAATATTGTGACTGTGTTCTATATAAACAAGCAAGGCAGTATGAAGTCAGCCCCCTTGGCTCATCTCACTCTCTGCCTCTGGAACTGGTACATTGACTGCGAGATCACTCCTCAGTCGGCTACTATTGAGAACATTTTGCAATTTCTACTCCATTACACCAAGGTCAACTTAAACCCTTGTCCATTAAGATGTACATCGCAGCAATCTCACATCATTGTGGCTCCTCTGTATTCTCTCATTTCCTTGTCTGTCGCTTCTTAAGAGGACTACAAAATTTTGCCACCGATCCTGTTGTCCTTCAAGCTCTCACTAAGCCTCCTTTTGAACCACTAGCCATGACTGATTTACACCTTCTCTCCTGGAAAACGGCTTTCCTAGTAGCTATTACTTCAGCTAGAAGAGCTAGTGAGCTGTGTGCTCTACCTATTGACCCTCCATACCTGAACTTTCACAAAGAGAAAGCTGTTCTTCACACTGATCCAACCTTTCTTCCCAAGGTCACTTCTGCTTTTCATGTCAATCAAGATATTGTCCTGCTGGCCTCCTTTCCTACACCTTCGACACCGATTGAACACTTATTGCATATGCTAGATGTTTGGCAGCGCTTTGCTTTCTATTGATCCCAAACTGAGTCCTTTAGGAAAACCAAACGCCTGTTCATCAAATACTTGGAGCACAATAAGGGAGTTCCTATTACCACTCAAAGACTTTTGAAATGGATTGTGGAGACAACTGGAACTGTCTTACCATCTCTCCAAATCGGACCTACCGGTCGCTCCTAAAGGACATTCTACAAGGGCTGTCGCGGCCTCTTCTGCCCTCTCTGCCAGCATTCCCATGTACGACATTTGAAGGGTGGCTACATGGTCTACTCTGTGTACCTTCATGAGAAACTATCACCTAGACATCAGGGCCTGGCAGGACTGTTCTTTCAGCCGTGCAGTTCTCTTTTCCATTCTTCAGTGATGAAGATGAAACTGTCCCACATCTGGGTGTGATAAAGCTTACTAATCACCCATAATATGTGATGCACATAGGCCTTGATGAAGAAAGGCAGGTTACTTACCTGTAACCGTTGTTCTTTGAGTGGCCATCTGTGCAGTCACACAACCCGCCCACTGGCTCCACTTGGTGTCGGTGACTGGGTTTACAAATAACCTTATTTTTTTTATATACATCTGATAATGATAGCTGTGTACACATGTCCACATATGTGTATACCTATTCTGATGATTCTGACAGCTAATTTCTGTCTTTGATGCTTCCTGTCAAATTCAATTTTACTTATCTTCACCTGGGGGCAAACGGGCAGTCTTCAGGAGACTGGGGAAATGGCGGGCACTCCTCCCATTTATACTATGGGGGGTGGGAGGGTGCGGAGTTCCTGCCAAAAACTGTTAAAGCTGTTTAATCTTCCCTGCAACAGGCACTGTGCAGGCGCAGCACCCATAATGTGTGAAAGCACAGATGGCCACTCGAACGACGGTTACAGGTAAGAAACCTGCATTTTTCATATCTACCATTGGTCACAGAAGACCACAGTTTGCATTTGTACCTTACACAGGACTGCAGATGGTTCTAAATTTTTCTCTTAGAAAAATTTTTCTCTTTACATAGAAAAATGTAAGAGGAAATGTAAGAGGCTGTCAATGTTTTCGCTGATTATCTGAACTGGACTTTTGAGTGACTGGCTGTTTCTCTGGGCTAGAACCTGGCAGCTTTATTGCTGGTGTTTTATCTCTTGATGGAAGATATTCTAAGTGTAAATTTACATGATGTAACCTCTTCATTTAGTCCTTCTATAGTTGCAAGAACCATAATTAGGAGTACAATCCTGTGCATGTTCGAGTAGAGACTTCTACAACTCCTGGAATATTCTAGCCAGAATGGCTGATTAGGGCATGCTTGGGAGTTGGATTAACTCTGTCTAAAGATGCATAGGACTGCACTCTTAATTGGAGTTTCTGTATACTTTTACTATTAACATTCCTTTTAGGATATTTTATAATTAGGCTGTCAAGTTCAGAGTAAGAATAAATGTTTAATAGCTTGTTACAGTGCCTTTAAGTAGCAAAATATAACCTTGCTAGGTTAGTGCATCTCATCTGTGATGAAAATACTTATTACCTGCTGAGTCTTTACATTTCTACCTATGTTATGAGGGTACATTTTTTAAAATATTCTCTTACCTGTCTTTCTAGTTTTAAAGACTAGACATTATTGAAAATTGCAAGTTGTAGTGTAAGTAAATACCTGTTGTGTGGTAATTTGCTTTGCTTTAAAAGAAGACATAGCAAATAGAACAATTGATCTCTAAAGATATAGTGTGTGTATGTATTTCTATGCCTCTGCATGTTATATTATTTAGCCCTCTGCTATGTAAGTATAATTAGCAATGCTAAGGATAACTAAAAGAAAAATTACCCTAAAAATAAATTTTTCAGTGAATCACAGACTCCTTGAAACCTAATTAGAGCAGCTAGAAGTGGACCCTGTTGCCAGTTGTACTAAGTGGAAATTATCTTAATAGCATTTTCTGTTAATACAAATTAGCATTCTTAAACTTGGAAACCACTATAAAAACTTCTGCTCGTTCTAATTAATCTGGTCACTGAGCAGAATTTCAACATCTATGATCTGTGTGCCAGAAATTGTTTTTGTTGTATTTCATGAATATGCTTCTTATCATCCTTGTGGTTTGTAGTGTAGACAGAAGGGATTTTTGTCAGCTGTAGTATTACTGAGTTGGGTGTGTGGCTGACAGAACTGCAAAGGAACTATTTCCCATAGACTGCCATTAGTTCATAAGACCAACGCTTTTGGCCTCTCAGAAGCCACAGCCTAGATATGGGACCATGCAAGCATTCCAATTATACACCTAGTCAATTGTGTGAGCAGTCCTTCTGGGTTTCTGTGGGAATTCATTACCTTGCATGTCAACACTTAATCAAGCCCTACTTCAGACTTCCATATTTTTTCTTAGAGTGGTTTTAAAAATATATTTGCTTATTTAAGCAAGCAGAAGCTTTGTCTAAAGAAAGCTGGTTGAGGGCTTTATTTTTGCACTGTATTCAGGGAAAACAGCTTCTGTTCTGGCAAGTTTCTTACTCCCTTTGTTGCCAAAGGATTCTTCCTCCTTGCTGCTTTGCTGCCCAGAGATGATGGAAGGCTAAGACTTGAGTCCCGTTGGACTCAAGTGTTAATTTAAATTACATTGCACTAGCATAAGGGAATGTGTTCTATGGAGTTCAGTGGAACTTACTTCCAAGGTAAAAATGGATAGGGCTCCAGTCTGATGGCAGTATCCAAGCTAACATGTGTGTTAACATAAACCTTGCACTAGCATTAGGGACCTCTAGTGTAACACCAATAGCATTAGTTGGTGTGATGGACCTTGAAGATTTTCCTATTGATACTGTGCATAAGGTGGTGCAGTTTGTCAGTGCTGGTATCATCCTGGTTACTGCTATAAGACTGCAGTCCTATCCATTCTTACCTCAGGAGCAAGTTTCACTGAACTCCGTAAGACTTACTTCCTAATAGATCTGCATAGGATTGTGCTGTTCATGTGTTTCCTTTCTCCTACTGTCATTCCAAAAATCTCAGCATGGTACTTATAGTGTGCCTCATAAGTCACAATGCTAGCATAAAATACCTTCATAAAAGAAGAAAGGGATGGGAAGTAGGCTATCATTTACTGACAAAATACTTTTAGACAGAAACAAACTGTGCTTGTGTTAAATTTTACAGCTTTATTTTTAAAATCTTTTTGTTAAGTAAATTATGATGTAATGGCGTGTGTGTGTGAGTGATTTTCCCCATAAAATATACATATTAAATTCACAAATCTAGTTTTTTAAGAACATTTAAAATATGGTGATGTATTTAAAATGCAGATATTCATTGTTTGTCCAGTATACTGAATGTTATGTGCCCTTAAAAGTAAGTGTTTTGAAAAATAAAGCTTATGTTGTTACATGTGATGTTCTAAATCAAAGGTGTATGAAATACTTAAAGGTTCTTTTTAAATAAATTGTGTATAACTCAGTGGTTTTCAATGTGTTTTTAATTAGCTTTAGGGTAAAGTAGTTCTAGAACATTAATATATATATAATTAGGATTTCTAATTTCACTGTGAGATCTTTAAACTCTTGTTGGCAAAATAGCTTTTTTTTCTTACAGAACAGTTTCTGGGGATGTTGGTTTAAAAGCTAATGCTTTATTTTTGTTCTGATTGTATCAAATATAAAATATTATGTAGTGACATCTGGTACACTACTTTTCCATAGCATTTATCAGCTTCACTGGGCAAAGTCAGACACTGAGCAAAGATGGTAATGACATATGACAATACTAAGTGTCTATGAATAAGTGCTTTTAAATGAGGTGGATATAAAAATAGTTGCTGTGCAAAAAAATTAGTAGTCTTCTTCAAGAAGAAAGCAAATTCTTTTGTAATGCTACAGACAAATGTTTTTGTTCATTTTCTTAATATTAAGTACAGTGTCGATTTGATGCTGCTTTTTCCTTGTACCTGTTTGATATATAAGTATTACTTTCTTTTAGATTTGTGAAGTGTCCAGTTTTGCTCCCATTGTATTTTTTTGCAGCTTTTATGTAAATTAGAAGTCTCAAAATTTCTTCGTTGTTGTTTTTTAAGAGACATTAAAACATTTTGCATACCAAAAACACATCATACTGTACAGCAAGTCAAGTCTTTAAACTCCACCCAAACTTGTGAACAAAAAATAAACAAGCATACACATGTGATGATGGACCTACTTGGTTCCAGAGTTTAAGTTTTTTTAAATGTCCGTGAACTAAAAACAGGACACCTGGTTTTGAACTTCCTGTAGTGCTATATACAGATCTAGAAGTGTTAAGAAAATGACTATGTCTTAATTGCTAGCATCCACAAACACAAATCTGGTATGGTTTGATTATATGGATTATTGCTAATATTATGAAATTCTGATACAAAACTCAGTTCTCATTGCTAGCCCTGTATATATTGTTTGTTGTATACTGTGTTACATTTTTTCCCTCCTGAATTAGTTCTCAAAATTAAACTCTTATTAGAGTATTTGGATAATTAAAACTGTATTTCTTGCAGTTTACATTCCTTTTGAATAATAGAATTTTGTCCTGTCAGAGTTATTGTATGGAAATGTTTAACTTCTGCACAAAGTTTAAATAAAAGTACCAAAAAACCTACTCAAGTATTTTTGAAACTATTTTGGAAATGTTAGACGAGGAAGTAAACTTCCAGTAAGCTGAATATGTTTAGTCACTTGCTTTAGCATTTTCATTGAGAAAGATGATATTGTTTATGCTATTTTCAAGTGCTTCATAAATATTTTGGTATATTTCGGATAAGGTTAACTTCAAGGGAGGGACAGATTACAGTTGAGCTTCTAGATGAGGCAACACACATAAGATAGCTTGTTACTGTTCTCTAGAAGACTAGTACTAGTGACAGCTAAACAGCCAAACCTTTTTAACCATTTCCTTTGTCTCAAAAAGATACACTGCTGCCCATTGCACCAAACAACTCCATTGCACTAAACAACTCCCAGCACTAGGAACTGCTCTAGCCTTTTTTAACCTCCACCGAAAATCAGTCAGTCCAAGAGTTCATTCACTCTTGTGGTAGTTTTGTGTCCCTTTGGAATCTATGGCAGTGGCAAATCCTCTACAAGGATACGGCAAGTTAAGAGCTCCCAGCTCTTAAATGACCACTTTGTTGTTGATGATGGAAGGAAGACACTTGTCTTCTTATAGAAGCCAAGTAATATGTGAGACACATAAAGCATTGGGGAAGGCTGAAATTGAGTCAGCCTCTAAAATGAAATTGCAAGGATTGTTGTGGTGGACAAAAGGAGGACAAACACTCAGCATACTTAAAAAGGAATTCAATCTGGCAAAAAAAATGACAATATTGAGACAAAGCTAGGATAGCATCTTTCCTTTGAATCATGAATGGGAACTTTAGGAAAGTAGAGCAGTAAAATTGAAAGAACAGGCATAGGTCCTCCAAATGATATCATGTGCTGAAGCCTATAATCCTGGCTCTGTATGTGATGGTTATGCCATTATTATAGTGCATTAAATTGTTTGCTTAGCAAGCTAGGATTGAAGCTGTAGATTTGTTCCTAACTGACCAAATAGTTATATTTGCAATTGCTCAAATACATACTTCAGTACTGTCAGGTAACGTTCAGGGAATGACCTTGAAGATAAAGGATATTACTTGATCCATAGAAGAACTTCCTGCTATATTCATGAAGCTTGCTTTTTCAAGTACTGTATAAGACCTTCAGCTAAGGTGGGGAAAAGTCCTCAGTTACAACCTGCACAGCATGATGTGAAGCTGTGCCTTGAAATTTTGAGTCTGTTCCAGCAGTTGACTATGAAAACAACAATGCATTTTGCTGCTAGCATGTGATTGTAACCTCTGTAGCCACTCTGTTTTGAAGAATTCCCAAACCCACCCACATGCCCACAATGATAGTGTAACTGAAATGGATAGCTGTTGAACAATGTTGTGGGGAGGGAGAAGCAATTCGTGATAAAGTGCTAGTTGAATACTTCTCAGTAAAATGGGCATTGTGGCTTGTGAAGTCCAAGTAATTTTGAGAACAGTTCTGGGACAGTTGATAAATATGCAACAATTAATTCAGCTATTTGCATGCATGTAGAAACAACTTTGAAATATATTGACAGTGCCTTCTTACCACACAATGCTCCCTCTGACACTTCCACAATGAATTCATAGAGTTTCAGAAAAGTACCATCAGGCACTTCCCAAAAACATTCTGCCTTATCCAAAAATCACGTGATGGTGATAGTGTTATAGCAGCTTTCCCCAACGGCGTGGAGGAAGCTGTAGTCCAACATGGTGGTCTGGAAAGACAGCTTGTATGGCATGCTAAGATGAGGAGCCCCTAGCTAGTGGGCAGAAGGGGGGAAATTGCAATCGGGAGTGGACAGGAGAGAAGCTATGTGTGAAGCTGGTGGGGAATATGATGGTGTAAGCCATTAGAATTTTCATCTGGAACTGGGGAGATTGGACAGCCAGTATGATGTTAGTAGTTAGAGTGCTGGACTGGAACTGTAAGGGCTCCGGGTTCTAATGCCTGCTCAACCATAGAGGTCCCTGGCAACTTTGGGCCAGTCACAGACACTCCTTAATCTACTTCACAGGGTTGTTGTGAAGATAAAAATTGAGAGGAGGAAGTGGATGATACAAGCTGCCTTGTCTTGAAAGGAAAAAGGCAGGATATGAATATAGTACATTGTAAGTATGTAAGGTAATTTTTGATTTGGTATCACCATAGGAAGTCTGTTTGGTGCTGCTTGGAAACATTGGCTGCACTACTTTATAAAGTTTAGGAGATTGTCTAGCAGCTACAAGGCTGTGGTCACCATATTCCTTAATGTGGCTTTCCATTAAGAATATGCTGCATCCTGCAGAATCCTAATCACGTCTCTGTTTTTATTCATCAATAGCAAATTTCCACATTTTGGGTTTGCAGAAAGTAACTAAGGAAGTAATAGTGTCTTGCTAATTGCTTTTAGTGCAGGAGCCTAGGACTAAAACCTGTTACTTTTGCTACAAACTCATTACATACTGCTTGCAAAGTAGATGGAGTGAGTACTGATAAAATACATCTACTGATAAGTAAACTGCTTTCAGCTGATGGGAATTGAGGCCCAAAGCATCTGCAAGTGAGTTAGCTTGAAAAGAGCTATTATATGGTAGTGCAGACTTTTTGATATAATAGGTGAGTAATATGTGTCCTCTGCCAGCTTTTACTGCCCTCTTGTACCTTAATAAAAAAAACTAAGAAGTTTTTAAGGAGGTGTCTGAAGCCCTATAGAGCACTGAAAAGGACTGTTTGCAATTTAGATCTTTTAGAATTTAGTAAGTGCTACACAGCCTTAAAGGGACAAATTTATCTTGCAAACAAGTTGGTTCCAACACCTTTGGCACTCAGTAGTGGTTTGGACACTTTTTTTGGTTATTTTTGAGATACACATTTGGGCTGCAGCCTGCGGGAGAGGATCAGAAGGCAAAAATGGCTCCTAGACCTCCCAGGTCCGCTTACCCTTGCATTAAAATGGGAGTACAACCTCTCAAGAAATTTCATTCTCCCAGAAACTTGGAGTGAATGCAAAACATTTTCTTTCCAAGTGGATCTACTGATGTCTTCAAATCCTCTGTGTGTGGTAAGACACTAAGGAAAAATAATTTATCCCACATGTACTGGGCCAATACACATGTGTTACAAGATTCCTAACACAAGTAAGAAATGCATATAGCAATCCAAATATGGCAACAAGTTTCTCATCAATGATCTATGGGCTATATGGCCTGCAAGATTACAGCACCTTGTTCTTGATTAAAAGGGCAGAGACAGCAATAAACCTTGTCTGAGGGCCAAGTTGTGCATATGCTTAAAACACAACCACACAGTTAAATATCTCTTGGTTTAATTTATAGCTGTATGGGCATGGGAAGTGTTAAGTTAATGTGCTTTGCCTTATGAAGCATAGGATTTAAAAATTTAGAGGATATCTCTCCTGTGACTTGGCAGTTTTAATTGTCCTAGATACTCATATCAGGCTAAGAGGTTGGAATAGGATTTGTGCTGTAATTTGTAATATTTAGAACCCAACATTAGTGCTTTATATTTGAATATACTTGATTTGACAGTGCCCATGCAATGAAATTTTTAATATATTCGGGGAACTGTGTCTGGTGACAACAAAGAAAGTGGAATGTGAGGGAATGTGCCTTGTTGTATGCTGCCATGAGGCACACTTAAACAAACATAGGAACACCTGTAGGAAAATTTTCTAGCAGAAGAGAGATTTGATGGCACAACAAATATTCATGCTCTGTTCCTTGTTACTTTCAATACCTGCATCCTGTAGGGACATTCACTATTGGGAAAGGAGCTAGAGAAAAGGTATACTTTTTTTTAATCCCGGCAGCAGTGCTGTGGGGCTAAAAAGTATGTGAGTAGATCGTGTGCTAATCAAAAACTGGGAGTTTATCACAGAATATGTCCCATTTCCCAATCAAAGCAATGTTTGAAGCAGAGAGGGACTCCTTTAGGTTTCTTGCAGCTTACATAAGAGGGTTGCACTCTGCTGCAGTCATTAATCATGCCCACTAGGCAATGGACATTATAAAAGCCATTTGAAGTCTCAGAGCCTTCTGAATGAGTCCTAATTTATGATGATCAATGACTTGAAAGGGTTAGTTTCAACCGTTGCCCCAGTATGCGACTTTTTGGTTCAGGCAGAAGAGATCTTGGACAAAATGAACTTATAATAATGGAGGTGCTAAGAAGGGGACCCAACCACCCAAGTTCTACAGAAACCTTCAGTGAGCCATGTAGTGAATATATTCTAATAAGTAGTTAAAGGGGAAACACTAATGCCTTCCATCTTCTTCCACTTACAGTGTGCCATGCAAGACTTTAACTAGGTACAAGAGTGGACAGCTTGTGGTCCTTTGGATGCTTTGTCACTGGCTATGCAGGCTAAGGCTGGTGAGAGCTGTAGGCCAAAATAATTGGAGGGCCACAAGTTGCCCATCCTTGGAATAAGAAGTTCTGCTTAGAGACCAGATCCATGAATGCTAATAGCCTCCTGATACTATGGATCAGATTTTGACCACAAAGGACATCCTTGGCTTCCACTTATAATGTTCCATAAAAAGAAGATAGACCCATGTTGTTCATCTAACTTCCATACCACCTTACCGTTGACTTCTGAATAAACTTGGTCCTCATATTTTTACCTAGCTAGCAATTAGCTAGTTGAATTAGCCAACACTAACAAAAGGACAGTGAATGTAAACAGACAGTTCCTCCAGTCACAGAAACATAGAAACAGAGCGAGTCAGAAGGGGCCTCCCGGGCCATCTGGTCTGACCTCCGGCACTAGCCGGCTCCGCTCACAACATGCCCACCATGTGGACGTCCAGCCTATCCTTGAACACCCCCACCGATGAGGCCTCAACGACCTCTCGTGCAAGCCCATTCCACACCCTCGGGGTCCTAACTGTCAAGGAAGTGCTCCCTCAAAAACCAGTACTGTGACCAGTGTTCAGTTTCTTCACAAATGATCTGGCACTTGGCTGAACACTGAAATGGCTATGTTTACATAGTGGCACTGAGTGACTCAGGATACTAAAATTCTAAGCGAGCTCCAAAGAGCTCCAAATGGATTTTTCCACTAAGCAAAAGGCAAATGAGAT
Organism: Varanus komodoensis; assembly: GCF_004798865.1. Lineage (NCBI taxonomy): Eukaryota > Metazoa > Chordata > Lepidosauria > Squamata > Varanidae > Varanus > Varanus komodoensis. The sequence goes on along the minus strand of NW_025335941.1, from coordinate 14,561,552 downwards.
TTTATGTTAAGTATTAAATGCACATTAAAGACAAAACATCCTATATTCAACTATACACTGATGGGGGCTGAAGGAACTGGTGATGACTAACTTGCAGTCATGCTGGATAGCTTAATGAAAATGTCAACTCAGTGTGCAACTGCTATAAAAAAGACAAAGTTCATGCTAGAGATTATTGCTAAGGGGACTGAAAACAAAACTGCCAGCATTATAGTCCTCTTATATAATGTATATTGCAATGAAGTTTGGGATGCAGCATACAGTTCTGATTATTGCATCATAGAAGGCATAGTTTGGGGCTGAGACGGGGCTTTGGGAACAGCTTCCCAAAGAAAAAAGAAATGGAGAATTGTCTTTTAACTCTGAAAGAGCCTCAGCTATTGGGCAGCATAGAAATGAAATAAATAAATATTAAATTTAGAAATAAGATGAGTAATGGAAGCCATGGCCAAGGTTTGTAAAATCATTCTTTCATAAGTTTATTAGTAGCAACAAATGGATATAAAACAGATTAGGTAGAAGTGACAGTTTGAAAGTTGTAGGAGTCTAGTAGTACTGAGTAGTTCTACTCAGCTGATTCACCTTCTGCCCCTGTGAATGGGTGAGTTTTTTATGTTCCTAAATGTATTACTGTGTCAACAGATTTCAGAACCTTTGTTTTTTTTCCTCTTCAGATTAACCAGTGCCATGGAAGTTCATGCTATTATTTTTACATGTTTACAAGGAGTCCAGTACAAATAGATATGTGTTTAAATTCCTTTTCCCCTTAAATATAGCAAATTATTTTTACAAATTTAGGGAAATGTTACATTCATTTATTCCAGTATATGTCTGTGCAATGTAACATTTAAATTACCTGCTTTATGTTTTACTCAAATATTTCAAATACATCAGGTTATATATAATTGTTTATTGGGAAAAAAGTTAGCATGGGATACTTTTCAAAGCATTTCTTTCTAAATAGAAATAAAATAAGCATGATCAATTAGATTTCTCTCTAGGGCATCAGAATTGTTTTCTGAACATTTCTGGTGTAAATTACCATATCCAAATTTATTTACATAGAATAAAATTTCCTGTTCCAATTTTTTAAGAAGGACCATACTACTAGATATAGGTTATTGGCACTTGTAGGTTCAGTGCTACTGCATATCAGCTGCAGGGAGAGCAGAAATTGGAGGGGAAGTCAGGTCAACTGTAGGCATATGTCGGGCCACTGTGGGAGACAGGAGCATAGGTAAATGGACTGTTAGTCTGATACAGTGGAGTTCTCTTACATATTTTGCCTTCATAACATAACATAACATACTTGTAAACGGAGAGTGTTTGAGCGCATATACTAGATGATAGTTATGTCAATAATCTCAGACTGCTTGTATTCCATCTTGGTTTTCAAAAAGAACAGTCATGGTGACTGGGAGTATCGGTCTATGGTGTAATGGGCTTCTTGCTCATTTTGAGTGCAGCTAAAATTTACTCCCAACTAGGCCACTTTTAATTCACTGAGGCTTATTTTTGAGGAAATGTTCATAGGATTGTGCTGTTAATGAATGTAGTAGTCTGACATTGCACTGTTGGAGATGAAAGGGAGAAGAATCAAGGTTTCAGGCTCTTTCCACAGGCTCTTTTGACATCTGTTCATGTTTCTTCTTTAGTCTTCCTGATTCTTTTCTAGCCAGGTAAGTATCAAGAGTAGTTGTGATTAACTGCCATATATAAACACATTTGTGTGTTCTTCCTTCTGTTTCAAGCTTGAGACAGCTGCAGCATTGAAACGCACAGTGGAGACTTTGATGGAGAGAGGAGCAGTGGTGAGGAATTTGGAAAACCTGGGGGAAAGAGCGCTGCCATATAGAATCTCAGAGCACAATGAAGTTCACACCAGAGGAGGGTATGAGTTACCTATGCCATGCATCTTGTTTTTATAGACTTTTGTTAAATAAATGCTCAAGGCTATGCTTCAAAAAAGTGATAGGAGCATATGGGAGAACAGTGTGTGTGCAGCTGAAGCTTCTATGTTGTCTCAGCAACTATTCCTACTGCTTAGGAAACAGGCTGGTCATCAGTTAAAGCCATGCATGCACTTCTTTCTTGCATGCACATATCTCTTCTTTGGATGTAACCCTGGTCTAAAATGTAGTGTTAAGTGCCTTCAATTTCTTTGAGAAATCAGTATAATATAGACACCCATGCCTGTTTTTGTTTTAAGATAAACCATTTTTATCCTGTATGCTGAGTAACACTAACACACCTGCACATGTGTGCATACACAGACAGACATACGAATCAGGTATTTGAACAATTGCAAACTGAGATACACAAGGTATTTTTTTTAGAGAATTCACTTGCTCGTACCGATTTCCTAGTTATAAAATAATGTAAACATTGACCTTTCATTTCATTGTTACCTCTCCCCCATACATTGCAGTACAGTATTTTGCATGTCTCCACAGAAGCAAGCCCTGTTGAGTTCACTGAAGCTTAAAGTGTTTGGGGTAAGTATTCACCTTCTTTTGATTTTTCCACAACCTGGAATTAAAATGGATTTAATTGGCATTGTTACCAGTTGATGCACATAAGATATTCAATGCTTTAAAGTGCAACTTTTTTTTTACTGAGGCACAAAATTTAAAGAAAGAGAAACACACTGGCAATTGTTGGTTATATAAGTATTCATGTGCTATCACATGCCTGAATAAGCTCTGGTGTAACCCATTGTCTGCAGAAGTCACATACTTCTGAGTTACATACACAGAATTATTCTTTTCAGTAAGCAGTTGAATGAAGTTTACCTGTGAGTAATTCTAGTGCCACATGACCTTTAATTAAATACACGTGCTACTGGAAGCCCCAGAGTTTATTGTAGAGCAAAACTACGTAATCAGCAGTATGAAGACTAAGGAACTATCACAACAACTCGACACATCAAACCTGACAGAGCTGGAACAGTTTTGCCAGGAAAAACCAGCAACACTAGATGCACAAAATCTAGATCTGTGAAGTGGACAGAGATGTACTCAAGAAAATGCATAGCTGGAATTGCTGCCAAAGACACTTCTACTAAGTACTGATTTGAGGATGAGGTGAATAGTTATGCAACCAACGAATTCTAGATTGTTTTTATTTACTTTTGTGCCAGAATAAAAATATTTTACACTTGACAATGTTGAGTTTTTTGCATACATCAACTGGTAACACTGCCAATTAAATCCATTTCAAGGAAATGTGGAAAAATCAAAGAGGGTGTGTGAATGCTTCTATAAAGCACTGTACTTTGTGCATAAGACTGCAGACTTAAAAGTTAAACAGTATGTTATACTTCCTTTATTAAGAAACATGCCATTCTTATGTACAATTTTCAATTCTGAATTAACCTTTTATTTTCACAAAAGTCATCTGTTGGTTCAGCCCTGATTTATTCCCCTTGGGTTATCTGAGCCAAAGTGTAATGTTGATGCTATTTGTAGTGTTACAGTAGAACTTAATGATGACTGTGCATGATAAATAGAACATAAGTCCTAAGAAATAAAGAAGTAAACATAAATAAATATTGCACTGGAATGTGGAAATTTAAGATACTCCATTGATATGATAAAAGTGGACAGAAGAATTCATCCTTTAATTGAGTAACATTGGGGTTTTGTTGTTGTTCATGCTAATCTCTCTGAGAATACCTTTTGAAAGTGAACTGCTGCTCAGCAAGGATGGAGAAATGTTGCTAGGCAACTAAGATTGCATAGAGACTACATTTAATAATCAAAATAACAATTTGCAATCTTTCTCCCTGGCATTTTAAAATACAAATGTGATGGGCAGTTTGTGCAGTTTACCCTGCTTAACTTGTGGATATATTAAATCTATTGCATGAACTGCAAAGATGCATCTCTAAAATGGTGGCTAGTCAAAATTGATTTGGAATTTCAGAGCTTGACTGCTAGTCAAGAAAATGAAAAGAGGAAGGCAGTTGGGTGATCATGGACACCGATGCAACCACAGCCATCTTTTCTACCAAGATGCCCTTGCACCCCATGTTTTTTTAAAGCAAAAATACACTTTGCATGTTTTAAGTTGGTATAAACTGGAAATGGATTATTGCTATGTTACTATGACCTGAAAAGCAGTGCACATGAAACCCTATTGCTTGGCACAAGGTATTTTTCTTCTAGATGCCATCACATAAACAGACTTTTGTTCAACTAGGCAGTAGAAATTGTTCTGAGTTTGTCTTGGCTGGTAGATGGGACTGTGTTTTGCAAGCTTCAGCTTCTTCTGTGCTGAAAAGCAACAACAAAATTTACTTTAGCATACATGATTGGAATACAACTTGTGCTACATAAAACTCCACTTAGGTTGCAGTCCTATGTCCAGTAGAACATACTGATATGCAGAGAATTGCACCATAACAACCTTGTCCTGTGGTTTGGACGTACTGTGCCAGGACAAGAATCTCTTGCCTCTTTCCTGAAGGACTAGAATTTGCCCTTGCTTCCTTGTCCAGGTGAGGCTATCTTTGAGAGCTCTAGCCCTCTGGACTTACATAGAAGGCCAGAGGGAATAGAATTGGCCTGTAAATAAAAGCAAACTGTGTTTAAGATGTTAAAATGGGTTATTTGATCTGTTCCAGAAGTTTAGTAGAAGTTCCCAGTTTGGCTTTTGCATGATGGTAGACAAGAAGTTATTTTAGTCTTCACTCCAGCCTCACAATCAGTGATATTCATCTTGCTTTACGAAGACTTCTGTGGTGGAGTCTAAAAATTATGAGAGCATATTGAATCACTGAAGTTCATTGTTTATAAAACATGGAATTTTGGCGGTAGGGGGTGGGCAGGCAGAGTCTTGACCATGTTCTCCCTTGAGCATTCAGTCACACTAGATCAGCTGAGAACTATTTTCCCAATAGGATTTTTTTTGAAAGCCTTGGTCCAGGTGCTTCTTTGCTGCCAGTTCACAGTTTTTAAAATCCTGTTTGGAAATACAGTTGTTAGTATATTAAAAATTGAGAGATTCCTTGTGCATAATTAAATATGCACCCTTCCCATTTTCTGTCAGTACTTTGATTTGAAATAAGTTTTCAATAGCATTTTCATTTAACTTTTTGTATTGATAATATTTTGGAAGGAAAAAAAATTATTATGCTCTATTTTGTCACCCTATTTTCGAAGTACCAAAATTATCACAATAACTGTGGTTTCTGGAATGAACTTTTTCCTGATGATTTCCCCCCTGTACTGACTTCTAGAGCAACGTTTCTTGGCTTTGTTCCTTCAAGGCGTGCTGACTACAGTTTCCATCATCCCCAAGCACAGTTGACTGGCTAGGTTGATGGAGGTCTTTCTAAGTTAGGCCATCTGCCACATCTGGAGAGCACCATGCTGGAAAGGCTTGCTCTAGAGAGTCAGAGTTACGTTTCATCAGTATGCTTGCACCTCTGTAACGATGTCTTGGCTTTGGTTTCTCCTCTGCCCACCTTCAAATTCTTCAGCATTTGTGTGTCCATTTGCAGTTCATTGCTTTAAATGAAGGCAAATGTGGTGCTGCTTTGCACAGGATACAGTTGTTGACCTAACAATCTTTTTTGTTTCTTTTAATGGGCAGTGGTTTTGATCAGCTCCTAAGCTACAGTTGCTTCTTTCTTCTTTGTTTCAAGCATACCTAAACTATAATTATAAAAGACAAATAGAAGGTCTTTCTGAAGCAGGGCGTCCTATTCCCAGATAGAGATCAGATCCATGGCTTGACTCCAATGCTGGATGCTTGATACTGCTAGTATATTGCTTTGTTGCAACTGCTGCATTTTTGTATCTTCCGATAAAATTTCTGGCTAGTAAAAGGCACCACAAAGACAATGTAGCAGCAGCGCATCTTTCCCCTCCCCCACCAGGGCCATCCGATAGCAACAGCACTGCAGTGGAAATTTCCACTGCCTGCCTCTGTGAGCAGACGAAAACATGAAGTTCCAAACCACCCAGTTTGGGGAAAGAATCTGTTTCCGTTTTAAAGGCATAACATGATAGCAGCCCACTGTTCTCACTCAGCAACATAATGAGAATTGATGAAATATAGGAAGGGACTTACATTAGGAGCAAGCTGTCAGTCATTACTGGCAAAGGATGCAGAGATTATATGTTCATTTAAAGTGTTCAATTTACATCATTTTCTTTTGGGAGGATTAGGTGAACACAACCTCCAGGAAAATGTTGAGGTTTGAAAAAATATTTCTTGAATTCCTCTCTTGCTTGTTTTGCAGGAAGATCTCATTAAGATAGAATTCTGCAAGCTCCACATGAAAGGCAATAGAACAGATCCCTTTTGTCAGAGTCTACTAAAGCTAGATCCCTAAACAGGCATTTTTCTTTTTTACCTTTCAGACCACATCAGAGGTTTCTATACTTGCTGGATCACTGATTCACAGTTGATATTAACATCTGCTGAATATGGTGGTTTATATGTAAATCTGCTGCATATGGTTGTTTATGTGTTGATATATCCTCTTCTTGCTAGAGGAGAAATTTTCCCATTGAAAATGCAAAAGGAAATAAACGCCAGCACCAAAAACTTAATAATCAAATTGGGATGAATGTTACCAAATGAATTCCATATTTACAAATACATGTAACAAATTCTATAGCTACCAAAAGTAAAAGCAAGCAACTAGTACATCTTCAGAATAAATAAACATGAAATATTCATAGATATATGAACTAATAACTAACACCAACATTTATGTTTTGTCTATAATTATTTCCATTGTTCTGGTAATATTACAGTCAACTTCTTACATACATGCAAGGTATGGAGGAATAGACTGTACCTTTCAGCCAAATCTGCCGAAGTGCTGTAGTGGTATCACCCATAAATAAGGTATAAATGGATGGTTATAAATAATAGGAAACCAAAAAGTCAGCATTCCCAAATTTGAAATTTTATCTCTGAAATTCCCAGATCCAGAATGTGTTAGATTACACTAAATAGGTTAATTTGTAATTTTTACCTCATTGCAAACTTTTGTCTGTAATGCTGCCAGAGGAAAGTTGCAGTAGAAAAGTGGTGGGGAATTAAGTAACCCTTCCTACTATCTCTGCTATTCATTGGTAGCTACTGTATCCTAATGGAAGTGGACATTTGGCTTTTGTCGCTCATTTCAAGGTCAGCAATTATTAAGTGTCCATGGTTACAATGATGTTCTGAAAGTCTATAAGATCCATGAAATAAATTTCCATTATTCCCAATTGTACATGAAAGAGATCTGAAATGTTCTCCTTGCTCAAGGTAAATACTGTGTTCATGGCAGAGGGGAAGCATTTGTCTTAATGCTGAGAATTTCAGGCAGTACTTAGAAATGTGTGAAAACCTCTGAAGTGTTGCCAAAGCACTGAGGTCTTCAGTAAGGTATGCTGAGCAGCTCAGTGAATGCCAAGCTTCTTAAGTTGGTGCTACCTATCTTTAGTTGTGCCTTGTGCCCTCAAGTAATCAGAAATCTTAAACCAAACAGGCATTAACTATTTGCAACTTTGAACTTACACCTTTGTTTTATAAGAAAAAGACTTCTTCTTGCACCAGATTTTCGACAGAAGAAATACAGTCTATCTCCCTGATACTGTCCATACCTCAAATGCTGCATGGCAACACTCTGCCAAGGATGGGAGGAAATGCACAGAATGTAAATACTCATTCACAATCTCCTGTATACATGTTCTAAACCTGTGCTCAGCAACAGTGAATGACAGACCACAGACCAGGAAGTGGAGAGTATTTTTTAAAGCAAGTCACCTCCTTTATGGAAGTTGCTCAAGAACATGACTCCAACCCACATTTCACTTCAATATATTTGACTCTGGACTGTATTTCTTGCATCCCAAATAATCAGGATTATTTATTCATTCCTTACATGTTCTAATTTCTGCATGCTTGCAATTTCTGCTTGCTTGCCTCTTCCTCCACTCACAGCAATTTGGTGAGTGGAGTGAAGTGTTTCAAAGAGTTTCATTCTTCAAAACTTGCAGCCATCTGTAAAGATTCCATGTGAGAGTGGTGCCATTTCTAGAAAAAGCCAGCTCAGCCTGTGGCATGCTATGATTTGAGCCTTTTGACCTTTCAGCACATTTCTTCAGTGGCTGTTGGGTTTTGGTACCTAATGGCTGAGTTAGGGTGCTACATAAAATAAAGCATACATTTCTCCCCATATGCAAATATAAGGACCACAGTTGTGCCAGACACATTGGGCAGTGGGAGGATGAGAGTGTCCCATCATCCTGCCTAGCAGTCTGCACAAGAGGTCACTGTGTCACCAGAAGGATTCCTTTAGCTGCTCTGTCTGGTTTCATGTGTGCGTGGTCTCGGAGGAGGATCAGAGAAGAAGCCTTCCCTTCTGGTCTGTTCTTAACTAAATAGCTTGGCACAGGCTACAACAGCACCATTGCCCATTTCCCTCCTACTCACCCTTGTCTTGCAGCAAACATCACCTTACAATGGACAGGTTAGCTGCCGAGTCTGGGAAGAAAGGAATTTTACCTACATTTGCAGTAAGCTGGCTCAAGCCATGACGTTTTCACTCCCCCCGCCCACCCTAGCAATGCTATGTGTTGTGTGTTCAGTTACATCACATTCAACTTTATAGCAGATCTTGAAGGAATTGGGCAGGGATAAATGGGGATGACCTCCCACTGGGGGCTTTCCTTTAGGGATATTAACAGTGACATTCCCAGTCCAAGTTATGCTTCTTGGTACTCATCCTAGTTGTTTGACAAGTAAATAATGAAAAAAAATATTAGAATGAATATGCTGCTGTGTACTTGTCAGTTCTGTAGACATTAAAATATGTAAAATGCTTTCTTCCTTGGAATTTTTTCCTACAAGTCCAAAAAAGTTCAGTTCAACTTAGAAACTAAGTTTAACTCTTTATTTTGGTATTTAGCATTATTTGTTACTGTAATGTTTTTTATTTCCAGGTATTTCTTGGTAGACTTCCATTCTTCACCAACAATTATTTCAGCCCTCAAGGACCATTTAAGACGTGACATTGATATAGTCAGATCTACAATTATAAAGCAACATGTAAAGACAGAAGAATGTATGGGCATAATCCCAGTAAGCAATGCAGATTTACTAACTAGGAAGAAGAAATAAATGAATGAAACTCATGGAGACCTTGTTGTTAGCAATTTGACTCAAGCTGTAAGCATCTACAATTCACACAGAGTCAGTATGTACTAATCACACTATGTGTGGAGTGTGGCACTCCGTTCCAGCATATTTTATACATGCTTATTTGCAAATAGGTCCTATGTAACAAAGTGGAACTGAAGTAGAAATGTGTAGGATAAGTCAGGATATTGTATAGACAGCAGTAAGGCTCTTCTGTAATGTAAATAAGAGTATAATGGCATGTGAACATTTGTTAATTATGGCAATAAAATTACAACAAGAACATCTACATCCTGGTTTATAAAAGAGTTAAAGAGACAAAAATGACATAGGAATCATTCTCTAGTATGCTCTTCCTCGGTTTCAGTGCAAATAAACTTAAGTGTTATGTCATGAACATTTAAGAAAAAAATATGGCTTTATGTACAGTTTTAATTTTACTTCTTCTAAAATAAAAACAGGTGATACATTGTCATGTTTTCCTGTTGGTTTTTACATGCTTCATGCAATGGACACGTGTGTTTGATATTTCTGATTCTCCTCCCTCCCTCCCTCAAAAGGCATCTTCACTGGGCTGATAAATTCAAAAAGAGCTTGGCAATTTCCTCATTTTACTCTCTTTACATGTTCTACTTTTTTCTTCAAGCTGTCCGTAAGACATCCAGTATTCCAGGTGCAAAAAAGAGCCAATGTGATGAGGTGGACTGGGGACCTGGGAGTGGGGATGTGTGAGGAATCTGTCTTAGGGGTTTGTCAGATTCCTGGGCTCAGTTCCCCAGGCTCTGCCCTGCTTTGGTGCCCAGTGTTTGCACCACATTCACCCGGAATTGAGCCCCATGTGAACACTGAGCAAGCAGCGTCCCTCTTCTGCATCACACACGGCAGTCTTTGTTTTGTGCTGCTGCACATGATATGAAAGAAAGTTGCTGTTTGTGCAGCCAAGTGTCCATGGCCTTCCTCTTGACTTGGCTGGATTTCTAAGACAGGGCTGGCAACGAGAGGAAGTGCACGAACACTTGGGGGACAGAAGCCACAGAGCTTCATCCTACCTGGGAGATTCAGGTTCTAGACCTGCTTAGCCATGAAGCTCACTGGATGAGTGGACCACTCACTCACTCTTAATGTAACCTACCTCACAGGGTTATTGTTAAGATAAACTGGAACTATATAAGCCACCTTGGGTTCTTCACAATATGAAAAGGTTGGGATATAAATGCGATGTCACAACAGAAACAGCTATTTTAAGTTGCAGAACAGTCCTCACTTGGTGTTCCCAGCCAGCTTTGGACTGGAGGGGCCCAGAATAAGAACTAAAGCAGTAATTCTGTAGTCCCTTATTTTAGAGTAAGTTCCATTGGATTTTGTGGGCCATCTACGTAGACATGTAAAAGATTGCATCATGCATGCGTTCACTGTGATGTGGCTGCTGTTATTATTGTGCTGCAGCTATTATAGTCTAATTACATACCATAATATGAATTTTGATCTCTGTCCCTTTTGGAATATACTTTCTCACCTCTTGGAGGACCTGATACTGTAGCATTGCTAAACTGAGCAAGTGAATAGCATAATTCTTTATAACTCCTACAGCAACTGAAAGAAGACTTCAGCCACTAAATTGATGGATTTAAAATTCTAAGTGGTGTCTTGAATACCTAGGCTTGCTTACCCATTATTTTATACTAATGTTAGTATGAAATAGTTTCTAAATATATGCCTAAATAGTCTTTCCTCTAAGTTTTGTGTGAATAGTCCACTGATTTAGTATCTCATGCACACTGATAAAGATTCACATCTATTAAACATATATTTAAGTTTTCTGCCAAAGTCAGTAATTTGCTATTTTAAGGTACTAGTTTGTAATAGCTTTGAAAGCCCACATATAATTGAAGCTCTGTTTGGAGTATATATTGACAGAATGCCAAATGTTCATGTAGTCTCGGGTAAATGACATTTTTAGTAAGCTGACCAAAGAACCTGCTGTACAAGTAAGCTCACGGTATGTTCTTCATCCTAAAGTCCCAGGGCATAAAGTCCTAGTAGAGGCACCTGGAAAGTTACAATTTGCCAGTAATACTCTTACATTATAGATTTCTGTGTTACCTGTCTTTATGAAGTGTGGTGGTTTCGGTGACCTTATTGAAGTCCAAATGTGTTAAGAGTATTGAATTGCTGGCATCACTTTCATCTATGAAAATTAAGTTTGCATTTTCTGAGCATTTGGCAGTATGCTTCAACCAGGCAAGGGTACAATTATTTTGCAAAAGATAGGAGCCAATAAGAAGAGAGCATTTGGTTAATATCCAATTGACAAAGCCCCATTCATTTCAATGGGCCTACTCTGTGTAGGACTAATATGGGAGACACAACTATTGGGACTGGGCTATTTAAGGTATAATTAAGATGACAGGGTAAAGGAATTGCTGAATAAGATTTAGAGTTCTTCCAAGTAGACCTCTCCTAGCACTACCAAACAGGCAGAACACGTTTCTCCCTCTAATGCCATTTTGTGGCAAGAAGATGCAATGGGAAAACACAAGAGAGTTACAAATGGAAGGCAATGTTTTACCAATGTCTAACCCATTGGTAAAATTCCCTATTTGAGGCAGGGCAATTGCACAATGTATGCCTTGTTTGGGAGTTCCCTGAGTATAAGTGATGCATAGTGCAGTGTAATAATTCTGAACTTCATTCATCCTCTGACTGAACCTAAAACTGGGGTTCATATAATTGGAATGGTCACTAAAATACCAGCTAAGTGTGTTAAAATTGTTGTTGTTAGTTGCAAAGTCGTGTCCGACCCATTGCAACCCCATGGACAACATTCCTCCAGGCCTTCCTGTCGTCCACCATCCCCCGGAGTCCACTTAAGCTCATGCCCAACTGCTTCAGTGACCCCTTCTAGCCACCTCATCCTCTGCCATCCCCTTCTTCTTTTGCCATCTATTGTTCCCAGCATTAGGGTCTTCTCCAGGGAGTCCCTTCTTCTCATTAGGTGGCCAAAGTATTTGAGTTTCATCTTCAGTATCTGGCCTTCTGAAGTGCAGTCAGGGTTGATCTCCTCTAGGACTGACCGATTTGATCGCCTTGCGGTCCAAGGGACTCGCAGGAGTCTCCGCCAGCACCACAATTCAAAGGCCTCAATTCTTCGGTGCTCAGTCTTCCTTATGGTCCAAATTTCACAGCCATACATTGCAACTGGGAAAACCACAGCCTTGACTATACGCACTTTTGTTGGCAGGGTGCTTTCTCTGCTTTTTAGTATGCTGTCTAGATTTGCCATAGCTTTCCTCCCCAGGAGCAAGCGTCTTTTAATTTCTTGGCTGCAGTCCCCATCTGTGGTGATCTTAGAGCCCAGGAAAATTAAATCTATCACTACCTCCACTTCTTCCCCATCTATTTGCCAGGAAGTGAGAGGACCGGATGCCATGATCTTAGTTTTCTTAATGTTGAGTTTCAAGCCAACTTTTGCACTCTCCTCCTTCACCCGCATCAAGAGGCTCTTTAGTTCCTCTTCACTTTCTGCCATTAAGCATCATGTAATAACAGTGGCAACAAGGCAGTTTCAGTGTTGGGGATCCTTAAAAAGGTCCTAAAAATGCATTGGCAATTACTGTAATACCATTTGCTATAAACATGTAATTAGGCCCACTTGGAAAATGCTTGTCATCTTCTCACTGTACATTGCATGCTACTTAACATGTACATTGAAGTAGTTACAAAAAGCAGTTAAAATTATTAGAAGCTGCAGCAACTCTAAGACTAAAGTGATAGGGACTTAAATGGGAAAGGCAGTTAATGACGGAGTAATAGATTAGTTTTCTTTTCTAATTTGACTAATTGAAGAAAGACTTCAAGTGGAAAATTTATTTTTCTGTTTAGTATTTGTATAGCGCTTTTCAAACCTCACAAAATGATTTATATGACATTTAAAGTATTTTAATCATATAATAAACAGTGAATATGAGCAGCACAAGGGGAAATTTATTATTTTGAAAGCCAGATTTCTTCTAGTTGATGGTTCCTGAGTAGCCCTGCAGTGGCTAGAAGTTAGTTACACTGGTAGCATTTTGTCCAAGAGTTCGCTAGTTGCAAACACTCTTGTAATGGGAGAGAAAAGGGGAGAAGCATATTTATCAAAGAAGGAAATGTGCAGGGTAAAGAATAACTTTTCCTTGGAATAAATAGCTTTTTAAAATGCATATTTAAGGGGGAAATGCCCAAGCCTTGTCAGTTTCCTATTTAAATAATGTTGGTTACGTTTAAAGGGGTGGGGCCATCTATTTAAACAGATGGTTTCTTGGAAATGTTACTTGAATTAAAACCAAACATAGCTGTGTTAAATAAGGAAAAATGAAACCTAGTATCTGCTAGCGCAATGCCTTGGATTAGGCCAACCAAAACATCAAGAAAGTGTGAGCTTTCAAGACTTCCAGATCACTTAATCAGGCACTTAATCAGATACTAGCACAAGTAAGGAGGGATGGAGAAAGGGAAGGGGTTGATAAAGATTTGATAGTAAGGCTAACAATAAGGACATCTGAAGTGAGAGTTCAGCCAGAGCTGAATCTCAGCCCAGGGGATGAAAATTTAGAAGCAGATGGGGGTGTATATTCCTGGAGTATGCGGTGCCAAAGGCAACATTCCTAAAATAACTATGTTTTGCCTCTTACTGCCAGTGACTAGGTTTTAGGAGAAGCATTTGAGAATGAGGAAAATCAGTGGTAGTGATGGCTGCCAACATACTGGGCACAGTGGTTTAAACCGCTGTGCTGCTGGGCTGGTTGATTGAAAGGTTGCCGGTTCGATTCTGCACAATGGAGTGAGTTCCCATTGCTCTGTCCCAGCTCCTGCCAACCTTGCAGTTAGAAAGCATGCAAATGCAAGTAGATAAAAAGGTACCACTTCGGTGGGCAGGTAACAGTGTGCCGTGCACTTCGGTGTTTAGTCATGCTGGCCACATGACCACGGAGACTGTCTGCAGACAAACACTGGCTCCCTCGGCTAGGAAACAGAGATGAGCACCGCCCCCTAGTGTCAGGCATGACTGGGCGTAATGTCAAGGGGAAACCTTTACCTTTACCTTTACTTATTATATTTTCATATCCAAGAGCTGAAGCTCTGTAATTACACAAATCCATGGAAAGCAAGGCTATCAATGATTCCTAATGGTGATAAGTGTATTACTTCTGGTGTCAAAAACAGTATCCCTCAGGGCCACTTGCTGGGGATCACAAGCTTGAAGGTCCTATTGTGCTCCTGTTTTCTTCATGAACTTCCCACAGACCATTGTGTAACTGAAGAAAGGTCTTTGGCTGGATCCAACATGGATCTTCCTGTGGGTTTAATCTGAGCTCTCAAACAGAAAAGCGACTTCCGTTGGCACATTCAACTAACTTTGGCATTGAAAGGGACAGAGAGAGAACTAGTTGGAGGGAAAATAAGTTTATCTCCACCCCTGCCCCTCCACTGAACCTAGATACTTGCAGTACCCATTTCTCTGTGCAGAGTGGCTCCTATTGGAAATAAATGGCATTCACAGAGAGATCAGGACAAAGCTTAATGGACAATTAAAATCAGATAAACAACCTCTTTCCTGTAGGACTTGAACCTATTCTGTCCTCACCCTTGTAGTTTTTTAAGGAAAGAACAAGATGTCAAGGAGAGCCATTGTGGTGGAGTGGTTAAGAGCGCAGGACTGGAACTTGGGAGATCTGGGTTCTAGTCCTTGCTCAGCCTTGGAGCTCCCTGAGTGACTTCAGGCCAGTCACAGACCCTCATCCCAACCTACCTCAAAGAGTTGTTGTGAGGGTAAAATTGAGAGAAAGATAATTATGTAAGGCACCTTGAGTACCTTGAAAGGAAAAAAGGTGGGATATAAGGAAATAAAATCCAGTTATATGTTTTCTATGTCACTTCAGGTTGTGCTATGAATGTAAATTGTCCTGTCTTCTGGCTGTGGGTTCCTGTTCATTTCTGTCATATGGAAGACTGCGTTCCCAAAAGAGCATATTTAATGAATGGGATTATACTGGAGTTAAATAGCCAGAGGTTTGCACTGTAATTTTAATGTGAAAGATGGTTTTATACTTAATGTGATAAATAGGTTTGCTGCATATATATCATATGCCTTTTGCCTTCCTGCAGCAAAACATGCTATGGATAATAGTAATTTCTCTTCCTGCCCCCCCCCCCCATTTGCACACCTTAATGTGGTGAGGGGGTTTGAGTGTGTCCGAGAAGCTGAGAGCAATGCCACCAGGAGGCCAGACTACCTCTCTAGGTTGGTCTCCTAGCAGGATTACCCGAGGCAGAATGGGCAAAGTAGAGATACCAGATATGACATGGACAGAAGTGAAAGGAAAATCAGAAGCTGCACGGCACATACAATTGAAACATGAAATGTAAGAAGTATGAATCAAGGCAAATTGGAAACTGTAAAGCAGGAAATGGAACATCCCAACATCACAGTACTTGGTGTGAGCAAACTAAAGAGTACTAGAATGGGACATTTTCAAACAAAATGTTTTTACTCCAGCAATGAAACACAAATAGGGAAAACAAAACAATGGTATACAGATGGGAAATGTTCAATATACATTCCAATCCCTAAGAAAGAAGAGGCAAAAGAGTGCAGTAACCATAACACTAATTTCCCATGCAAGTGAAGTGATGCTCAAAGTGTTTGCTCAAAATGTTGCAACAAAGAATATTATTCTGTATGGAGAGTGACAGGCCTGATATTCAAGCTGGATTTAGAAAAGGAAGAAGAACTATAGATCATATTGCAAACACAGGGTGGCTATTGGAGTGTGCTGAAAAAGTCAGATTAGTTTGTGCTTTATAGACTCCAGCAAAGCCTTTGATTGTGTGGACCATGAGAAGCTATGTTTCTGAAAGAAATGGGTATGCCACAGCACTTGATTGTCCTGATAAGTAACCTGTATTGTGGACATGAAGCTACTGTTAGGGCGGAATATACAGAAACAATATAGTTTCCAATAGGAAAAAGTGTTAGACAAGGGTGTATTTTATCTCCATAACTGTTCAGAATGTATGCACAATATCATAAGGAAAGCTGGCTTAGAATCAGAGAAAGGAGTGAAAATTGCTGCGGCACAAAAATAATTTAAGTTATGCAGATGATACAATATTACTGGTGGAAAGCAGCAATAAATTGAAATTACTACAGATGAGAGTGAATGTAGAAAATGTGAAAGCAGGACTGCAACAATTTCAAGAAAAAAAACACATGACTACAGAAGAATCACACAACTTTACTATAACGATGAAAAAATTGAAATTGTGAAAGATTTTGCATACCTTGGCTCAGTTATCAAATTAAACAGAGACTGTAGCCAAAAAAATTGAAGAAGAATGAGACTTGGAAGGGCAGCAATGGAGGAATGAGCAAAGATTCTCAAGTTTCACTGGAAACCAAAGCCAAGATCATCCATACTATTGTAGTCATGAATACTGTGAGTGGGTGTGAAAGCTGGGCAGTGAGGAAAACTGACTGGATGAAAACTGATGCAATCCAAACATGGTGTTGGAGAAGAACTTTACAAATACCCTGGAGTGGCCATATGTGAACAAGTGGATCCTAGATCAAACCAAACCAGTGCTTTTCCAAGAAGCTAAAAAGACACAAGTGAGGCTGTCATGCTTTGCAGACATCATGAGAAGGCAAGTCTATCTGGAGAAAACAATCATTCTAGGGAAATTTGACAGCAGAAGAAGAAGACCAAATATGAGATGAATTGACTGCATAAAGGAAAGGAAGCCACAGCCTTGGATTTAGAAGAGCTGGTCAGGCATTTTGGAGGACTTTTATTCACAGGGTTTCCACTCCTGCATTGAACAGGGAGTTGGACTTGATGGCCTTTTAGGCCCCATCCAACTTTACTATTCTATGATGCTATGCTTCTATAAGTGAGAGGTGACTTGATGGCACATAAGAGCAACAAAAATGAACTTCTGTTTAAACAATGGTATGCATGCAGCTGCAGACCTGGGACCTATCAGGTGTCTTCGGCTGTCTCCAAATATTTGTCTGAATTGTGAGGGAAATTATGTGAACACTTCTAAACACATGTGACGGGCTGAAGCTCCTGTGCACAGGTACGTTTGAGGCAGGGACACTACCAAGCTTTAGCCGCTATGTGTTGAGATTAATGCCTAAAGAGGGCTTGGAAGTTTTGATTATGCTAGAAATACGAGCCTAACTGCATACAGGAATGTTTCACATTTAATATATTGTGCATACTTGTTGCAGAATGTACCAGTTTAGATGCAGCAAATACGTTGCCCAAAGCGTGGAATTACACAAAGACTTAACTGTACCCAGTGTATAGTTAAGGTTTACACTAATCTGTGAGTGGGTGTGCCTCATTCCTGAGGTAAACCTCTCTGACAAAATAGCTCTGCAATCTATTTCCAAGTGCTTTCCAACCATGGGATTTCTTTATATTTTGCAGTAAAAAACTGCACATTTTCTAGACAGCACTTTAGACATGAAGCAAGTGGGACATCAGCACCAGTGGGTCTCACTCCCCCATAATGGCCCCATTCACTTCATCTCATTTAGCTGCCTTCTGAAGCATTTTTGTTTGTTTTTAGCTCGACAGCTGCATGCATAGTAGCCTACATGCAGCCTCACCTTGCCAATGGTCTACGTTGCCAACTGAACATAATTCCCACTGACAGCTGAAATTTATATTGGCCAGGCAAAACTACATACACCAGACAGCCATAAATGTGCCCTTACTCATCTCCGAAAGATCATCCAGCCCAACATGAATTATTATGAACACAACTGGGCACAGTTCTGAGGTGGTTTATGGAAAAAAGTAGTGAGCCAGTGATGGTTGCTCAAGAACTTCTTGGGAATTGGTGAACGGGCTGTCATTGATGAGAGTATGAAGAGCAGCAAGGGGATTTTGCCACCCTTGCAGTAGGCGTGCCAGCCACGCCAAGCAACCTGTGATGGAATTGGTGCCTTGGGTCTGGATGAAATGACAACCATTGGTGGATCGGACAACCCTAGAACAAACCATGGGTTGACAGGGTGGCTTGTTGACCCCAAGTAAGCCACCCTGCAGGATGTGGCCTTGGTTCAGATATGGCAACTCACCATGGCTAGTTACCCACGGTGGGTTCTCATGTTGTGTGAACGTAGATACTATACAGAAGCTTCACACCACGGTGTAAGATACTGTATGCAAAGTATAAGAGTTGTCTCTTCATTATTTTTCTGAAGCATCAAAGAAGATGTGCAGGTACAAAGGCTTAGCTACAAGTCTAATTATGTAATAACCTTGTTTTAATATAAAAGCTGACTAGCAAAATAAATAATTCACTTAATTGATCCTGAGAGCTATGTTTTAATAGAAGAGCAACATTACAGATTCACATGCACATTCCCGCCACCTATCCTGGCACGGCCCTAGTAACTGATAACCCTGATAAATCTCATGCTGGCTTGGGATGGACTCCAGCATCCAGGGATGTGTACAGGTTCTCCATGCCTCACCTTTCATTTCTCTGAAAGCTTCAGTTAAACCTTCTGCTCATAAGTTTAGCAGTGCTAAATATTGGCAGAGCAGGAAGTATGTTTACATGGATTGGAACAGTAGACATTCCTGATGAATATGTGCCCATGCCCAGCAAGCTCAGAGTTTAAAGATAAGAACTGAGGTTATGTCAGCATACTCAGTGCAAATCAAACCCAAAGCAGATGGTTCAACATGTTAAGGCTGAATATTAACCGACATGAAGCTGCCACGTTCTCATAAACACACACTATTTTCTTTAGTAATCTGGTAATGCAGTATAAATACTTTTTCAACTAAGGAATATTACATTAGACAATTAGCCAGCCAAATGGAAGCTATATAAAGTGCCTGAGGGTGGAAGGAAATAAATCATGCCATTTTGATCTTGGTTGGCCCTATCGTAGCCATGTTCGGAAGGCAGGCCTCTTGCCAAGGGACTACTACTACTGCTTAGACTCAGGATGGGAAAGGTTTGGTTCCCAAGACACTTCAGAGCAAAGGTTACAGCAGATAGGCTATGTTTGTTTGTTGGGGAAAAGCTGGATAAGCACAGTGGGAGCTCAGTCCCAGAGGTCTTCATTTGAAAGCCACAGCCCTTTAATAGGACTGGAGGTGCTTCAAAGGGCATTGTCACACATAACATTTTTAGATGTACACCTAAAATGTCATATATGAATGAGTCAAGCACACATTTGGATACAGTTACCATAGAGATGCACTAATTCGATATTCCATGTTGAACAGTCAACTGCACAGCTGGGTGAAAACTGCAGGGCAGGGGGGAGAAAAGAAACCAAAATGTGCTAATGTTTTGCAGAGATTTAGCAAGAAAGTTAATTGATATACTTTGAAGTCGAGACCCCTGATGAACCAAGATACAGTATAGAACATTAGGCCTCATTATTTTAGTTACTAAACTTCACAAATTATGTGGCAGCAAACCCAGGGCATAACATTTCAACAATCGTAGCATAGAAATAAGCACTTGTGGAAGAATGATATTCCTGTAGAATAAACTTGCATGAAGCAAACCTTACTTATTTGACTTATTTCAACACTTAATATCCTTCTTCCCAAGGCAATGGTATGAGCTAGGATGCTCCTACTCTCTATTTCAGCCAGCCACCCAGCCAGCCATGTCATGCCATGCCAAGCCATGCCCTCTTCCAGAATACCGCTCTATGTTCCTCTCTGGGTTTCCATTCCCTTCTGCCACAACTAAGTAACCACCATGAGGTGACCACTGAACATGTTCACTCAGCACTGAGCTGTTGTGGGGCAGGATGGGGCATGGCATCCTTGTAAGGATTCTTTTTTCTAAATACTTTTTGATACTTTCAGAAACCTCAGGATTCTCTCAGACTTATGCATGGGTGGTGCCATTATTTACTTACGCGCGCGCACACACACACACACACACACACACATCATATCTCTTTGCTTTCAAGGAATTCAGTAAACCTTCTCCTTCTCTCAGTTTTATCCTCACAACAGCCCTGTGGGGTAGGTTAAGTTTGGTCGAGAATCAACGACTAGCCCAAAGTCATGCAGTGACTTTTGTGACTGAGTGGGACTTAGAACCTGGACCACCCAGATCCCAGCCAACCAGCACCTTGGCTCTTTTCTACTCCTGGCAAGTAGGGTGGCAACTTGTATATTAGTTGGCAAAAAAGAGGAACTACATCACTAAAAAAGATTATAGTAGCTAGTGTAATATTTGCATATGCCAATATATATCTGGAGGTGAGAATTTAGAAATAGTAATTTTTAAATAGAAACTATCTATCCCACCTTATTGTCTGCCTAAAGGACAAGGTTCATAGTTTGGGAGTGCTCTTGAAAACAGAACTGTTACTTGAAGCACAAGTGGACTCAGTAGCACGGAACACCTTCTATCACCTTTTTTCAGCTAAGGCTGATATATGAATTATGACTCTTTCTGGATAGACTGAGCCCAGCTACAGTCATCCATGCTCTGGCAATCTCCTGTTTGGATTATTGCAATGTGCTTATGTGGGGCTGCCTTTGAAAATGGTCCGGAGAGTGCTGCTGGAGACGGCAACCAATCCAAAACAGGACAGCTAGATTGTCAATGGGGACTGGCTTATGAGAATATATTACTCCAGTCCTCTTCCAACAGCACTGGCTGCCAGTTGAAGTCTAGGCCCAATTCAGAGTGCTAGTATTAACATTCAAAGCCCTAAATGGCCTGGGCCCAGGTATTTGAAGGAACACCTTGTCACATACATACCTACCCAAACCTTAAAGTCATCTTAGAGGTTCCTTCTCCAGGAGGTCTATCCAAAGGAAGTAAGGAGGGTGCTACCTGGAGAAGGGCCTTTTTGGTTATGGCTGTAGAATAGGCTCCCCAAAGAGATGTGCCTGCTCTAATCTTTTCAGCACCGGGTGAAAACCTTTTTATTCACCCAATATGTTAATATTTAACTTTTTAACTTTAGGTTTGAATGCTGTATTTTATCCCGTACCAGTGCTATACCTCTGTGCTGAATTGGTTGCAATTGCCGTGGTCTTGCTGTTTTATGTCTTCCTTGTTTTTGTTGTTTTTAACTTTTTTTCACCACCTAGAGAACTTCAGCTCCTGAACAGTATAAAAATGAAATAAACAAATGGATAAGTAAATAGTGGAGAGAACGGACTAAGTGTCCAGTGTACCTGCTCAGCCGTGAACCACTGGCGGGCAGCATTGACGCCTCTGCCTGATTGATGCTTGATTTTTTTTTAACCCTTTAACTCACATGTGGATTGGACAGTCCGTCAAATAGAGGACACCTTCAAGTAGAGGACTATGCCAACTTTCTAAAACAGAGGATCCTCATATGTGAAGTCGGTCACCTGGCCAACCTAAGTGCAAGATATTCCAGTCCAGAGCATGTGTAATTTGTGGACTAAAGTCATAGGGTGAGAGAGGGAAAGCTGGATAAATACATGGGAAGTGCAAGAGCACCTCTCATGGTGGGAAGCATCAGCTGGAAGGCAGAGGTGCAGGTGCCCATCGGCCGCATTTTGGCCTTAAAATGCAGATGTGCCCCTGACAGAGCCAACTGTGCTCATAAAACCATTGCCATTGTGTCATATACTTCTCTGAATGGGGAAAAATGAGCCAGGTGCCTCACACACCAAGCTCGTTTGGATCAATCATCTCTCACCATACTCCAGTTCCCTCAAGCGCCTGCAAGCTTTCCAGGGTGACAATGTACTGTCTCCTACAAAGGCTAGGAGAACAGCCCCAGGGGAATGGCTTCTGTGAATCACTGTCATAGAAGGAAAGCCTGCCCCTCAATTTGCAGCTACGTCTGAAAGCCATTTCTACTCTCTTTTGCTGAAACTGGACCCAGAGAGACTGCTCTCCAAACTCCTTCTTCTGCAGTGTCCTGCTGCTGCTGCCCGGCTCCAGGTGAGATTGCCAGCTGAGCAGGATCAGCCGTATCGTTCTCCAGTACCCACACTGTGGGAGGCCAGGCAGCTGGGCCAGATGACGTCCCTCCTCTGAGCCCAAATCCATGTGCCAAGTGGAAGCTCTGTCCAAACTGGGGCAAGGTCCCCCAGCAAGCCTCTCTGCACTGGCTCAGTAGGCGAGGGAGCTCCATTGCACCGCTTTCTTGCCTGCAGGTTACCCACAGGCATATGCTGGCCCTTGTGGAAATCAGCATGCTGGCTGAGATCTGACAGGCCTCTTCTTGCATCCTTTTATATCCATTATGCATGTAAGCACACCTCCCTCTGCAAAGCCAGGGAAAAGCTGGTCATAACAATAGGAAGCACCAGGGCAGGTGTCTGATTTCAAAGTAATTCTTCACGGAAGCTATTTTTAGCCATGGAATGGATTACTCTTTCATGCAAAGGTCAACTGTTTAGTTAATAAAATGCACTGGGTGCAGCAGCACGTGGGCCATGGAAGTTATATGGTGGGTTTGGTTCTGATGGATCTAATCCTGCTGCACTCTGCCTCACCGTATGCCTGCCACCAAAATGTTTAACTATAGATAGTGGTCAACTTCAAAATTATCTTGTTCTGTAAAAGTGTGTTTATTTGCACAGTCTGGCACCAAGTATTCTTTTATATTCTTCAAACTTCTGCAAAAGGCATCATGCCACCCAAGCATTAAACAGCACTGGAGACTTATTTTGGAGATGACATTCACAGATGCTTTTTAGCTGGTGTTAATGGTGCTTTTATATTCTTAGGCTGTTTTTTTTTCTTTTACCCAAGTTAAAAATAATAATAGAAACCCATAGAACAAATGAAGAGTTAATCCAAGCTCTCCCCTTTTAATATTTTCTTCGTTGTCTGTGATACTTTATTTTAATAATAAAAATCATCATAGTCAAGAGGGTTTTGCACTTTAAAATAACCGCAAACAATAGACAGTAAACTTCTTTTTAAAATTCTAATTCTTAGGGAAACAATGTTGCCTCTGTCCATGTATGAAATGTGCTCATAATGATAGGAGCTGAAATTTTAGTCCAGAGGGGCATAACCTGTGGCTGGTGCCATCATGACCCCTGAAGCCTTTACTGTGACTGGGCTCAACTCTGCTGAACCATCGCCCTTGGCAATCCCCCTACTGTTTGTATTCCCCATGCCCCCCCCCCAACTCCTGATACAATGTGCTCTTTTACAGCTTACTTAATTTTGTATATCTCTCGAAAATCTCAATTAGCAGAGAGAAGTTTTGAACCACAAAAAAGAGCAAGTTCATATATGGCCCAACAGTATTTTCCCAGCAGAAAAGATGTCAGAGAAGCACATATAACAAGGGAAAGTGAAGAAGCAGATGACAAAGGAAGTCTTTAGGAAATCACCAACTTCAACAGTGATCACTGTCTGGAAAAGATGAAAGGAAGGCTGGATGGGAGAAAACAGAACCTCATCAGTGTTGGACTTCTGAAGAAAAAATGCATTGTGTAGGTGTATTGCCAGGAACAGAATGTGTGGATACATGAACAGATATGAGAAAAAATAGAAGATTGCATGCAAAACTATATTATGCAAAGGTAATTAGCAAATACTGTTCCTAGAAAATATGCTACCTGAGTTCAGTGTCAGTCTCAAAAAATGGGGAGCCTAAAATGAGGAAAAACTTCTAGTAGGAGAAATGCATGGATAGCAGCAAGGATTCAGTTTGGTCTGAGCTGTAGCAGGAACACCTAAACACATTATACTGAAGCCAAGAGCTACTAAGGTATCAAATAAAAGTGATGTGCTTAGGAAAGACTGGCATATAAGGCAGAGTCTCCGGATGGGAGCATGAGAATAGTGAGAAGGTTTGTCAGCTGAAAGGAGATGAATGGGCACACGGACGTCATGCACAGATGTTTGGTTATTTTTGCAGCTTTCATTTCTAAATACGAATACCCATCTATCAAATTCTTGATTTTCAGTCCATCTGTTCCTCTTCCCCCCTCCCCACAATGTTTGGGTTTCACAGCTGCAAATTCCAGTTTTATCTTTTCAGTGTTCTAAATATATCTACTGTGGGATTCTTTTCTGAGATGACTGTTTCAAACTACATGTTCGAAGCAACATGCTTTGAACCGTACAAATAAGTGGAACAAAATATTTCTGTGCCTGAGCTGTAGCAGGACTATTCCTGCTGGCCTGACGGAGGACTCACAACAGACCTGAAGACTTGAAAAGCGGCCCTGGACTCCCTCAGCAAGCATGAGACTGCTGGCTTTGCCTCCTTGCCAGCCCTCTCTACCACCCTGCTTAGCCTCTCCACCAGTGCCCTTGCCATCTCATCAGCCTTTGCCTGCTGGGTGGGTTGAGGTACTGCTGAGAGTAGCTCCAGGGGCCCCCACCCTGTGAAGAGCCCTGCCTGCAAGACTGCCTGCTATGGCCTCAATGGGCGACTGCCGGAACTATTTCTTCCAGCCCAATGCAGGGCGGCAACACCCTGGGGGTGATGATGCTGAAGGGGAGGGTGCCGAAGAGGGTTGCCCCTTTTGAGGCAGTGCAAGGGGAGCCCCCCACCCGCAAGTGCTGCAATTATCAGTGTCTGGAGGGGAGGGACTTCCTCTTCAGAGGCCTTGCGAATGTGCAGTGGAGGATGGGGATGGGCAGGGGGGGAAATAGCGTTGGGTGGAGGGCTAGCCAGGTAAGGGGAATGCAGCCTAGGTTTGGTGCTTGCCCTGTCAGCCTGCCTTCAGGTCTCCCAATGCTGCTTCTGAATGCTAGATGGGTGCATAGTAAGGCCTCCCTCATCCATGATTTAATAGTGGATGAGGCTGCTGAACTGGCATGCACATGACCTGGGGGGGGGGAATGGGGGGTAGTCTCTCCCAGCTCTGCCCACCTGGGTACCCAGTCTTCATCAAGGTAGACTGGAAGGCTGGGAGGGGCAGTTGCTGTGGTCTTCATGAATTCTCTCTCTCTTGGCTCCCTCTCTGTCTGACTCCTAATCCAGAGTATTTCCATCTTGTGTTGGGCAAGCAGGACAGACTGGAGATTCTGTTGGTGTGCTGTCCACCCAGCAGTCTCCCTACCTGAGCTGACAGAAGTTGTCTCAGCTGCAATGTTGAGGTCTCCCAGAGTGTTGGTTCTGGGCGGTGTCAATATCTATGCGACTTTTCCCTCCACTCATTAAGATAATCCACGCCTGGAGGCTGATGAATCCAGATTATTTCCTGAGGGCTCCAGGGAGTTTCTTGGCTGATATTGCTGGTGGTCCTGTTGAATCCCTGGATGATCTCTGGAATACAGAGATGACCTGGGCAGTTGACACGATCTCTCCTGAGCATCCTCTCTGTAGCAGAGCTTGTATGGCTCTGTGGTATGGGATACCCCACAGATGAGAGTGATGAAATGACTCAGGAGTTGGCTGGAGTGCAGATGGAGGAAAATTCCTAGTGAATTTAATTGCGCCCTGGTTTCTGCTTACAAATGAATATATCAGAGAGAAGCAAAGAAGCAATATCTGACTGTGACTGTAAATGTTGTACTGCAAACAATTAATGTTTGAACTTTTTTTTACATAATGTATCTTTTATTGGATTTTTAATGTGCTTTGTGAAGTGCTCAGAGAGCTTTGGCTTTTGGGCAATATGGAAATCAATCAACAAATCAAATAAAATGCCAGCTTGCACTGGGCATATAATTTTCCCAAATACATTAGTACTGAGCATCATGAAGCTTCCCCGCCCCCACAACTCCAGCACACCTGAGTCGCCATACTAAACTGAGACAATTTGCATCAAGGTATGAAACCTATTATACCCTTCATATGAGATTCTGGCTCAGAGACACAGGTGCACACAGATAAATATCACACAGACTCTCTTATCCCAGGGATCGTCAGTGCGGGCAGTCATGGGGAAACAGCAACCTGTTTGGGGGTTCTTGGGGGAGACAGCAGAGGGGACAGGCAGTGAGACACTCAGTAGCGGTGGTGGGGAGGGAGGTACACTAGAGGCATCAGGGCAAGGGGAGTCCGCAGAAGAAGGCCGGAGGAGCGTTGATGGCCCACTGCCAACCAATCAACTGCCTTCATGTTGGGCTGTGAAGCAGGTCGCTGAAGTTTAACAAGAATCCCACGGGCTGGTTCAGATATAACATGAGCATCAAGACAGCAGGTTTTCATCTTGCATCTGCTCCCTTCATGCCAGTGCAGCTTCCAATATTTTTGCTTCCATTTTTAATTAATCATGGATTGTTCTGTTGCTTGAAAACAATAAACTGTGATTAAACTTAACTATGGATACTAGGGAAAAAACTGTGGTTTAAGAACCTGACTAATTCCACGAATCATAATTAAGATTAGTCACAACTTCTGATTTGGACAGCATACTAAAATGCGGTTAATTTAAAATGGAAGCAGAGGTTTTCAATCTGCTTTTCATGGTTGTGCTAGAGGAAGATAGGGAAGTTATGGTTCAATCATAAGATGCTAAATCACAGATTACTATTAGTTGTGAACAATTTCAATAAATCCATACTAGACATGGGACGCGAATGAGTCAAACCACCTCTTCAGCTTCCAGACCATACTATATATTTTCCAGTTGTTTGCTCATTATTACATGTTTTAATAAATATTCTTTAGTCTGATATATATCTTCAGAATTACAAATACATAATATTCATTTTGGTATTGTGCCTTTTTAAAATGCAGGTTTGAGATCACATGATTGGCTCTTCTCTCCACATAACCCAAAAACTCTTTGAATGTCTGAAAAGTAACAGTTTTCTCCTAGGCTTCTCACCGATGTGCTAACTTTTCAAGTACAGAAAGTTTCATATATGTATACAAATGTGCATTCTTAAGATGTTGAAAGGCCGTAGCATGTCATTCTCCTGAAATGCAGCTTGCTGTATTTCTCCAGAGAACTTCACTGATTCTGCATGGTGCTGAAACTGGAGATAGAGTTTCCAGTCACCAACATCTTTTTACATCTGAGAGAAATGCTAACTGCTAAGATTTAGACATAGAATGCTCTAGGTGGAATCTGGGTCTTATGTTTAACTCAGTGCTGCCTAGTTCTATGACCATATGTAAGCAAAATCTCAGTGAGGTGATTAGAACTTGATCAGTGCAAATGACTGGTATATATTGTTCATCTGTCTTGGTTCTGTCTCACAAAACAATAGTACCATATTTTGATCTCATTGAGCATGCAGAGAATAATTAGATGAAAGGCCCTGAGGTACACTGGTGCAACAGTAATAGTTATTTATTTATTTCATTTTACTTCTATGCCACCCCTTAAACTTGGTTGAACTATGGAATGGGGAAATGACCAGGGCTATTGACACGATCGTGCCTAAGTGTCCTCTCCCACCTGGCAGAGCCCGTTCATCCCCTTGGTATACACCTGAACTACGGGCGATGAAGCAGGTTGGGAGACGTCTAGAGCGTTGGTGGAGGAAATCACGGGATGAATCTGACCGAACACACTTAAGAGCCCATTATCGGGCCTATGCTGTGGCGGTGAGGGCGGCGAAGAAGAAATTCTTCTCCGCTTCCATTGCCTCCTCACAATGCCATCTGGCGGAGCTCTTTCAGGTGGTACAGGGGCTGGTACGCCCAGGCCCAAAGAAAGATCTGGTGCCACCCTCGAAGGTCTGCTGTGATGACTTCGCCAAGCATTTCAGGGAGAAAATCGCTCAGATTCGTCACGAGCTGGACTCTACTATTGAATCAGATCCTGGGGAGGTGCCAATGTTGCCGTCTGGTCCAGATTTGATGGATGAGTTTCAGTTGTTGTGGCCTGATGATGTGGACAAGGTGCTTGGACAAGTACGTCCTACCACCTGCTTACTGGACCCTTGCCCATCTTGGCTACTCAAGAAAGCCAAGGACAGGATTGGGACCTAGATCCTGGAGGTTCGCAACGCCTCTCTAAGGGACAGCCGGGTACCTGCCCCTTTAAAGCAGGTGGCAGTCCGGCCAGTTCTAAAGAAGGCATCCCTGGATCCAGAGGTGGCTGCCAATTACAGACCGGTGGCCAACATCCCGTTCTTGGGCAAGGTGTTAGAGCAGGTGGTGGCGGGACAACTCCAAGCACTCTTGGAGGAAACTGATTATCTGGACTCATTTCAGTCCGGCTTCAGACCCAGGTACGGTACTGAATCTGCCTTGGTCACCCTGTATGATGATCTGTGCAGGGAGAGAGACAGGGGGAGTGCGTCCCTGTTGGTTCTCCTGGACCTCTCAGCGGGTTTTGATACCATCGACCATGGTATCCTTCTGGATAGGCTTGCGGGGTTGGGAGTCGGAGGCACTGCTTTGCAGTGGTTCTGCTCCTATCTCAATAGCTGATTCCAGAAGGTGGTGCTGGGGGACTATGGCTCTGCACCATGGCAGCTATGCCATGGAGTTCTGCAGGGGTCCATTTTGTCCCCCTTGCTATTCAACATCTACATGAAACCTCTGGGAGAGGTCATTAGGAGGTGTGGGCTGCGGAAACATCAGTACGCTGATGATACCCAGCTCTACCTCTCGTTCTCAACTAAGCCAGGTGAGGCAGTGACTGTACTGAACCGGTGCCTGGCCGAGGTAACAGGCTGGATGAGGGCCAATAAACTGAGGCTCAATCCAGACAAGGCAGAGGTCCTGTTGGTAGGTGGGTCATGCCTCGGGATGGGGGACCTGGACCTTGCCCTGAATGGGGTTGCACTCCCTCTTAGGGACAGGGTTCGCAGCCTGGGAGTGCTCCTCGACCCTGAGCTGTCATTAGAAGCTCAAATAACAGCGGTGGTGAGGAGCGCTTTCCTTCAGCTTCGGCTGATCCATCAGCTGCGTCCCTACCTGGAGAACGATTGCCTGGTGACTGTGAAACATCCATTGGTAACTTCCCGATTAGACTTCTGTAACGTGCTCTACGTGGGGCTACCTTTGAAGGTGATCTGGATACTTCAATTGGTGCAAAACAGAGCTGCCAGATTGCTGACGGGAACTGGGCATTCTTCCTATATAACTCCAGTTCTCCGTCAGCTTCACTGGCTTCCCATTGAAGTCCGGGTCCAATTCAAGGTGTTGGTTATCACCTATAAAGCCCTTAACGGCTTGGATCCTGGTTATCTAAAGGAGTGCTTGCGTCCATATATGCCCTCCCACCCCCTGAGATCGGCGGGGGAGGCCCTTCTCCAGGAGCCCTCTGTGAAGGATGTTAGGAGGGTGAGTACCTGGAGGAGGGCCTTCTCTGTGTTGGCGCCCCACCTATGGAATGCACTCCCCAGAGAGGTCCACCTGGCGCCGTCATGATTTGTTTTTTGGCACCAGGCCAAGACCTTTTTATTTAAACAATATTTTAATTGTTAACTGTTGTTTTTATTTATTATTATTATTTATTGGTTTTATGATACAGCTGAGATGCTCTGAATTTTTAATGTTTATTCTATGTTTGTTTTATCCTGCTTTGTAAGCCGCTTTTTGCGATGGTGGCGGCATAAAAATGTTATAAATAAAGAAATAAATAACCTGAGGGTTCTTTGGGTGGCTTACAAATGCTAAACCAGCATGTAAAAATACAGTCAATAAAGCAATAACATTAATAAAACATTAAAATATATCCCACGTGATAAAGAATAATACACATTCATATACAAGACATGACCAAACACGACCAAATAAATTAAACTGACTAAGAATTAAGAGTCAGCAGCAATATACAATTTAAATTAACCAAATGCTTGTCAGAACAAAAATGTTTTTACCTGGTGCCTGTAAGAAAGCGAGGTCGGCACCAGCCATATGTCCCTGCGGAGTGAATTCTGAAGTCTGGGCTGCAGTACAGAGAACTCCCCTCTCCTCTCCTGCCCCCCTAATCTTGGGGGGGCATTTGGAGGAGGAATTCAAAGGAAGATCTAAGTGGGCGGGAAGGCGTATATGGAAAGCGGTGTTCCCTCAAGTACTCTGGTCCCAAGCCGTTTAGGGCTTTGTATGTCAAAGACAACACTTGGAATTGGGCCTGGACTGAAACATGGAGCCAATGCAGCTGGCAGAGGATCAGTGTAATATGGGCAATGTAAATACTTGAAACAGTTGAAATGCTGTCTTAAGATTTCTCTCAGGTTTGGGCAGCTCTAGAGTAAGGCACAGGTCTTCCCACATTATTTTACTCTCCCAAACTAGAATGTGCCTGCAGGGCAAGTCCCACAGTCAAAAGGAGAAATTCTTTTTATATGTCTTCAAAATGGTGCCTTGCAAAAGTGATCATCTTCACTTGATTGGCAGATGTGGTGGTAACGTTCCCAGAAGTAGTACTGGCAAGAAATCATAGCACGTCTCTCTGGTGAAAAGGCAGCCCTCTGGGAATCATGCAGGTCAAGCAGTGCTTCAGTTTTGCCTTGTGTGCAGAAGATTTACAGTTCCCAGCTAAATCTGCCACCCAAAAAAAAAAAAAAAAAAAAAAAATCTAGAAAATAATCTGTATATTCTACAAGAAAACCTAGCAGGCTATATACAGAATCCCTAAGGAGGCATGCTGCACATTCATATTTTATTACTTCCTTCCTCATAATCCATAGCTCAGAGGGCAGCTACCAGTCCCATAACAATAAAATCAGATTGTACAAGTAGAACAATAAAACATTTTAAAAAATTACTAAATTCAGTGTTAAAACCAGCTTCAGAACCACCACCAGCAGCAGCAGCATAACTCACACCCACCTAATCAAAGCAACAACAGCCCTAACCCTCTACTTGTTTTCTGAGATTTAAAAAAAAAATGTTTATGGAAGGTTACGAAGATGCACATCACTCAGGTGGGGTTCCCTAAGGAAGAAATGGCAAAGGAGGGGGCAACTGGTGGCAAGGTTTTGCAGCTCAGGAGACCATATGCCCTCTTGCTGATGGAAACATATATAAATAACGTATATAAATATAAATATAAACATAAACAACAGAGCTAGTTCAATGCAATCTCAAAGGTCTAGACTATTCCTAAAGGCCAGTGGAACCCAAAAGTTTTTACCTGTCTCTGAAAACATAACCTATCTAGCTGCCTAGAGAAGGAGTCCCAGAGCCTTTCGGCACCCTCCTCCACGTTCCCACCAAGCATGCCTGCGAAGGAGACGGGACCAAAAGAAGGGCCTCCTCTGAAGAGCTTAGCGAATACACAGACTCACAGGGGAGAATACAGTCTTTCAAACACCCTGGACCAGAGCCATATAGGGCTTGTTGGTCATAACCTGCACTTTGAATGCTGCTTGGAAGTAGACTTGGCACCAGTGGAGCTGCTTCAGCTAAGGAGAACTTTTGTTCTGCCTGGAAACAAAGAGGCTGCCAGTGCTATTGTTTTAGTTCAGCTGCAGTATGTTACCACTCGCTTACCCCTAAAGTTTTATTTTGAATTTTTTGGATGGTTTTCAAAGGCAGGCCTACACTGAGCGTGTTACAGCATTCCAGCTTGAAGTTATCAAACATATGCCAGAGTGACCAAATCCTTGTTATATAAGCTGAAGCAGGTGAAAGGTCTTCCCAGCCACATTAGTCAGATGGGAATACAGGAGAAACGGTGATACCCTTTCTCAGACTATGCACATGATCTACATAGACGTTCATCCAGAAAAGGACAGTTAGCTTCTCATGTCAGGGTAGATGAAGAGGGCTAAAAATGTTTTAGGATTGCTTTTTGTTTTTTATTTTGGGGGGGAACCCATTGTCTTACTGTGGGGTGGTATAGAAATAAAACCTGAATTTAATACAAACACACACGTTAAAACCAAAACTAAATAATCACCAACTATTAATCACTACAAAAGTCTGTTTTGCTGGGTAAAAAAGGTAAAAATCTGATTGCAAAATATAAAATAAATCACTATTACATTTATTATTGCAGGCATCCTGCTATATCGAGAGAGTAGCAAGTCAACACAAACAGTAGTCTCAAAGAAATGTCATCCTATATTTCATTAGGATCATCTACAGTTCTCAGATTATGACAATAGTAAATAATGACACTTCCAAATTGATAACCTAGACATTTATTTTCTGTCTCACAGATAGAGACTATTGCACCGTCTTTCATTCTTTGGAGGCCCAGGACAACTCTGTTCAACAGTGAGCTAAGTGGGATTCAGAAGTAGCTTATGTTCACTGGAAATTTCAAGTAAGCATACATTGGATTGTAGCCTTAGCCTTCAGCCAAGTATTCTTGTTAAGTACCCTTGTATGTATACAGACAAAGAAAAACCAAAATAGATTATGTTCTTAAGCTGTAGAAAGGTTCTAGTTGGGAGCAAACCAAAATATCTTCTGTAATAGCAACCAATTAGAAGGCACATTTGTTCAGAACATATAATTTGAAATTGGGGGACTTGATTTCAGTCACTACATGCATGGTAATTTAAATGATGATTTAACTGATGCTTTAACTCACCTTAATTTAAATGCATCCACCCTGCTCCATCATTAACACCTTTGTCTTGTTCGGAATAAATCTCAGTTTGTGCATCATAATCCAGTCCCTCACTGCTCATTCAAAACTTCTACTGCATCATTTGGGTATGTTGAAAATAAGGAACAGAGCTGAACATCCTCACCCCAAGTCTCCATTTCTGGTGGCATTATTATTAAATTGCTGGAATACACATCAAAAAGCACTTTGCAGAATATCCTGCAGGGCAGAGCAACTACTGCACCTCCTGGAATCTAAGCAGGAGGTGCTTAGATTCCAGGAGCAGGACCACTGCAGTGTGGTGCCTCCAGCTTCCAGCCTATCCAGCTTCATCAGAAGCGTTCCATGCTTGATATTCTCCTCCGTGCCATTTTCCCAATTAAAATAGCCCCTTCACCACAGCTGCTATTTGCCCTAGAGGACAAAATATATGTATTCCTCATTTACCCCTGCACATTTGGTCTGAGATGTTTTGTTGAATCAGATCTTACAAATAAGCTCTTACACTGTGAATCCTTTTCAACCGAACTGGTTGCAACCTACTCTAAGATTTTTTAATAGGGCTACCTGAATAAGAGAGCTTTGGTTGTGGGGGTGGTATGGAAACGAAATAACCAACTACGACAAAATAAATCATGGCAATTTGTTGTCTTCCATTTAGATCTATAGGGACCATTCTCAGTACATTCATCTACACAAAAGTGTCAACACAAGTCTCTACCATTCTGTGTCTTTACATTATGTAGAAAGATTTTTATGCCTTACTGTTTGCTGTACTTGATGTACTGTGTACTACTACTTGAAGGTCCAATTCACACACTGCCTCACCTCATTTGTGGGGGGGGGGGGTGCAAAGGAGGGTCTCCATTGGTGACCTGAATGGTCTGGAAGGGATATATGGAGACAGGCATTCCTTAAGACATCCCATTCCCAGTCCCAAGCCATTTATGGCATTATATGTTAGCGTGGACACTTTGAATTGGGCCCCGGCAATGACAGGCAGCCAGTGCAATTGGTGGAGGACCGGCGTGATATGTTCTCTGGGGCTGGTCCTTGTTAGCAACCACGATGCTCTGTTTTGGATTAACTGAAGTGCCTGAACTGTCTTCAAAGGCAGCCCCATGCAGAATGCATCACAGTAATCCAGGCGAGAGGTACCTGCACATGGATAACTGATAAACTGTATAACCTATATTACATTAATCTATATTAAACCAGGCAGTATGTGCTTATTATTAGTGTTATGACCAATGCATCCTATCATTCTTAGGCTTAGTGTTTATGTGAATTGGCTGTTACTGCCCTGTACTCAGTAGACTTCCATTGCTATGAAGCTGATGTAACTCAGTGAACAGACTATATGCTTATTTCTATTTTCTTATCATCTGTGCAGCCTGTGAAAGTACACAATATCTCTTTCATGAGCTTCATAGTGGTAACAGCCTGATACAAGAGCTGGACTTGTTAAATGTAGATAATGCAATAGCTATTATTTTCTCAGCTGTAACTGTGTGCTAGTTTATCTGCCACGACAATGAGAAACAGAAAATATTTGAGGCAGTGTCATATATGCAGTTTCAACGTTCACATTCTCTCATAGGGCCAAATGAGTGAATAAACTGCATTCTATTTTGCAGGGCCTAGGAAATGCAGACCATGAGCCTCGTGACCCTTGGCATATTAAGCACTATGGCTTGTCATGCTGTATGAACCCAGTTAGTGAGGAAATTTAAAAAAAAAAGGACAAGGGACAAAGTTTGCCCATCAGCTTCTGTGGATTCGCTGACTCTGTTTTGTCAGGGACACTTTAACCAGGATTCCTGCCCTGAGTAGCGGGTTTGACTTGGTGGCTTAAATGGGCCTTCCAAGTCTGCGATTCTAAGCATGCAAGCACATAACTCATTGGCGCATTATATATATGGAACTAGTGATCTTACTCCTTTCCATACCAGGTAGAGGGCACCAAGTTTGTTTTCCTTTACTGCAATGCACCTCTTTTTGCGCACGTATCAGGGGAGATACTCTTGCTTAAGATTTGGTTTTACTGTGCTTTAACTTTTATTATTAATATTGTGTAATAAAAATGTGTTTTGTGAAGTCCTCAGTCACGAGGGGACTTTTTATTGGGGACTTAACATTTTTTAATGTTTATTCTATGTTTGTTTTATCCTGCTTTGTAAGCCGCCCCGAGGCTTTCTGCAATGGGGGCGGCATAAAAATGTTATAAATATAAATAAATACATAAATAAATAAATAAATAAATAAATAAATAAAGGGTTTTTGCTTGAAATGTGTCAGCTCTATGTGAATTTAAAGCAGATATATCTTTACTCTCTTCCATAACAATTCTGATTCACATATGTAGGTTTTTAAATGGATTGTTTATACCAGGAGCAGGGAATCTCTGGCCTTTAGAGTGGATTTGGCTTGTGGACTCTCCCATCGCGTCCACTCCTTGCTCCCCTGCCCCAAACAATTAGGCTTAAAGAAATATTTTGATGGCACCAGTGCGAGTCTTTTTTCCAAGTGTAAGTTGCTGTGTGTGTTGGGTGTGTGTTGGTAGATTTGGTTGGGAGCCTGTCACAAATGGAGAAGAGTTCACCTTCTCCACCCACATACTATGTTCCCCCTTCCCCAATTGCTTCCAGAACTGCAAAAATCAATGAAAGGCTCTTTTCAAGCGTGTGTGTGACATGACATGCAAGAATGCGTACATGAATGATTGTGCATGTGTGCTTCAGTGAATGGATGTGTGTGATGTGTGACAACCTGTGTGTGTGTGTGTGTGTGTGATATACGCATGTTTATGAATGCAGTGCCTTTGCATATGAGAGAATAAGCATGAGCTGCTGACTGAAGCCCATATTTGCAGTGGCTTTGCCCATGACCTTGTCTCGTCTGCCTAGAAGGATAGTTGCAAGACAAAGTAAGTCTTCCTTCGAACAAAGGTTCTGCACTCATTTCATATGCTCTTAAGCCTTTTGGCAAAGCTTTATGTTTCTACCTTCATCTTGTGAAGTTTCAGAACTTTCCATGTGCTGCTTCTCTTAAACAGGGTTAGAATCCTGAGTCAAGAAAATGTAAGTATCCAGTGTTAATTCCTCTTCCAAGGAATGCAGACTAATACAATGTACCATACACCCGCAACACCCACTAGAAATATGAACCAACATTTCAAGCTCAAGATTTCCTCCACATTTGTACTGTGTATGTGTACTAGGTCACAAAATTCAGCAGCTTGGGGAATTCAATGTCTCAGCAATAGACTCAGCCTTTTGCAGTGGCTAATGTTACTCTTGTACGTAAATAAAAGAGTTTCTGGTTTTGTGAATCTTCTATTTCTTAGCCTGTGTTTTGACCCTGATAGAAGGGCCAGCTGCTAGGAGGATGGGACTCCTCATAGCAATGGCTGTACGTTATGCCCTCCAACCTGACTTGCAGGAGAGCATGAATGGGAAGTGCTGCTGTGTTCTCGTTCTGCTTGTAGGCTTCCTACAAGCATCTGGATAGCAGCTGTAGAAACAATTTGCTGAACTTGATAGGCTGTTGGACTGATCTGATACTCCTAATCTGATTGAGATGAGTTGGTGAAAGATCTGGAGCAGTTTTCGGTGTGGGCCCCATCTACCAACTTATTTTGGAGTCTCAGTTTTTAATTGTTTACTTACATCAGTTTAAGAGAAAACAGCTCTTTCTGGACCCACTTAAAAAGAGGGAGGGAACTGCCAAAGAGCAGAACATGGTCCATATGCAGGGCCCTAATTTTAAGTGTTCTTTCTGGGTGTTGGAAAGGGAATGCAATAAAACTGCGAGTCAGGAGCTCACAAGAAAGTTGTATCCCTTCAGCACTAGGTTAAGGTTTTCCTCTATTCCCAGATAGCTCACACCATATGAAGGGATTCTTTCAATTCTTTCTTAGTTTGCAGTTGGAAGTTTATTGTTCATTGTTTTTGAACTGTTTTAGATTCTTGAACATTCAACATTTTTGTTATGCTTTATCTTTGCAGTAGTATTTAGTCTTCACACTCTTTTAAATTATTTATCTGCTTCATAGAAATTAACAAAGTGTAAACATGCCCTTTTACTGTTACTGGAAGGATAAGCACTCATATCCTATAATGCAATGGAACAAGGCCCTTACAATACTTTCAATATTAGAATGGGTAGCATTCAAATACCAATGTCCAACTGATATTTATTTGGATATTTGGTCTGCTTTTGTTGAAATCTGTGTATAATTGTTAGAAAGTTGCATGCATCTCATACAAATCGATGCATGCATATTTTAAAAGGGATTCATAAAAGAAATTTAAAAATGGGGTTCCATGTTGGAGCCCTTTCCATGGGTGTTACTAGAGAAGGCCACAGGTGCCATGGCACCCAAGGGTCCACAGTGGATCCCTAACCAAGCCCTAGCAGTTCTGCCTCTGGACATGCATAATTCCTTGATCTCATGCATGTGTATGGAGCTGACAAGTACACTGTGGTTTCTTGGTTTACTGTCCCTGAACGTTCACTCGGTATATGTTTGACACAGTGCTCTGTCAATGATTCACTTAGAACTAGCCCTAAAGGTAAAGGTAAAGGTTTCCCCTTGACGTTACATCCAGTCATGCCTGACTCTAGGGGGCGGTGCTCATCTCTGTTTCCTAGCCAAGGGAGCCAGCGTTTGTCCGCAGACAGTCTCCATGGTCATGTGGCCGGCTTGACTAAACACCAGAGTGCACTGAACGCTGTTACCTGCCCACCAAAGTGGTACCTTTTTATCTACTTGCATTTGCATGCTTTCAAACTGCAAGGTTGGCAGGAGCTGGGACGGAGCAACAGGAACTCACCCCGTTGTGCAGATTCAAACCGGCGACCTTTCGATCAACCAGCCCAGCAACACAGCGGATTAAACCACTGCACCACCTGTAGCCTCCAGAAGTAACCCTAGCCTTACACATATATGTAAAATGGGTGGAATTATCTTCTAAGACAAGCTAGAAAAGCAGAAATGCATAATTCCTTGATAATATGCTATACACATGCATTACTTTTATCCACAGCAATTTGGTAACAACAACAAAAAAAATCACAGTATTAATGCCCATTTTGGCAGCAGTACTTTATGTTTGCCTTCCTCAATAAGTTTCTCACACGGGCATATACAAAGGCTTGCAGCCAGGATGCTTTCAATATAGTTTTTGAATTGAAAATGCCATTTTTCCTCAAGGAAAAAGAAAAGGCCTTATTCTCCAGTATAAGGCCTTGATATAATTCAACATGTGTTGCATACACACAGTCATATTTTGATAACCTGGACATACAAGAGGACTCTACGTCAAGGAGCAGGCGACAAGGGAATCTAGGGCTGCTATTTTCATCTCTTTCTCTTTATCTGATTCTCTGCATTAAGAAAAAAGGTGGAAGAAAACAGTTGGAGCTTCTATCTCCCAGACTGATCCCAGCCAGTTAAGCAGCTTTGTTCCAGAAGACAGTCTGCGAGTACATGTTGAAGCCACCTTGCTGAACCTAAACAGGGGGCACGCCCAGTTTCTGAATGGAAGACCACTTAGAAATCCCATGTACGCCCCTTTGAGCACCATGAGAGAAAGGAGGTGAGGGACAGCTGTACCAAACAGATAAATCTAAGGCAGCCGTCAGATTTGGTTACATATTAACACCAGTGATGCTCTACATGAGGCATTTATTAGGCACTTGTGATTCCTTACTTCCTGTTGATTATGGGTGTTAATGCTTTTAAGAGATGGTGGAAAATGTGGTCTTATTTTTGATGGCAAAAGAAATTTTCCTACTTATATATTTCTTTGCACTTAAAAATGTAGTAGAATTTTTAATACTCAGCAATAAGAAGTATGAATCTGACAGAAGAACACTGAGGTAGTACACCATCATGACG
Source organism: Varanus komodoensis (assembly GCF_004798865.1). Lineage (NCBI taxonomy): Eukaryota > Metazoa > Chordata > Lepidosauria > Squamata > Varanidae > Varanus > Varanus komodoensis. Next base: position 14,523,092 of record NW_025335941.1, on the reverse strand, counting down.
ACATCTGGTTATGCAGTGTTCATGAGCTAGCAAATCTCAGAATTGATGGGGAAATGTAGTTTCTTAGGGAATTTCTTAGTTATGGCCTACAATTAATCTATCTTAGTAAAGGAAATGAAATAAATGCCCACTTTTTCACTGCTGTTGTTTGACTAGAAGCACTTCTCCATAAGACTTCAGTGACAGAAGTGAGAAACATTTTATGTTTATTCATTTCTATACTGCCCAATACTTGAAGCTCTCTGGGGCAGTTAACAGCCATTTATGCAATAGAATAAAAACAATAAAATGCAATAAAACAGCATAAAATCATACAATATAAAATGGTATGTAAAACAAGTCCAGGCATCTCTCCCCTGAAGCAGCACCTTACAAACTCAGCTCCAGCTTTGCTTATGAGGTCTCTGGGGGTAGGGAGCAGGTGGAACAGCTCGACCTTGACAGAACAGCATCTTTTCCCAGAAACACTGCATCGTTATTGCTTCTTCTTTTTAACAGAAGGTTTGTCAGTGCAATCTCTCAAGAATAAGTGCCAACAGTAGCACTTACTGTATTGCTAGGTTTCATGCTGTAAACTAATTCCTTTCTCAAAGGCCTAGCTCTTCAGATGCTCAGATTAGCTTGATGTTAATTTCTAAATTAAGGGTGCAATCCTCTAAACCCTCTAAATTAAGGGTGCAATCCTATGCATGTTTAGACGGAAAAGATGTCCAACATGCCTGAGAATGTTCCAGTATTTTCCGGTTAACTCATTATTTGGGGCATGAGCTTTTTCAGGCAACAAAAACAGTTCTTAAACTGACTTTATGCTTCTCATTCTGTCTAACTAGCATGAGGCCACTCTGACCTAGTGCTGTTCAAGCCATGCATGAAACAGAACTTTCCTCCAGCCACATTGAGAATTTACTCACATGGCAAACGCTGAATTGTGCTAACCTTTCTGCCTCTTAACAGCTGTCTTCAGATCATCAGGAAGGAATATGATATTGACTTCAGAAAGTACATGTAGCAAGTTCTGTGCAGTCCAACAAGCTATTTACAGGAATGGAGAATGGACCTATTGATCACTTCTCCTCTAAGCATAGCTGGATTTTTCTCAACAAGCTACATGAAGCATTCAACATTGATTTTCTGGAATCTCAAGTATGGCAAGAGCTAACATGATACTAGGAGAGTTTTGAGCTCTCCCACCTCCCACATGCGTGTGTTGATTTTAACAGTGAACACTAGCAACTTAATTAAGGGCACGATCCTATGCATATTTAGACAGAAGAAAGTTCAACAACCCCAGACTGTCCCAGCCAACCATGCTTCCAGCTAAGGTGGGCTGCCACATTTAGGGTGGGGTGCAATCAGCTGAGAAGTCTCTCCATTTCTTTGCACTTATGAATGCGGGAGAATTTCAGATTCTCAGCAATAATAAGTATGAATTGATAGACCAAATGCCACAGTAGTGCCACAGCTGGCTGACCTCTGCTTGCTAGTGCTAGGCGATATATATGTGACGTGGGAAAATGGCATGAAAAGTATGGCTATCCCACAACAAGTCTTGCTGAGTACTAGGAGAAAAGAGTATGGGGGGGTGGATACAGCAGCACCATGATAAGCCTAGAGTATATATTCCTGGTTTGTTGTCCTCCAAACTCTCCAACAGTATAAGGTGTGTGGTCAATTTTATTTATTTATTTAAAATTTTCTAAGACTTCCATTATTAAAAAATGTTTCTGGACGGCTTACAAAGAACTGGCTTACAATTCTGCCTTTGAACCTCTGGTCTGAAACAAAAGTTCTGTGTTCTCCACACAGATGGCATTCCTTTTGCTATCTACATCTTGAAAACATTTACAACAAAGCACATTTCAGCCATAGAGTTTGGAATAATGATCTACATGGTGTTCTTCTTTTCTCAAAATAAGAAAGCTGAAATTTGTAGCCTTCGAAAGGGATTCCTTGCTTTCAATACGATCCTTATAATATAGTGTCTTGTGGCTATCCAACTTACTTGCACTGACATCAGAAGTCATGGGAAGAGTCTTCTAGTGATAAGAGATTTTACAAAACAACCCTTGGTTCAAAAACAAGAGTTTAGTTGTAACTAAACACTTGGTTTTATAACATAGTTGTCTACTACCCTGAAGGTCCCTCTCTTTGTATCATGTGTTGTCTTATGAACAACCCTGACTTTTGGCTACAGGACTTCAAAGATAATCTTTGATAATGTATGATTCTTAAAAAACCTTTGAGCTGTGAAGCAGACAGCCTAGAAATAGAAATGCCCTTAGGGTACCTTGGACATTTTCATTACAAAAGAGGAATTACAGGATTTGGAATAACAAGATCAGCTTCTTTAAAAATTGCTGTTAAAACTGACTTTCTTCATTGTGCCATGCAACCAAATGAAGAAAACCAGGTGTCAGAATGATCCTATGGTTAGAGCAACACACTTCGAATACCTTTCAAAGATGGATGCATCACTGGAAAAGCTAATGAACCAGGTTCACTGCCTAATAAATTTTGGGCTGAATCCTTTTGCCTTTGAAGGAGCCCTAATGATTGTGGCTAATTTCTTAAATAATGATTTGACCTGCAGGGTTTAACATATATAGAGAATTATCTTCATTTTTTAATCACCCTAGGAATAGACCACAGTGAACTGCTTGGTTGTGGAACAGCTCATAGCCCTGAAGGATCTTCAGAGTCAGGGTGAGGTATTTTGCCCCTCTTCAGGCTGGTATTCCAGATGTGGCAGAACCCCTCCTGTCTCCTCACTGCTCCGACTGCTACCCTTTTTTGTTCACCACCATTTTGTTTTCATGCTCTAACAAATGTGCAGTTGGGGTGAGGTTTTTTCCAGCCTATATAATTATGCAGTTGTGTTCATAATTTTTGTTTGTTGTTTTGGAGGTGTGCAAATGTACACTTATGGCTGTTTCATATGTGTGCGTGTGTGTGTGCGCGTATATTCTTGCCTGGTCAACATCCTTGTAAGTTTCAAAGCAAAGTACTGTTTTTAACCTAGATGGAAATTGGCAAGGTCAGACTGCATATAGGCTACTTTGAACACACTGCTTGAGTGATCAATTGAAAATCACTGATAAAAGACAAAAAAGCAGGAGAAAAGGGAGCACCAAAAGGGGGTGATGACAGATCTTCCTCTTAGCAATGCAATCCTCTGAATTTCAAGTTGTGAATTGACCATTCTCAGCGCTTCACACAGTGTTAGCACTGCCCCTGGTCTCCAGATAGCCTAGAAAGGGGAGCCATTAACCCCGCCCCACCATTCGGATCACTTGCGACTCTGCTTCTTGCAGCTCCCTGACATTTCTAAAATACGAACTATCAAGAAATACCTTCCACCATTCACTCCATCCCATTATGCAACCTCTGTGGTTTTTTAAAAGAGGTTTTCTGTCAAATTTGTACTTTTGTTGGAGGGGAGGTCCAGGGAAATATATGCAGATTTCATGGCTGGAGGGGAAATGGAACTCCAGTTTTGCCTGCTTTTACTTCTCAGTCATGAAATGTGTACCTATTCCTCGGAGGGGAAAAATACAAACTGCAAAATATATACACATTTTCTGGCTGAGAAGTAAAGGTAAGGAAAATATACACAGATTTCATGAAACAGAAATCATTGGGAAGAAACTGTAAGACAGTTTTCTTTCATGTTCTTCCAAGCCATACATTCTGCAGATAAGTTCTCCCCATTTACTTTTCAGCCATGAAACCTGTGTATATTTCCCAGTCAAAAACAGATGCAAATTTGACACATTTCACATATGCATGCACACACGTGTGCACACGCACACACACAAAATAGAGGTGGTAGGAGATAAAGCAAATGGAGTACCAGTACTAGTGGGACTTACCTAACCCCATTAAAAAAACCTTTAAAGGGTGGTGAACCAAAGGATGTTACTCTAAACCATTGCTTATGCACTGGTGGAGTAGCTGTTAGTGCCAGTGGCACAGGTGAGACTGTGAAGATGGGCAAGGAGAGTTTGCCATTTGCCAAGCAGCTCAGTAGCTATTCCCTGCAACTCACAATGGAATTGGTGTTCTGGATTTGGACTTTATTTATTTATTTTCTTTACTGACCAACTCCTGAAGTTCTCTGGGTGGTTCACAAAGCACATAAAAAACTTCCAATTAAAAGTAAGGTTTCCCCTTGACATTATGTCCAGTCATGCCTGACTCTAGGGGGCGATGCTCATCTCCATTTCCTAGCCGAGGGAGCCAGCATTTGTCCCCAGACAGTCTCCGTGGTCATGTGGCCAGCATGACTAAACACCGAAGTGGTACCTTTTTATCTACTTGCATTTGCATGCTTTCGAACTGCAAGGTTGGCAGGAGCTGGGACGGAGCAATGGGAACTCACCCCATTGTGCAGATTTGAACCGGCAATCTTTCGATCAACCAGCCCAGCAGCACAGTGGTTTAAACCACTGCGCCACCTGCAGTCCCCCCAATTAACAGCATGTTGTGTTAAAAACATATTAAAAGTTTACAGTACAAAATTTAAAACCACATATTAAACTAATTAAAAATATATAAAATAATAACGGGGGAGAGAGAGAGAGAGAGAGAGAGAGAGAGAATATTTGGATTTGTTTAACAGCTAGCAGGCCCCAGAAGCTACTTGAATTCCTTGTAGTAAAGGACAGCTTTTACCTGGAGCCAAGAAGATGGTAAGAGCTGACACCAGACAGACCTCAGTGAAGAGCTCATAACTGGCCACCACTGAAAAGACCCTTCTCCCGGTTGTCACCAACTGAACCTCCCTCAGAACTTGATCATAGTGTCTGGCTAGAAGAAGGTCAGAAGAGGTGTTCTGTCAGGTATTGTGGTTCCGAGCTGCATAGGGCTTTATAGGTTAAAACCAGCCCCTTGGATTGGGTTCAGAAGGATATAGGCAGCCAGTGCAAGTTGTCTGATCCCTGTTAGTAGTCTGGTTGCTGCATTTTACACAAGCTGCAACTTCTGAACAAGGGCAGCCCCATGAATTGCAGTAATCTAGTTTAAAGTTCACCAGAGCATAGATCACTGAGCAGGCTATCTTTGTCCAGATAGAAGCATAGCTGAGCCACCAGCCAAGATGGGGGAGAGCAACCCTGTTGGTTCTCCTGGACTTCTAAGCAGCATAACCGTAGTGTCCTTCTGGAACCACAATCTGAGCTGGGAGTGAGAGGTGCTGCATGGCAGTGGTTCCACTCCTACTTGGATGGTAGGCTCCAGAAGGTGGTACTTCAGGATATAGCTCCGCCCCTTGGATTCTCCAGTATGGTATTCCCAAGGGTCAGTTTTGTCCTCATGTCATTTAACTCTACATGAAAATGCTGTGTGAGGTCATCCAGAGTTTTGGAGTGTGTTGTCATCAATATGCCAACCATGGTAGGTCAGACAACCCCCAGAACTAGCTATGGGTTATAAGGGTGATTGGTTGCCCAAAAGCAACCCATTCTAGGAGAATCCATCTCAATTTGCACAACATGACAACTCACCATGGCTATGTACTGCTGTGTCATACTGCAACAACTATTTCATAATAATAGTGTGCTAGGTGCCCCGAATAGACAGCACAAACAGTGACAATACCTGTCAAGAACATGCAACCATGAGTGTTTAGATGATTTAATGGGCTAAGCACTCTCACGTCTCTTTATTTCCCTTTCACTGGCTAATACTGGTTCAGACAGGGTGGGGGATTTGAATGGAAGAAATGCCATTTGGGGAAAGGGTTGTAGCCTCCCCTCCTCAGGACTAACCTTACTTTCTTTCCACTGCTTCCAGTGAGGAAAAAAATTACTTCCTTCAAGAGGTTGTAAAAATATCTGGGCTCCACAGATCTATCTACACCATCACAGTCCATCAGATTTAGAGCCTCAGCCTAGTCTGTGAGGGTTTTACTGTTCACTTAGATGCACTAGCATCCATCTTGACTGCTCTGCCTATAAACTAGTCAGTAGATGATGTGATTATCTGGGGGAGTTACTTTATGTTCAAGGAATATTGAAATGCTCCAAAATCAGAAACAGAGCCTGCAACGAGATATATGAACAGTGATCACTTTCTCTGTATTTCAGGCACACTGAATTATAGGTTGTTCTCTAAACTCGAGCTTTGGCAAATCCGGTGGAAAAGCCATCTTTTAAAAAGAGATCAAGGTTTATTTCTACATTCTTTCCTGGAAGCTAGTAGATGAGGTACACTTGAACAATAAGGTTATTTTAGAAAGCATTTTGGTATGGACCACTGAAGTACTTCAAATAAGTTTCTAACGGATGGTGTTATTTCGAACTCTGTAGCTGAAAGTTTATAAAGGCTGCTTCTGATGCATTGGTACAAATACTCCATATATATCCCATCATTATTTTGTCACAGCTTATAGCAACTTTAGAACTTCTGTCCAGGAAACTCCAGATAATGTAGCATTTTGGTGTTGATTGCACTGGGAACATAATCTGGTTGTTTGGCTGGCATTAGTTTTGACATGAACAGGACTGCTTACCTATTACTAAGATGTACAATGAAAGAATGTTAATTCTAGAAGGTCTCATACTTTTGGGGAAAGAGTGGGGAGAGGGGAGAAGGTGATTTTTCTAACTCTCACTATTTGTGAAAATAACATGCTCTCTGCCCATGTGGTGTGTGCTGCCTGGGTAGATAAGCTTCCTTGCCAGCATTCAGGTATATTTCTTTATTCACCAGCAGTTGGTGCTCTGCATTTATTTTTATTTCTGCCATTAATTCACACATTGACTACATGCTTCCAATTCTGTTAATGTCCTAAAATGCTCTGCTGTAATCAAACGGTTGTCTGAGGTTTACATTGTCAACTTCAGTTGTCATTAGGCAGGTGTTTAGCTGAATGAGTGATACCTTAGCAGAAGCCTGGACTTCCTGTGACCTGATTTTTGCTCTGTAGTTGAAAGTATGTGTTCAGGTAAGTGAGTGTGAGAGAGGGAGACAAGAGCAAACTACCTGACATAAAACTTGCAACTGCATGCATCCTTTAAAAACAGAACATTAGTGAAGGCCCCACGTGGGATTACAGTGTTTGGCTAGAGGGAGGATTAACTCTTACCTCTCCTAGCAGGATCTCAACAATGACAACAAATTCCCCAAAGCTGTGATTACCCTAAGAAGGAAGTTTCCACAGCTGCCAAGCTTCCCTCCCATGCTAAATATGGTTGATTTTTGTTGTCACCACAGTGCAGGAGGAAAGAGTTGAGCATAATCTCCTGAGCAGGTACCAATACTGCTTTAAAAAGGTTCCCACAGGTGATGCATTTGAAATTGCATCTTGTTTGGCTCTGGAAAAAACCTCATGTATGAAAATGCCATCAGGAAAGTACCCTTCACAAAGCCCTTACAGTGAAAAGAGCGGAGAAGTACCTGACCTTCCCAGTCCATGCTATTCCTCCAGGATGGCACCCAAGCAGCCAGTGGCATTTCTCTTTAAATGTGTCTCGCCTACTCGCCATTATTTTTCCCTTCACCTAATGAAGTTTGGAAGACACCTAAGCATTTTGTTCCAGTTCCCAGAGCTAATGAAGCATGAAAATCATTGGTTAGATAAAGAGCCTGCAAAGTCAACACAAGAGGCCGTGAGCTTTTTGGTTGCTGTTCTCTGAAACAGGGCCAGGTCAGGCATGCCCTTCTCTTCTGATATAAAGTGTTGCTTTCAGAGAGTCATCCTTTCATGGAAAAGTACTGAGCTGGCTCAGAGCTTTGCTGTTCATATTAGGAACAGCACACAACAGCAGGTCAGTGGAAAACTGAAGAAAGTCGTCTGCACGTAGGGTGTTACAAGCATTATTTTTAGATGCTTTTTTCCTAACTTCATACAATTCAGTGCGAGGGAAAAAATGATAGGGCTGCTGCCCATTCCTGTGAGTTTATTGGCAGTTGACGCTGAGCAATGCATATTGAAACTGTCAAGGGATACAAACAAAAGAAATGGCAGGGAAACAGATCTATAGATCTATCCTGTTCTCTAATAGGAGAGCCATGGGGGATTTCAGATTACTACAAGAGACTCTCCAGAAAGATGTGTGTTGTTATGGTCAATTGAATCCTTGGATTTGGAAGGAGCAGCATGACACATTTCAGTCAAGGGGGAAACCTCATTGCTTTCTGGAACTTACTGTGTCATGAAGGAAATCCCAGGCTTCTCTGCGTTTACTTAAAGCTGAAATGCTGCACCACACAGAGCTGATAATTTGAAAAACTGCAGGTCCAAGTTGACTTGATAATTAAGGAGGTAGCACGAAACAGAAAGATATGAAATAGCTCCTGAACCCCCATGAGTGGCAGGGAATAAAATTCCTTCTCAGTTATTGTGCCAAGGTGGGTGCACAGGGAAAATTCCCTGAAGAAAAGTCAGTGCTGTGTTACAGAAGAGCTTCATACCTTGAGTACGTTTTGGGGTTGGCTGGTCATGCTTTCCCCAACCTGGTACTCTCTGGCAGTGTTAGACTATGGGCAGGTTTACAAATCACAGCAAGCAGCCCTGCTTGGCTATCACACTTCATGGTTGTTTACCACAGTCTCTCTGACAGTCAAATGGTTTCTACATTAGCACAGTTTCCATCCTCCCCACTCAAACCTCTCACTGGCAGCATGCATCCCATCAGCCACCATGCCTGAAAGTCAAACCCCAAATGCACACTCCCTGCCAGTCTCACTGATCCACACAGATTTCTGGGTGTGTTCTCCGTCGCTTCCTTTCCACCCCACACCCCCCAAGTCCCTTGTTAATGAATGTATCTGTCCATAGAAAGGGCCTTTTTGAACTACAAGCCTTCTTGAGATTAAAGCATCTTAACCCACACTTCCCTAACCACCCCTTCCCTTACTGAAGAGTGACTGAGGCTTGACTTGGTGCAGGAAAGGCAAATTGGGTGTTCCCCCTTGCTTTCATTCCCACAGTGAACATATGTGTGGGAAGGCTTTGTTCTCCATTCCTCCACTAAGCCTGTAGCTGGCATCTCCTTGCCTCCCTCCGCCCACAGAGTATCTTCTTCCATCCCTTCACAGTCAGGCAGGGTCTTGTCTTGCTGGTCTTGCACAGTCAGGGTCTTGTCTTGCTGCTAGCCCACCCAACACCCCCTTCTCCTTGCCCTGCTACAGCACTCCTTGGCCACCATCATCTCATATGCTCCTCCCACATTCCTCTCTCTCTCTCTTTTGTTGTTGCCCCCTTTCCAAGCAGCTTCAGGAAGCACCCATGACCATCCATACTACCCTCTGAAACCCATCCACCCTGCTTGAAATCCATTTCTTCCCCTCCTTTCTCTTGGCTGTTTTTCTGGCACCAAACAGGAAGAAAGTAGAGAAGCTTGAAAGAGCTGGGAGCAGAGAGTAATCTGTAGGAATGAGGCAAACTGCACCACTTCTATTGTTAGGCAGAGCAGGATATTAGAGTGTAGTTTGCTGGACTGGCACTTAGGGTTGGCACCCTTTCCAGGGAACACTAATAGTTGTATTCCTGGACATCTACTGGACATCATCAGAAACCATGGTGGTACAGAGAAGCCGTAGAACAAACTGTTGTTTCTTATCATGGTTTCTGAAGATTAAACATACCACAGTGAAATACCATGACTGGGTTCAGATGCCATGACACATAAACCATGGTATCATATTATGCAAATCCAGTCTATAACTTCTAGTATCCTCCAGCCAGTCATGCAGTTTCCCCATCCTAAGTGGGGATGCTGGGAAGAGTTATAGTCCAATGCATCTGAAGGGCAACAGGACTAGAAAGATTATCATTGCCTGAAACAAGGAACCTCTTTCAGTCAAACAGTGAATTCAATTTTTCAAAAAGCTTGGGGTGGGGTTCAGTGGTCGGTGGAGCTGTAAAAGCTTGTTCTGCCAGTAACTAAGCTGTAGGATAGGCATTTTGCCCTTTTAGAATGAGGAAACATGCAAAAAAGTTGGTAAACTACAAAAAAAGGTAGCTAGGAAAAAGGGTGTCCATCTGGGGAACCCCAGCTGATTCAATTTGTATAGCCTCCCCAATGGTTTCTCTGAGGCAAGCTTTTATTTTATAGCCAGTCCTGATACAGCTATTACTTAAACAAGAGGACTGGAGTATTCACAGAAAGCAATAATTATAGAGATGGCATTTCTTTACATGCAAAAGTTACATAAAAACGTTATGCTAAGCTACATGTATAGATGCAAATTTAGAAATAATCTCTAATATATAATCCTTTATATCTTGAAATTAGCTAGATATAAAAGAATACATGACACCATTGTGTGGGAAGGCTGTAAGCAGGTAATGTATGTACCTCTGCAATCTGTCCTCTGCCTGCTACCCATGGATGGGCGGTTGCAAGGCCCTTATTGCCTCTTCCTATGGTGCATTCCTTTCAAATCAGTCTTGGACAGGACAACCCTTCAAATATAAGATACCTTCCTGTGCATGACTATTCTCGGATAGCTCTAAAAACAGGGGCATTTTGAGATTTTAGAAGTATGGGAAGCTGCAAAGGCCAGGAAACCATCTGTGGTTGAGGGATGGGGTCTGAAGCTATCTGAGGAACCCTGGGTGGTTGGGTTGGGACTCAGGGCAGGCAGGAATTGGTCCACAGTCCTGAGCTCCAAGAACCATGAATTACAGTGCTGGTAACTTTCTTTTTACTACACTTTTCTCTCACTTTCTTTTCACTTGCACTTCCTGTTTCCTGTACTGTAATCTAACGAAACAAAGTTGTTTGTTAGTGCGGTAAAGAAAGATTTTGGTGCTTCTGTTGTGCAGCAACATACAGCCCGTGAGATAAGAAGGACTTTTTCCCCTTTGAAGACCCCAAGCAACTTTTTCTTTTAGCCAACCAGAAGATGTTTCATCAAATTAATGATTCAGCACTGAATCTCATGTGAATTATGAATGTAGCCTGTGATGAAGGAGCATGCATTATCTTGTGGTGGTGACACATTTTGGAAAAGTGGACATTGCTTGCAAGCAAATTTTGAAATTGAGGTAATAGTCAAGAAAATGGTGTCACAGTGTCTGTTATCACAAGAGACTTTAACCACCAATAATAATAATAAAAAATAGCTAAAAGCACCCAAATTGAATATCAAACTACTTGCAATTTAAAGAAAAAATGCACCTGGAAAGGAATAATAATTAGAACACTTCAGTATGGAATTAGGTCACAGGAAAGCACAGGATGGTGGCGGGGAATGTGCTGAAATGATAAATAGATGCAGAAATTATTTGATTCCAAGCTAAAACAAGGAGAATTCTTATATGCATTTCTACTAGCAAATAACTTTGTCCATGTACTATTGTATAGTGGCCAAGCTACTAGTCAATGGCATCAATTTTCTTCGGATGGGAAAAGAGTCAGATGTGTTAGAGTTTTTGTACATGAGGCTGTGAATCTGCTGCATCCATTTTGGGCTTTGTCAGAGAGTTCAATGCAAGAAGTATTTTTCCACAACTTAGCCTTTAGATGGCACTGGCATAGTAAAATAGTACAAATGCAGAAGAGGAAATCACACTTTCCTTTCCTTTTACAATTAAGTTCCACGTTATCTTTGCTCTCAAAAACAATTGTTGAAAGTGCTAGTTAAACACAAAAGTGAAACTGGACAGTCATAATGACATCTAAAGAACTGAATAGGGACTGCTGAACATACCATAAATGTGGAAACTGCCCAGACAGCTTTGGCTGTAGGACAGTATAAAAATGAAAGTGATGATGATGCTAATGTATTGTGAAGAAAAATCCTTAGAATCAAAGGACAAGTAAATCTGGAAAGTAATCATAACTATAGCAACACACAGGTGTTTAGCTCCCAAAGTTGTGTGAATGAGTCAGCTGAGGATTCTCTGAATGCATCATTCTAAGTATTCGTGCACAATGATTAATTAGAGACTACTACTTCCTGTATTTGGGTAATTCGTTCGCACAAAAGTCTTGAGAGCTAGATCACAGCTCTGATTTTACATACAGGGATTAATAGAATCATATAGTTGTAGGGGGCCCTACCTTGGGCCCTGCCTCCTTTCTCTCCATCATCGGTTGCTCAGAGATTCTTCTATTTCTGCACAGTGCCCCATCCCGTAACATTGAATTATGTCTCAACTGAAATGTGACCCTCAAGACTGTCTCTCAAATGGAACTCAGCCATTGAACTGAACGTGGTCCTAAGTCCCTGCTGCAGACCATCTAAGTCCAACCTTTTTGCTTGATGCACGAAAGCCAAAGCTGGAATTATCCAGTCTCCATGTGAAGACTTGCCCAAGTGCAGCCAGTAAGTGTGCAGAGATCTGCACTAATATGAACTAGATCCGTGCAACAACCATTTGCACACTTGTGGGTATCGTGTCAGATTGGAATCTTCTCTGACTTCCTTCAGCAGGAAAACAAGGTGGTGGTGTTAGGGAAACAAGGAAGTTGCTTTGGTTTTAGTGGATATAACAACCACAAACAAAGAATAGAAAAGAAGGCTGGTTTTCTTTCCTTTGGAAAAAGTCTGCAGCCTTAACATAACATGCTATGAGTGAATAGGCTGTCTTCTCTTCCCCCTGTGCCAGTTCCCATTTTCCAGAGGTGCTATTTGTCCTGCAGAGAAAAAGATACAGGTAACTATAGAGAAGCATTTATGTTTTCCTTTTCAGTACTCCATAGAGGTGTTCAAAAAAACCGTATTTTAATGAAAAGCCTCAAGAGCTCTGAGGAACAGCCAGTCCTGGGAAGCCACTCTTCAGTTCAATACTGGAAGAAGTGTTATGATCAACATTACCTCTCCCTAATTCAGAACTTCATATTGACAGAGTTAGAATGTAACCTCAGGAACACTCTGATAAAATGACTGTTGGGCCTAGCAGAAAGGTTTTTCAGCAGCAGCTAGCGGTTTTTGGAGACTTCCCATTTAAAAACTTGACCTCAGGTTTATGAAGCAGACTGGTCACACAGTTAATAAAGCAGTAATATATTTCTTCCTGAGAATAATGAATAACTTGCTACCATTTCTCATTTTTGTTGCTATAGTGAGTTTAATGCCCAACCAGACCTGGCCTGTTCATCCAATCACTGCAGCTTAAACAATGGTTAGTTAAGCTGTGGAATCTGCAGGGCATCATTTGTCTAACTACTTTCCTGGATGCAGCTTGCTGTGTCATCTGAACCTGTGCAGTATGGTTTGTTTGAGGGGAAACAGCCTTCAAATAAACCATGTCCTGTGATCTGGGCCATCACCTCAGCAAAGGTATGCTGTCCACTGTCCAGCAGAACATTTACTGAAACAATGGAGAATGTAGGGCAGAGGCACTTACAAAGAGGGGCAGTGGGTGGGAGATAGGGATGCTTCTCTGCCCACTGATTCTCTCGTATTGCCCCTGCATATCCTCTCCAGTCAAATTTTATCTCCAACCAGACTCACCACGTGCCTGGCTGGGGAAAAATGAGAAGTTCTCCTGTGCATTTGTTGGGGAGAACAAGTAGGTTGCTTGGGACCAGGATACCTGAAGGAACGTCTCCTTCCTTATATGCCCTCATGCCCCTTAAGATCTGTGGGAGAAGCCCTGCTCCGGGAACACTCTCTAAGAGAGGTAAACAGGTCATCAACTCAGAGTAGGGCCTTCTTTGCTGTGGCGCCCAGATTCTGGAATGTACTTCCCAGAGAGGTATGCCTGGCACCAAGCTTATACTCTTTTATTTAAACTTTTTATTTAAACAGTATTTTAAAATTTAACAGCTTTCAAGTTCAGTAGCTCTGTTTGTTTTGTGATTTATTATTTTCTACTGTTCTATTATTTATTGAAATTGTTGTTTTAAGTGTTCTTTTAAATATTGTAAGCCATCCTGAGATCTTGTATAATAGGATGGCATACAAAAGCTTTTAATAAATAATAAATAAATAGATGGGGGAAGGGTGCAGCACTTCATTTATTTATTTAAACCATTTTTATGCCGTCCCATTTGCAAAAAGCCTCGGGGCGGCTTACAAACATCAATAAATAAACACAAATAAACAGCCATATAATCAGACTTAAAAAACTGGAAACATCTCGGCATGTACATAAAAACCCAATAAATACAATTCATAAATTAACAATTAAAATAACTTTTAAATAAAAAGGTCTTGGCCTGGCGCCGAAAAACAAATAACGACGGCACCAGGCAGACCTCTCTGGGGAGCACATTCCATAGGTGGGGCACCATCGCAGAGAAGGCCCTCCTCCGGGTACTCACCCTCCTAATATCTTTCACGGAGGGTTCCCGGAGAAGGGCCTCTGCTGCCAATCTCAAGGGGCGGGAGGGCATATATGGACGCAAGCGCTCCTTTGGATAACCAGGTCCCAAGCCATTGAGGGCTTTATAGGTGATAACCAACACCTTGAATTGGGCCCAGACTTCAATGGGGAGCCAGTGAAGCTGACAGAGAACTGGAGTTATATAGGAAGAATGCCCAGTTCCCGTCAGCAATCTGGCAGCTCTGTTTTACACCAATTGAAGTATCCGGATCATCTTCAAGGGTAGCCCCACGTAGAGCGCGTTACAGAAGTCTAATTGGGAAGTTACCAGTGCATGTGTCACTGCCACCAGGCAATCGTTCTCCAGGTAGGGATGCAGCTGATGGATCAGCCGAAGCTGAAGGAAAGCGCTTCTCGCCACTGCCATCACCTGAGCTTCTAATGACAGCTCAGGGTCGAGGAGCACTTCCAAGCTGTGAACCTTATTCCTAAGAGGGAGTGCAACCCCATTCAGGACAAGATCCAGACCCCCACCCCAAAGCCAGAGCCACCTACCAATAGGACCTCCATCTTGTCTGGATTGAGCTTCAATTTATTGGCCCTCATCCAGCCTATTACCTCGGCCGGGCACCGGTTCAGCACAGCCACTGCCTCACCTGGATTGGTGGAAAACGAGAGGTAGAGCTGGGTATCATCAGCGTACTGATGATTCCGCAGCCCACACCTCCTAATGACCTCTCCCAGCAGTTTGATGTAGATGTTGAATAGCAAGGGGGACAAAATGGACCCCTGCGGAACTCCATGGCATAGTTGCCATGGCACAGAGCCATAGTCCCCCAGCACCACCTTCTGGAATCAGCCCTTGAGATAGGAGCAGAACCACCGCAAAGCAGTGCCTCCAACTCCCAATCCCACTAGCCTATCCAAAAGGATACCATGGTCGATGGTACTGAAAGCCACTGAGAGGTCCAGGAGAACCAACAGGGATGCACTCCCCCTGTCTCTCTCCCTGCACAGGTCATCATACAGGGCAACCAAGACAGATTCAGTACCATACCCGGTTCTGAAGCTGGACTGAAATGCGTCCAGATAATCAGTTTCATCCAAGAGTGCTTGGAGTTGTCCTGCCACCACCCGCTCTAACACCTTGCCCAAGAACGGGATGTGGACCACCGGTTTATAATTGGCGGCCACCTCTGGATCCAGGGTTGCCTTCTTTAGGACTGGCCGGACTATCACCTCCTTTAAAGGGGCAGGTACCTGTCACTTGCCCTATATGAGAGTCTGTGTGGTGTAGTGAGGAAGGTGTTGGGCTGGGACTGGAAAGAAATGGGTTCAAATCCCCATTTGGCCATGAGGCCCACTGAATGACCTGTTACAGAATCTCAGATTGTTGTAAGAGTAGAAAGGGGGAGTCCATTACTTCGGTTCCCTGAAGGGAATGTAACAGAAAAATGAATATGAATGTTCCCTCGCAAATGCTACTGCGTTTCCGTTACAAGGGAAATTTGAGCTTGGGAACCCTGTTTTGGGGCAGTTTGGCCCTTATAAGAAAAAAGGCCCTTAATACACACACACACAGCATTTTTAAAGCAAAATTGTGTTTTTACACTAAAATATTTCTATTTTAATCATCATATTGTAGAGATGGAAAAGGTGCATAAAAGAGCAACAAAAAAGACCAAGAAGCTAGAGCACCTTAATCTGGTGCTTTAGCAAAGTTGTTACTTCTGTTAAGAACATAAGAGCATATCATTTATGCATTTTTGTCAATTTTCCCCTGCCTTCCTATATGTTTCACTACACAACCACAATATGGCACTGTGTATAGCAAAATTGCAGAAATACATGTGATTGTTTCAGTGCAAGACTTCAATATTAGTTGTTTATCTTCCACAAAAAACAAACAAACAAAACCCTGCAGGAAAATGTTTGGAAAGGAGAAGTCCTGGAGGATTATGATAATGATTAAGATAATAGATGTAAAACACCTGCAAACTACCTGGAGTAAAGAATCATGAGTGCAAAATAAATGCCCTGTCTGGAGAAACCCTTAATCCTTCAGTTTGTAACACCTTTATGCTAGTGCATTTTCAGATCTCCTCACTGATGCTGGCTTGTCTCTTTAAATGAACAATCCATTAAACAGAGTCACTGAACTTGTGTCCCTCTTCCAGTAGCCACTGGAAGTGGAACATTCCCACTGTTCTTATGTGGGCTTCCAATAGCCATCCGGGGCATGATGCTAGTCTAGATAGCATTCAGATACCTACATACTGATCCAGTATGGCTCTCCTTATGTACTTAAGCAATGAAAATTGGGGAATCACTTAGAATGAAAAAATGCTTGCAGATCTTCTGTTTTCAAATTTTCATATTTCAAAAGTGTTTTGTTCCTGCTTGGAAGTTACAGAAACCATTCCATCCAAACAATGGAACCGACCAGACAGTTAATGTAGCCCCTTCAGTTGGTCATGTTAATGCTGACATTCTGGGCAGGTTGGTTTTTTGATCAGGGTCCTGGAGAGATTCTACATCATTATTTTGTTTGTCCATAATAAGTGGGGGCAAGTTGGCTACCTTGATTAAAATGCCTTGAAGGAAGGTGGTCTTTTTGCGAGATGGTGCCTTTTCTGCTTTGCTGATTTAAAGTTTCCAAGTGCAGTGTGGAGGGCAGAGGCGCTGAGAAAGAACAGGGAGGTTTCCACTCCTCAAGGTTGCTTTGATTTAGTTTAGTTACCTTGATTTAATATGTACTGGGAACTGATTTCATTTTCCCTCTCCTTGACATTGTTTTCTGCTCCCTCCTCCCACAGAAGTAAGCTGCATTATCTTGCTACAAGGGTGATCTCTTTCTGGAAAAGAAAGAAAACAATTACTGTGCATATGGCATTTCCCCCACAAACTAAAAATCTACTACATGTGACTAAAAATTCATGTAGAAATCAAAACGAACACACACTTATCCACCCTTTAATCTGTGCTGAATATATATTAATAGATTGACTTTGTCACTGAAGGAGAAAGAAGATACTGACTTCTATCAAACTTGAGACTCTTTTTATTATTGGCTAGAGAAACAGGGCTTTGCATAGATTTAAATATGTTCATAAGTTAACATAAAAAGAAAAAATGTGGGGGGCTGACTCAGTAGGTCCGATGTTTCCGATGATTGATGTTGTTTTTAGTTTTTCTTTGTATTAGGTTTATTTAGAATAAAACTTATTTTAAAAAATATACATTAATAGATCATTACAAAGATGCTTATCTTAAAAATAATCAGTAGTAAAGAGGCAGGCTGCTTGGGTTGGCTTAAAGTCTGGTGTCATAGGAAGAGACTATATTTGAGGCATGGACATAGATTTAAGGGGTGTTTGAGAGCCTTTCTGCATGAGGCATTTACTGTATGCTCATCATTCTTCATTCACGGTAGTTTACAGATGCTTTACGTCCAGGGCCTTTCCCATTTCCATGGCTATTTGTTAGATAGAGGGAAGTCCAGTATGATCTATGACTGGAGGCATGAAACCCTCACATGTTTGTGCAATACCACAGTGCCATCTGTTGTGTGCCATCAAGTCTTCTCCAACTTATGGAGACCCCATGAATGAAAGCCAAATGTCTCCAAAATGTACTCTCCAGAGCAGCCCCACTCAGATATTCCAAGTTCAAGGCTGTGGCTTTCTTTATGGATTCAATCCATTACAGTGCCATCTAGTGCATGTGGAAAGGAACATGGAGAAAGACAGAGAAAGAACCCCCCTGACTGGAACATAAAGGAGCCAAGCTTAAGTTCAGAAAGAATCTGGAAGCAGAAGCCTTGGTAAAGTACTGGATTAAAAATCTCATCTAGAAAAGCCTTGAAGCTTCTATCTAGCTTCTATCTGCACTGGTATGAAAACCCAAGGAAGCCCAAAGGGATTCTTTTTCCAACTAGAATGGACAAACTTTTGGATTGCCTTGCATATTTCACAACAGTTCTGTGCATCAAGGGAGTGGAAGGGAATTTATTTATGTTATATTTTATGCTGTAAGCTGCCCTGAGGCTTTTTGTGACAGGACGGCATAGAAATATTTTAAATAAATAAATAAACAAACAAACTATGGAAGTCATCATGATCACTATGCCAAACCGTTGAGAGTCAGTTAAAATGCACATAAAAGGCACTGACCAAAGACAATGGAATGATACAAAAATTAATATTCCATTGGAAGTTAACTCTAGAGCATTCTAGTGTGCTACAAACAGCTGCCTATATTCAGCTGATGAGTGGAATTTATAAGAACACCTCCAAATCTAACTCACCTTGATCTTTCCCCAGTATACTGGAATGCCTTTTGTATATACATTACTATATACTTGTTCTGGGCTTCCTTTAAGCTAAGTAGTTTTAGGCTACTTATAGTCCTGAGAACTTGGTAAAGGACAGGGTAAAAATACCTTAAAAAATAAATAAGCTGTTTGTTACAAAGAAAAGCCAATCTGCTTCTAAAACAGGCATAATAATTTGATTATGTTTAGGTAATGATATTTGCTGTTCATCTAGCTCCACACTTTCTAATTTATTAATGAAGTCAAGAATTAAGGTTTTTATTTAAAAAATATAAAATTTCAATAATACACTTATAAAGTGAAAAAGAAAAATATAACAACCTAGATTTTATGACTTTTCATACAAGCGTATGAAATGTGTATGCATTTTGTGGAAATACAGCTTTTTAAAAAGGGCATCCACACATTCAAATTATGATGACCTCAGTCCTTTGCAGGAGCTGAGCATCTGCCCTTCCAATGTTGTAATATTAGCCTTTTAGCTGTCAAAACCGTGCATTTGCACTCACTATGAATTCAACTCCAGGAAGTGGGTTGATAAAAGGATATGTATATCCAGGGATTTTTTTGTCATAGAACGCACCGGAACAGAGCTCTGGCACCTTTTTTCAACAGATTTCCCAAGTTTTAAAAGTAACTTTTGCAAATTTGATGTTTGGTCCATGTGGATTTGAATCACCCTGTCGAGTGTAGCAGGTCGGTGGCAAAATCATTAAAACGATGCATGCGAGCTGCTTGTGTGTCGAATCCAATGCATGCGTACTTCGTCCACACTGGTTGTGATGGCGCTGCTCGACTTGTGGTGCTGCTTGGCTTGTGATTGGTCGTGTGGTCACGCACAAGCGTGCTTACTGCGGGTGGCAACCGTTATGTTTCGTTACACAACTGACGTGTGTGTGTGTGTGTGTGTACAGTGATTGACTACATGCGAAAGGTAAATAATTTCATGAGTTCCAACACCTTTTTTCTTACAAAGAAAGCACTGTGTATATCAGTAAACATTTGAAAGAACTCCAATGCAAGGTTTATCCAAAAAATAACCTTACAAGAAGATGCAACCATTGAACCTCAAAACATATGATTAAAAGAAATATTAGCTGTCTTATACTCTCGTGCAGTGATGGCGAACCTTTTAGAGACCGAGTGCCCAAACTGCAACCCAAAACACACTTATTTATCGCAAAGTGCCAACACTGCAATGAAACCTGAAAACTGAGGTTTTAGTTTAGAAAAAACAACTCACAGCCAGTCCAAGCAAATATATATATATATGTCCTTGGCAGTGCACTGACCAGCCATGCGAAAGCTTGGACGAGTCGCAGGTAATGAATTGAGGCTCGTGACATTATCGCCTGGCACCACTACTCCTTTCCAAGCATGCGCATGGCCCGTATGTCTGCTGTTATCCGATGCTCAGCTGCTGGGGCAATGCTGGGTCGACTTGGCTTGCACGCCGACAGAGAGAGCTCTGCGTGCCCGCTGTGGCACATGCTCCATAGGTTTGCCACCACTGCTCTAGTGGTTAGTCCACTTAGGCAAACATTACTAAAGCAACTTTGCTATGCACGATAGACATGTAAAAGATTTTGTCACCTGAAATCCAAAGATGCTTCAGATTCAGAAGTTAAAGGGGCAATCCATTGCTTAAGTAAAATTGGTTTGATAATGAACAGCTGGCTCCTGAATATGCATGAATTCAATGTAAATATATATTGAAGGAAATTGGGGCAATAAAGGTGAGCCACAAGCAATTTTTTAAAAAAGTGCTGTTCTTGGTTTCTCTGAAACAGAAGTATTAAACTCTATTTATTGAAACATGTTTAGCTTTCTCAGAATGCTATACTGATACAAATAAACTTCAAATTTACATATGTAAGTTGGCTTGGTGGATATCATTGGCCCATGTGATACTTTTACAGTGCAATGCAATCAGTAAATTTCTACTCAGTAATACGTTCCACTTTCCTACTTACCTAGGGTCCCATTCCTAGGTAAGTAGGAAAACAACTGAAACCTGAATAACTTTGTTTAGGATGCTGAACTTCAACAGGTTGACTCTCCATTCAGATGATGCCTTAGGACTATGATCATATTTTTCACCAAGCCATTTGGCCTCAACTAATGGTTGAAAACAATATTATTTTTGCAATACTGTATGCAAATATATGTATGTATGTATGTATGTATGTTACGGTACGTAATAGCAGTCAGTGTTGAATTAGCAGCTTTGTCCAATTAATGGTACCTGCAAGGATTTGCACCCAATCAAGGATACCTACTTCTTATTAGATACCTTCTGAGGATCTTAGAGATTCCTGCCTGGTATATTAAAAATTCTGTAGGTTGGGAAAGGGCCAGAAGGTAGATCACTATGTCAACTTGTCAGCTCTTAAAAGCTTCTGGCAGCATGCCTAATGGTCAGGAATGCTGGGAGCTGAAGTCCAAAACATCTGGTGATCTACTTTCTGGTTCTGTTCTGTTCTGTTGTGACCATTCATACACAAGGTGGAAGAAATTTATTTATTTTATTTTTCAATTTATATCCTGCCTTTTTCCTACAAAAGGCTCAAGGCAGCTTACATCATTCTCCTCCTCCATCTTATCCTCACAGCAACAACCCTGTGAGGTAGGTTGGGCTGAGAGTCTGTGACTGGCCCAAAGTCACCCAGTTGGCTCCATGGCTGAGTGGGGACTAGAACCCAGATCGTCTGAGTCCCAGTCCCATGCTCTTAACCACTACACCACACTGGCTCTGGAAGTGCAATGCACTAATAACAATGATAGTCCCAATTTATATCTGAAGGTTCCACAAGGCAAACACCTTTAAAACTGCTTTGTGTATAATGGCAGGAGCTGGGACTGAGCAACAGGAACTCACTCCGTTGTGCAGATTTGAACCTGCGACCTTTCAATCAACCAGCACAGCAGCACAGCGGTTTAAACCACTGCGCCACCTGCAGTCCCTCTTTGGGTATAAAGTGGTAGCCTAATACCCACCTGGCAGGAGGGGCTGTAAAGTTCTTTCAGTCTTCTGCTGTGAGACCGTTTTTGCCTCTTAGGCTGCAAACCAAGCCCCACTTCCCTGGAAGTAAGCTTCACTGAACGAAATGGGACTTACTTTGAAGGGCAATAGATAGGAATGTGCTATCTGTGTCCTATCATTATTAAAGAACCTTTTGATTATTCCTCCTACCTCTCCCATCTACTGGC
This sequence comes from Varanus komodoensis, assembly GCF_004798865.1. NCBI lineage: Eukaryota > Metazoa > Chordata > Lepidosauria > Squamata > Varanidae > Varanus > Varanus komodoensis. The sequence continues at coordinate 14,501,328 of NW_025335941.1, read as the reverse complement.
TGAACTGTGATCTTAATCCAGATTAAGACAGAACCCTATCATCTACACACCGAAACATCTCCAATAACTTTTCAGAGAGATATTTATTTACTTTATAAGTAACTCTTCTGCCCTATCAGGGCCCTCAAAGAATTACAATAACATCAGAACAAAGTAAGAACCAAAACCAAACATTTAAATTACCCATGCATTTTAAACTGCATTCAGATATGCCAGGGGTAGACAAGGTGGTCCTTGAGGGCACCAATGCATCCTCAGACACCTTTCCTGGTACAAGCCCTCCAACTTCTACGAAACAATTAACCTATTTTCTTACTGGCAGCTGGGACTTCAGTGAGGTTTCTGCCGATGGTGGAAACTGTGAGTTTACAGTATCAGACTCAACCTCTTCCTTGGACAGAGTCTTTTGGACAGTTTACTTGTCTGTTGTGGCTAGCCATGCTTAGTGGTGATGCCCAGGACATTTTGTGCTGGTGTCCAGGACAGTCTCTCAACTGGCCAAATATGCCCATGGCCCAGAAAAGAATGGCTACCATGCTGGCTGTCTTCCTGGGAACAAGAGTTGTTGTCCTGAACTAGGGATAATGGAGTTCAGGTTGCATTTTAAGTGAAGGGACATGATTTTCACTCCCCAGATCTATATGCAGATCAGAATACAGCGGCCTTTCTCTCTGGTCAAAACAGCAATGGCAAGGAGAAGGACGGAGAGAGACGCCACTGCCAACAGGCTCACTGCTTCTCTGCCTGCCCAGCAAGCAAATGGTAGCAAGTGAGGAGCAACAGTCACCAGCACACTGGTGAGGAGGAAGGGGGCCACTGACCAAGGGCCCTCACACCGAGCTCATGTTTAAGTGCATTGGTTGCATTATGAAGCTGCAAAACTCTTACAATATAAGGCACAAGCAGGCAAAGTTCACAAGAATCCTGTTTAGCCCACAGCCTGTTAACAAGGTCCACTCTGAACACAAAAAGGTTCCAGAATGGGAGGTGACAAGCATTGCCCAGGTACAGACTCAGACCTTTTCTCTTTTTGCCTCCCAGGCTTGAATTCACGGCTAGGCTAATGTCAGTTTGCATAAATCTCCACAATTCCGTGAATTCAAATGCACAACTCTTTTGCTTTATTTTTTTCCCCGTGGGAGATGTGACAAGTAGGAACCCCAGGGCCTCTTCTGACCCCCTCTTTTGTTTCCTGCTCCACAGATTTCAGGGCTATCTATGCAGGAAGGGAATACTATCGCCCTCTTGTGGAGAAGCTGACAAAATGAAACGGCCATAATAACTAGGAGAGCCAAATGCAACAGAAGGGAAATTTATGATTCTGTCCTGGCCTCCCAGCCCTGAGCAACTTTCATGGGCGTGTGTAATATTTTCTGCCGATGCTGTGGGAATGACCCATTGTGCCAGGAACATTCACTGTGTTGCTGACATTCACACAGGCACCGCAATGACATGTTTTAAACATGCCCACTCACTACCACCCTGGTATCCATACAAACATAAAAGTCCTGCTGGATCCGACCCACAGTCCACCCAGGCCAGCATTTTGTTCACTCAGTGGCAGGCTATTTGCCCAAGAGGAGACCACACGCAGGGTTTGAGTTTCTTGTCTGGCTCTGCAGAAACCGATGTACATAGGCTCCACACCACTAATACTGTAGGTAGCATATAATGACCAAGACAAGGAAACATCGATAGTCTCCTCTTCTATGGATTTGGCCAGTTCCCTTTTAAAGCTGTCCAAATTGATGGCCAGCAGCATCAATACATCTTGTGGAAGTGAATTCCAAAGTTTAACTGTCTGCCGTGTGAAGAAGTATTTCCATTTATTGGTCCTGGATCTCCCATTAATCAGCTTCATGGGATAACCTGTAACACTGAGTTCTAGTATTATGGGAGAGGGAGAGAGCAAAGTGCCTCTCTAACTGCATTATGCTTAATTGTACACAGGTTTATCATGTTTTTCCTTACTCACCATTTTATAAGGTAAACAATCTCAGCTGTTGTAATTTTTCTTCATGGGAAAGTTACAACAACACCTTGATTATTCCAGTTGCCCCTTTCTGCACTTTTTCCAACTCTGCAATATACGTGTTAAAGTGCAACAACCAAAACTGCATACAATATTCTAACTGTGGTAACACCACAAATCAAGGGCAATATGATATTGGTAGCTTTATTTTCAATTCTTTTCCTAATTATGCCCCACATGGACGTGTCTTTTTCACAGCTGGTCCACATTTTCTGACATTTTCATCCAATTTTCCATTTCAACACCAAGATCTCTTTCATGGTAACCTATTGGTAGCATAGATCCCACTAATTTAATGTTGCAGTTGGGATTTTTTGCATGAATGTGAATTACTTGACATTTGCTTACACTGAATCAGTCTGCCAGTTTGATGCCCATTCTCTCAGTCTAGAGCTCCTCCTAATCCCATTTGGTGTTAATTACCCTAAATAGTCTGGTGTCATCTGTAAACTTGCTCACTTCACTGCTCAATCATAATTCCAAATCCTTTATGAATACGTTGAAAAGGATTGGTATGAGTACAGATCCATGTAGACCCACCGGTTATATGACTCTGCCAGAAGAAATTATATTTATGCCTATTCTCTGCTTTTTATGATTCAGCTAGTTACTGATCCATAAGAGAACCTCCCCTCTTATTCCATGTGTGTGAAGGGCATAAAAGTACCTGTGGGTTTAAAAATATGTACAATTGATTGTTTAATTAATCATTAAATGTGGGCTTTAGCTGCATAACAGTTGCCCTGATGTAGAAAGCTGGTTGCTTCTAGTCACTAGACCAGGACACGTAACCTTTTGGGGCTCATTTTGTGATCTGAGAAACTGCCTGGACACCACCAGCCACAAGATGGCTGCCATAAGAGACATAGCTAATCGCAAAGTGCAAGTGGGTTGTCCAATGGACTAAGCCCAAGCATAATGGAGGATGAGCCTCAACTCTCCTCTCATCCCCATCTCCAGAGCGAAGTGAAATCTTTTTCACAGAAGGCAAACTCTTTTTATCTACCGTCCCCATTTTGGCCAGCCTGCTCATGCTCTCCTGTCTCCCTTTCTCTCTCTTCCTGATTCACCACTAATGATTCTCTCTCTCACCCTCACCCCGTTCATCTTCTGTCTACCCCCTCGCCATGTAGCTGGCAGACACACATACACAAACATGTCCTGCTCTCCTTGCAATTGCAAGCATCCCCCAAAATCACACTCTTTCATTTTCAGGTTCTTTCAACTCCTGCAAGCCCTGCCCTGCCCTGCCCTGCCCTGCTGCCTTGCCTTGCCTTGCCTTCACACAGCCAGTCGCCAGCCATTCAGATAGGAGAGTGCATAGCCCTCCCGGTTCCCCAGGTTGCTTCTGGCTGCCTTTTCTAACACCCCAGAAACATCTCACATCCTGGCTGCTGCTTTTCCATCTCATCATTTCTCATTAGCCCCCACTTTTTCATAAAGAAGTAATAAGGTTCCTTTTTTCTTTCCTGCCCTCTTTCTCTTGGTGGTTCAGTGCACTGCAAGGGAAGGCACTGGCATGCAGTCCGCCACCAACACATAGAAAGGTCTTTCTGCATCACTCAGACATCAGTTGCTGTCTTAATTTATCCCTGTCATCTGATGCAGTATCTTGGCCAGAGACCCTTACAATTTTGAGCCAGCTTTGAGTAGGTCATGCCACCCTTTTGCATGGCAAGGCAGGCCCCATCCTAAAGGCATAAAAATGAAAAATATTTCCACAACAACATGTCTGAATGAAAGTGGGGGAAGAGACAACAGCACAGAACATTAAAGGCTAAAAACAGAGCAGCTAATACCCCCTTGAAAACTCTCAGAAAGGTCGATTGTGGGTTTTTTGGTCTTCTGTCCACAAATAGTTGGACAGAAATAACAAACTTTAAAACCCTAAAAAGTTTACCTTGGGGGAAAAATTAGTAAGCCATAATAACTCAGGAAATGGAACAGCTTTTTGAAGGAGTCGTGAACTCCCTGACATAAGATGGTTGTTGTTATTGTTGTTTTAAAGACACAGGATAGTTAAAAATCATTAATCTTGCCTCAGTGAAAGGGAATTAAATAACCTTTTATGGTCCTTTCTGTCCTGCACTTTTTCTTACACAAACGGTTCCAGAGGGCTAGCTGTATTTGTCTGTGGAGGAGTCTTACAGTAGCTTAAAAGCTAATGCAGTTATTATAGTATAAGTGTTTGAATAATCAAATTAAATTATGTAAGGTTATGTAAATATATGTAAAATTAGGCAAATATATGTAAACAAATCACTTTCACTGATACACCTGTAGGCTGCTCTTTACATTTTTTACTGTTACTGTAATTGAATTGCCAGGACTTTCTCCTTCAAGTAGATTTTAGTATGTCAACGCCTGTGAAGATTCTCTTCTGACAGACATGACAAAGGGGGAAGTGCCTCCCTCTAAAACAGGGGTGGGCAACATACATCTTGCCTTATTTCAGCTCATGTCATTGTTTGAGTTGGTAAGACTGAATGCTCACTAAATTTTGGCAAGGTAACAGCAGCAAAGAAACTGCCTTTCTACTTTAAAGCAAGGCAAGCTAGGAACATACATCTTGTTTTAATGCAAATTTGCACCTCTTCAGGTCTTCTGGGAGCATACTGATTTATTAAAGTAAACCACATTCTCCATGGATATTGTTTGAAAGTGAAAAGTGGGATTTTGTCCCTGTTGATTTGGCTATAATTCAGTGGCAATTTTGGCAATGCGGGCATGACTTGTGTTCTGGGAGTAGGAAGTCGGCCCTGGGGACCCCTGAACTACCCTGTCATTGCTCCAAGAACTCACAGTACTATACTGCTATTAGCTGTATCCCTGTTTGCAAGCCCCTTCAAAACTCATTTAGTTTTCATGTTTCTTTTGCTTTCCTGCACAGTGTTGTGACATTGGCCACTCCCATAGCCTCCTGAATGCTGAAGAACTAAAAACACAGCTTTGATCTCTTCTGTTGCCCTGACAGTAGGGGCTCACTATTTCACCATGTCTAACCATCTTCTATTGAGGAGCAGAAGAGGAAGTGAAGGAGAAGTAGGTTTGCTGGTGCCTGAAGTCTGTCCGTCCGTCAGTATTATCACCATCACTATGTTCAGTCCCCCAGTCTGGAAGTTGCTACCCATTTTGAGTGCCTTTGTCCACACACGCTCTATAACTTAATAATTTGTTGCTGCCGTCAAGTAGTCTCTGACTTGCTTTCTTTTCCTATTGTGACCTTTGTCAACAAGTATCATCCTGCCAATTTCTTTCTAAAGTTGTCCAAAACACACCTGTTTGCTGTTAATACATGTTAATCTATTAACATCTATTTATAAAGTAACTGTGCAGAGTTGAGATATAAAGAGTCACAATGTTAAATGCAAAATGACCAAGTCTTTTCAGCATCAGAAAAATCATACCTGTACAGGTCCGAATATAGATAGGAAGTAGGATCCTGTCAAGCTAACAAGAGGTGTACATAGTTAGAATTGGTATCCATAAATAATTCCACCTACTTGAAGTCTTCTGTGTCTTGAAGAGGCGGCCTGGATACTGTCTCTTCTAAGGGCTCTAGATCCTACTGATGTGGCTGATGGGCTCTAGAAGTAGCCTGAGCGTTATCCAGAAAGGAGTCCTTCAGCTGGAACATGCTCTCTTCCTCTCTCTCTTTCTCTCTCAACTCCATGAAAAGCATTCTTTGTTTCTTCTTCAGAATTCTTTATCTTCATATTGATTGATTTTCCCCCTTCATATTTTACGACCAGCATTTCTCTTAGGAATAAGAGTGTTATTCTTATCTTATTCCTAAAAAGATCTATGTGTTCTAATTTTTCAACTGATATTAACAGAAGGATAATTCAGTGTTTTATGCACATGTCTCAATATCTGCTCCCCTGGGTCTTTATTAGACTTTATACAATGGCCTGGTTCATCCATAGCAGCAATCCAGATTATGGGTTGAATTGTGGGTTGTCACTGAATTGTGGCTTCTTGCTGAATCATGGGGTGATGTTATTTCTAACCCTGCACTTGTTTTAACTATGAGTTGTTAGCCACAAATGACTGGAAGAGAATGCTTAGTTATCTGTTGGGCTGTGAACTCAGATACACGGTTGGTTGCTCTCTGTGTGAGCAAATTACATCACCACAAGAGCAAGGATTCTGGCCAGGCAAGCATTTGTTTTTTGCCCAGTTTGGCTAGTTCCACTTTGTGCTGGGATTTTAGATGATTAATTTCAATTAATCATTTTGTTCTAGTCTATGGCAACCATGCTGATAAATTTGAATTTATTTTTGTTTACTTAGTGCTGGAAGGAAGTGGTTTTGTGCCTGAACTGTACCATAAGAGGACCAGGTCCTCTAGAGCATTCAGTGCTGCAAGAGCCACCCTATGAAACAGACTTCCTATTGCTATCTGGCAGACAGCTACAGTTTTGATTTTTAGACATCTCCCTATGACCTTTATGCAGGCTTTCTCTGAGGCATGGCACTGGAGGTTACACTTATAGTTTTATACATGAACAATCTATATTATAAAGAACTACTGAGCAGTGATTGATTGATTGATTGATTGATTTCCTCTACTGCGCAATAGCTGAAGCTTTCTGGGCCATCCACGACAATTAAAATCATGAAATATAAGAGAGGCTAAATTATAAAAAATTAGAACTACAGAATAAAAGAAAAGTAAAAACCAAAATGAAACCCGGAAGCAATCAAAGGTTTAAAATACAGTGCATAGTTTGGGAGTGCTCCTAGATCTAAAAGATAACAGTAACAAATATAAAACAATAGAAACTGAAAGACTAAAATGAATGGGAAAATAGAATCTTCACTTGGCACTGGGAAAACATTACTTTACATATTTTATTTTTACTTGGCTTTTATCCCAAGAAAATGACACTTTAGGCATCTTTCAATAACAGACAAATGGAACTTGATTAAAGCATTACCAAATACAATAAAAACATAATCAATACCACAACTATAACTGCATAGTTATAGCACTCAAGCCAACAAACTTGTTTACCTGCAAAGGCCCACTAGGATGAAAATTTCTTTGAGTGTTGGTAGAAGAATAGCAGAGAGGGCACCAAAATGTCCCACGGCAGTGTATTCACAGTCTGGAAGCAGCCAGCAAGAAGGTCCTCTTTCACACTGCCATCAGACATGCCTCTGAAGGTGAGGGTACTGAAAGATGGGCCCTTTGAAAGGTCTTAAGATGCAGGCAGGCTGATACTGGAGATGGTGGTCTTCAGATAGCCCCATGCCATGCAGGGCTTTATAGGTCATAATCAGAACTCTAAGTTGAGCTTGGAAAGTCATTTGAACATTCATTTGGGAAGCAACATATACATTTGTTAAAGCAGAGATGGAGACCAGTCTTGATCATCTGCATGTATCTATACAATATCCATTATATATGCCAGGCGGTGCACCCCAGGCAACAACACAGAAGATTTCAAACAATGGAATTATGTTTCATGCATACATTTTCTGTTTATGAGTACATGAAAAGGATTTCCAACATGCAACATGTCAAGAGCCTCTCCCTGATTAAGCTAAATTTCTTGGGAACCAAGTCCTCCCTATACAGGCCAGCACATGCTGTAAAATCAGCTGGGGAGGCCCTGTTTGTTATCCCATGAGAGGGAATGGCTTGTGGTATCCTGATTCAAGAAAAGCACTTCTTGGTAGTGGGACTCCAATCATGAAATTCCCTCCCTGGGGAAGTGCAGTTGACCTCCACATATATTCAGCCAGAGAGCTGCTGTGCAGCTCGGCCCTGGGACCATTGCAAATGTGTTTGCTGTGCTACTTTCTTAGTTCTATGGTTGAAGCTTTCATTATGGTCATTTCTTATGTTGTGCACTGCCCCAGGCTACCCTGAAAGAAAGGGCAGAATAACAAGAACAGCAACTGCCACAAAAACCACATGTCGGTTCACACACAAAGAGGCTGGTTCTCTCCACCAAAACACATCTGTGTGAGCAACTGGGAGAGCTTTGGTGGCCATTTCATGTATGCACAGAGACCAAATGAAGAGTATGCAGCATTCGGTCATCAGTCACACCTGCAAGTGTTTGTTTTAAACTGCTTTAAAGAATAAAACCATGCTCCCAACAGTATATGAGAATGTATGGTACCATAGTCAAATCATATGGAAGGATATGAATCAGATGACTGGTTTATGGCTATCTTCTACAGAGACTCAAGAACAATATCCTGTAATTGGCATTAATAAGCCAGACCTTTTAAACTATATTTTTCTTCCTGAAAGTAATCTGTATCGGGTGGGGCATGTACTACATCTGCTTCACCATTTAAGAGAAAGGCACACAATGAAGCTTATTGTACTCTCACTTTTTTATGACACAAAATGGCATATAATAGCAAGAGCAATATCAGAATGGTTAAAATAAACACTAAAAAGAGAGTGGTGGAAACTTGGCAGCTGAACACTTGGAAACTTTGTAATTATAAGCCTGTTGGACTTTATTAAGAACTGGATGAGCCTTACATTCCTTGAAATTCCCTCCCACAAAAAAGTTAAAAAACAACAAACCATTCGCTTAGTAAACTCAAGGAAAATGCATATGCACATTAACGTGATTTAAAAAAAAATAAATCAAATAAATATTTCGTTTTCTTTTGTGATTCTTTAACAAAGTAGTTAAAATATTAATTTCAGATTTTTTTAAATGAACAGGGGAAAACAGTATGAATCCCATTTCAGTCCTAAAAATGAGAGTGGAGATGGTCTGTGCACAACATTTTGATTATTTTGTAATAAAGTGGAATGATGCAAACCTTTGTTAAGCAACCATTTCCAGCAAGCCAGATTTGTTAGGTAAGTTCAGTTCTCAAATAATTGCTTAGTTTGTAGTACTTTTTTAGGGCTGCAGTTTAAAGCACACTTACTTGAGAGTAAATTCCACATAGTGAGACTTACTTCTGAATAAATATACATGGGATTGTATTGCGTAGCACTCTAAATATTTCGTAAATTACATGGTTTTATTAAAATTCCATGGAGATACCACCTTTTAGATATTTCCTATATTTACCCTTCAGTTTGTTCTCCACTACTATCTGCCTTCTTCTTTTATTAATCTTATTTCTTTTCTTTCTCCTTCCCCTCTATTTTGCTATTTTTCTATTTTTCTCTCATGTTTTGTTTCCTTCTTTAAATCAATCAGTCAAAGATGATTATCCGATCACCTCTCAAATACACTGGGGGTAAATCATAATATTGGATGAAAGTTTAGAGAATTCATCAAAATTTATGTCCTGTCCCTAGATTACGGGCAAAGAAAACAACTAGATTACAGAGCAATCCTTACTTAAAGCTACACGTGTCTATTCAAGCATGCATTCTCACTTCCCGGTAACCATGTGTAGGACCGTAGTTGCATAAATATTTGCACATTTTATGCCTTCTTCCACAACACTCTGCCCAGCAAAGCTTTGCCCAGCAACATTCTGCAGGAAGAATTTAATAGGAGATGGGTAAAGGGAGCGATATGTTGTTATATGTTGCACTTTCAACATAAGTGTATGTTGCAGGTGGAGGCAACGAAGCAGTAAAGTGCAGTAAAGACTCAGAGGGGTGTGGTGGTTAAGATTGTGGGCCTGGGATCCAGGAGATTTGGGTTCTAGACCCAACTCCACCATGGAGCCAACTGGGTGACTTTAGGCCAGTCTCAGGCCTGGCATATAGGGCTGTCTCACAACTCCCTTGCAAAGATAGCCTGCAGGATCAAGCCAATAATCACTACGTTCTGTAGCAGTGTTTCCCCCCTCTCTTCTGCTATAGTAAATGACCCTGGTTCATCACAGGCTTGGGTTCACTGACATCCATTGACTTCAGTTGGCTGAAAGGTCTCTAACCTTGTGTTGGACTATGGCCATAGGTACACGGCACGTAGAGTTGGCTGCATCCAGCTGTCCTTGACCTTTACCGTTCCTGTTCTGATGATTTCCCTTGTTATGTGACACCTGCTTCATATGTACAGTGTTAAAATGGAAACTCTTGAGTTCTAAAATGTTCCACATAACTGACAGCACAAGAAGTTTGAGAAGAATTGAAATAGTATAATCATGAATAGCTCAACAACTGAAATACAGAATCATAACACACTTTTGCAACAGTTCGTATTTTACAGGGGATTGGATTACAAAGGAAATTTCATTATATAGGAGACTGCCCAATTAATTTGTTTTTTGTTTTTTCCTTTGTAGAAACCAAACTTTCTGCTGCATACATTAAAATGATGCTGGTTTTGGTGTGAAAATAGTTGGTTTCTTCAGCAAGCATTATAGTGAGAGCTTATTATACACAGAGATGCTATCCTCACAGCCGCACAGAAAAGCAGTCTTTGGAAAACAGCAAAAAGTTCTGAAGCATCCAGGAATGCTTGCCTTTCCGTAGCCATTACAAAGCATCCACCACAGCAAGCCTACTCACAAGCAGTGGAGTAAAAAATTCCAGATTATGCATATTTCATAAAAAACTAAGGACTGGACTGCTGAGGAGAAAGTATGAGTAGAAGCAGCATGCTGCAAAATGCAGGTTTGTTCATACCTCATAAGAAATAAGGAAGACTGGATTGCTCAGCAGAAAGCATGGCAAGTTTATTGTGCTTCACAGTCCATTCCTTTGCATGTGGTGGTTAGTATAATAGTACTATTGGGAAGCAGGAGCCCACTGCAAAACACACAAATACTCGCATGCCACATATAGATACCCATGCACATATACTCCCTTCATTTGCACACACACATCCCTGAGCACGTGTGTGCACATGTGAATGCACACCCACACACACACAAACCCCATGCTAGTTTTGATAATGATGTTGCCATGCAGGACCACCAGCAGCCACCTCGTGGTGTGCCAAAAAGTATTTATTGAAATAGTACAGGGGATGGTGGGGAGGACATGGCGATGGCCACGCATAAGGAAAACCAAGCTGCATCAGGCCAAGGGTCCACCTAGTCCAGCTCTCAGCAAACATGGTGGCAAAACAGCTGCCCAGAGGATCCCTCAAGGGATCTTCCTGCCCAAGCTCCCCATCCACCTCTGGTCTATGCAGACATCCACCTCTGGTGAAGAAGGTAGCACATAGCCAGTAATGCCAGTAGCCACAGATAGTCTTAACGTGCCAGAGTGTCAGATAAGTTCAGTTCTCACATAAGTGCTTTGTTTGTAGTACTTACTCTAACATGATAATACTTTTTCACAGTAGCATTATAGGTGGATAGTAGAACATCCAAAAATGCTATTTTTAAAAATGTGTGTGAGAGGGGATTTCTAGTCACTTCTAATAACCACCTTATCAAAATGGTACCATCTGGAAAATATATTTCTAAATAATAAGAAATATATTGCATTATAGGACTATAGTGCTCTATCCTTATTTCATTTTATTTTATTTTGATGGCATATATACAACGTATTATAGAGAACTGTGCCTTAGTGCTACTCAAAATATTTTCTAAAATTAAAGCAATGATAAAAACACAGCTGACTGCAAAGTTTACATTGAATGTTTTGCCTACATCAAAGCCAGATTCCTTAAAGTGCATTAGAGTGCCCAGCGTCCTGAACCAAGGTTGTTTGGTATACAGCACTGATTGGAATATTGAGCTCTGGGACTGTGTGTTTTGGCACTGGTGCCTGGCTGGGTCACTGTTAGGTTTGGAAATGGAAAGCAGCAGTTAATAATTAGTGTTATGGAACTGAAGTCTTAAAAACGTAATCCTGCCATTTTCACCTAAAGGAAAGAGCTCTGGAAATACACAGCTCATGTGAAAAAGGGACTCAGGAAGTAATGGCCATTATATTCTGATTGTAACATTCTCTTATTTTTAAAACAGATCTGATGTGAGGCTGTGCTAAGGGCTGCTTCAAAATATATACATATATTTTCCCAAGGGTAACATGTGTTTAACATGTGGTAAAATGGGTGCCAATGGTGTGCAAATGGGACATTTCTACTGTGATGCCCTCCAGATGACTGCGGCTCACACTGCTGGGATTGGTATGCTGCTTTCCCACAGAATTGTGCCCAATAGGGCCTGCCTTAATCTGAATCCCACTCTTCAAGCAGCACAACAGAAAGATGCATGTCCTCCGTCCCCAAGAGTCCCCTAGCCACTGGCTTGTCCAAGTGAGCTGGCATTGCACCAGGTGCTCCAGAGAGTCCTGCCAGTCCTTATCCCACTGTGTCATTTCCTACAGCTCGAGAATGGGCCACTGGGGCTTTCCAGTGCTGTTTGCTGCCCAGCGACTCATGGCAGGTGCTCTGGAGAGCCATTCCAGCCTCCTGGACCTGCTGAAGCATGTGAAGCCACCCTCCTTTCCTCCCTTCCTCGAGAAGTCACTCACCTTCTGGATCATTCTAATTCTCTTAGGTTGATTCAGAGACCAAATGGGCTAGATGGAGAGCCACCACATTGGCTGGAAAAAACATCCAGCCTGGCTCTGCAGAGAAACAGCCAGACCCAAGTACCTGGCCCTGAAGGGGGCTTCCTCAGCGCCAGAAACTGTGGGAGGTGCGCCTTGGGAAGAAGGAAGGAGTTAATAATTAGTGCTTCCTCGAGAGCCACAGGTTCCTGAGAGCCAGAGGTTCCTGGGATGTAAATGATGGCTTTTATGGCTACTCAGCATTGTAATCCCAGTTTAAACTGGGTTTTCCATATTGGTTTGGAGCTAAAAAGGGCCAGCCCAAGGCATTTTGCTGCCTAAGGCAGAGCGACAAAATGTGCCCTCCTGGCTGGTGCAGTGCAGGTTAGACCATTTCCCAATAAAAAATAGTGTTGGATGCATTCACAGTGCAGCAAAACCCTTCACTCAATGGCTCTAAGGCTGAAATGTTAGTGATTGCTCCTGCATTTGTCTGGATTGTTCAACCATATTGTTGACCATTTCAAGACAAAGGTAGGGCCATGCTTGTAATGCTCCAGCTTCAGTACCAAAGATTCACTCTGAGCTGGCTCAGCACTTCCCACTGCAGGCACACGTGACCATACTTGCGGCTTAGTTTTTGTTTATCCCCACTGATGTACATTCCAGGTTTGTTTGTTGCTGGTGTAAACGAGAATATGAGAGGCTCCTGCCCAAATCCTTGCTCACTGATGAAGTTTGCTGGGTGACCTTCAACTTGTAGAGAATGACTGCTTCAACACTCCTTGGCAGCTGTGAGAATACAAATGGTGTGTGTGCAGTTGTGTGCACATTTGTGCCACATATATAACATTCAGTTCCTAGAAGAAAGGCAAAAGTTAAATGAATAACTTTCAACAGCAGCAGACATACTTGGACAAAACGTTATGTTATAAACACTTCAAAACAAACCTCCCTGGCATGTAAAACTGAAGCTGCAGTCCTGTGCACACTTACTTGAACATTGTGGGTCTTTGTTCCAAGTATACACATGTACAATTATGTGTAAATCCTGACAACACTTATAAAGCATACTGAGATTTCAAAGTTCTTTATAATTCTAAATTTGCTTCGCAGCATCTCCCTGTAGATCTAACTGAGCACAAGGGGCAGGCAGGAAAGCAGAAACCCCCTTTCCCCGGGGGTCTTCTCCCAGGTGCTGAGAACATGCTGCCTGCTCTCACAGCTGCTGGAGCCCCATCACTCATGACTGCTAATCTAACAACCATCAGCTCATTGTTCAAGGGCACTCATTCTTGGTGCCCATGGAGCAACCTGTCCCTTCCTCACTCACTTGGAGGCCCACTGAAAGCAGAGAGGAAGACCAGGAGCAGGTGTGCAGGCTGACCCCCCCCCCCATCCCTCTCAGCTTTTTGTCTCTTGCTCCCCACTCCTGCAGTTCAGCAGGATGGGAATGAACAAGAAGGGAGGGAAAGCAAGAGGAGAGGGTCACAAGGGCAAATCAGGAGGAAGCCACAACCTGGCGATGAGGCTCCTAGACTCTGGGAAGGCAGCAGTCAAGTAGCCAGCCAGGCAGACGGACACGAGCCACAATTCATTGCTCTTCTAATGTGCTGCCTTGCTGGCCCATCTCATTTTGCCTACTGAGGAAGCCAGCCTTGGAGGTAAAGTATGGTTATAACCATAACTGGCCTGACTCAAAGGTTATAGCAAACTATAGTTACTGTGAAACAGGAAGTGAGGGAGGGAATTGAAGCATGTGAAGGAGAGGAAAGAAGAAACTAACTGCCATCTTGTGTGAGAGCATCACACAGTCTAGGACCACAGTAATTTACTGTTGTAAGCTATAATCATTTTTTCATGCCAAATTTGCTATAATTTAACATCTGCTGGGTCCTTGTAGTTAATGATGAAAAAAAGCAAGAATTGGACACATCTGTTTTGAACAGCAATAGTGGTGTAAAATAGATTTACCCAGATTCACATCTGAAGTCCTGTTCTATAAAAACAAAAACAAAAAATCAACAACTTGTTAATGTTTGTCTCTGTCAGATCAACTTGGGAGAACTTGGAGCTATAAAGGAATGACTTTAGACATACTCTTTGTTGGGTGGTTATTTGGCAAAAAGAAGATGAAGAAGCCAAAGTTCACCCAAACTATCCTTTGGGCTAAGAATCTGGCTTGGAAGAATCTGCTGCTTCAGGGAATTCCTATGTCTTCTTGGAAAATCTAGTGATACTGCTCCAGTTAGTATTACACTGGAGACTCTCAGTAGGGTAAAGAAAGTCATGAAAAGCATCCCTGTGATTAAAACAGCCTTCTGTGTATGGTGGAAGACCTATACACACACTGCTTCAGATGCACTGAATACTTAATGGATGGATCTACGAAAAAACATGATTGATGTTATGCAGCTTTCTGGCCTCAGTGTGGGTTATTCTTTGGAGAGGGCATTAAACAAATTTAGGAACCCAACAGAATTTGTATTTGTTGTTCTTCTGGAACACTAAAATCAGGCTTCTGGAAACTCCTCTCTCTCTCTCTCTCTCTCTCTCTCTCTCTCTCTCTCTCTCTCTCTCTTTCACACACACACACACACACACACACACACAGAGTCAGTGGCCTTCTTATTTTCAAAAGCTTCTTTTGCCTTCAGGATCCACCTTCCTACAGACAGCTGGCCTGTGAGGTGTTGCCCTAAAAGATGCATGAAGCATGAACTGACTAGGTTACACTGTTCCCTCCCTTGTTTGAAGATATCACCACCAGTCGTTGAGGCCCCATCGGTGCGGGTGTTCAAGGATAGGCTGGACGTCCACATGGTGGGCATGTCGTGAGCGGAGCCGGCTGGTGCCAGAGGTCAGGCTAGATGGCCCAGGAGGCCCCTTCTGACTCGCTCTGTTTCTATGTTTCTATGTCTTCTCACATATGCAAACAATACCTTACACCAATGTCAACATTCCATAAGCTAAGTATAATAACAATCATGAAAATTCAATTTCACATTCCCTACAGCTACACATCAGCCCCGTGTAGCAGATTTCTCCTTTGCCTCTAACTCAGCTGGTGCATCACCTATGCCCTCCTTGGCTAGAGGGTTATGCCCATCTTCCGAAGGCTCATAGGAGATACTGTCTTCCTCAGGGTCCACCTCTGATGAATATGCATGAGTAGTGTTGCCATGTGCTGATAAACCCAGCCTCATGACATGTGGTGAGGCTCCTCCTTTTGGCTCTTTGAGACCAGCTCAGGGCAACTAAAGGTTGCTGTCTCCTTGCTCCTAACAAAAGATAGGCAAACTCTTCCCATAATGTTTTAATCTGCTAAAAGGAACAGTTTGGGCACCCTTTCTTCCTTCTAGTTTAAGCTCTTACAGTACCTCAGATAAATTCTGTCATATCTGAAAAGGGTCTTGAAAATTTTCCATAAATTAATTCCCAAATTTCTGGGAATAGTATTGCTCCCAAACTGGTTCTCCTATGTTGTCTGTTTAAGGAGCCACTTTCAGCTCACTTTGAGTAAATGGCGCCTCAGCAACAGAACTTAACTGCTTGCTGTGTGGGAAACGTAATCTGTAACATGTTGCTTTGGGAGGGCCCCCCAATATTCTTGCTGCACTACCACTAAAGCTTTGGCCCCATTGCTTCACTCCCTTCCAGCCTGACCTACAGAATCTTGAAGTCGCCTGTTAGTTTCTCAGTTCCGAGGTATGCAGCCCGTGATCATTACACAGCATTTGCAATATGTAGGAGATTAAAGCTGGGTGAATCATATTGTGCACTGCACTGTTTGTGACTTTATTAATGTCTGCTTGGATGACCAACAAGTCATTCATTAATTTTAGCTCCCACCAGGCTGTTAGGTAAGGTTATAGCCTCAACAAAGGGTCCTTGACAAGTTCATGGCTAGCAGTGGTCTCCCTGCTCTTAGCCATCATTTTGATCTGCTTCATTATACAGTCTTGGTCTTGCTCGAATTTCAGGGCTGGCCTTTGCCTGGCTACCTCATCCTCAGTATATTCTGACTGCATGGTGGACTCGCTGCCCAAGCAAAACCCCCACATTCTGCAGCTCCTGTGGGAGTCATCCCTTCCCCCAACCCCTGGGAACATGAAATGTAGCACTTGCATTTTATGCCTCTTCCCTAGTACGTCATATTCAGATTGCCCCCGTTGTTCCCCCTGCCTGCTAGGCTTTGATCCCACACTCTGCACTCGGCTTTATGCAGCTTTCTGGCCTGCCCTAGCAGCTCAGCTGGGCAG
The DNA here is from genome assembly GCF_004798865.1 of Varanus komodoensis. Classification (NCBI taxonomy): domain Eukaryota; kingdom Metazoa; phylum Chordata; class Lepidosauria; order Squamata; family Varanidae; genus Varanus; species Varanus komodoensis. The sequence goes on along the minus strand of NW_025335941.1, from coordinate 14,484,638 downwards.
GTTATTTCAGAAAGGACACTGATCCAGTTTTGGAGCACAACAGATCCTTTCTTCTTCTCTTTCTTCTTCTCCTTCTTCTTCTCCTTCTGGAACACAAAAACTAATCTTCCTATCTTGAATCACCATCTTCACATGAGTTTGCACACTTGTGCTTGCACACAAAGACACACAGAGAGTTTCTTATTTCTAGCAACCTCTCTGGCCTCGCCTTGCCACAGGCAGCTTTCCTAGGGGCTGCTCAGAAAAATACATGAAGCATAAACTGACCATCTTTACATTACAACTAAATCCCTGGTATTATGTTTTACATTCTCAAAACAGAGTGTGGTCAGATTAGAGGTTTTTAGGAAGAGTGGTAATAATTGCATCCAGGGACAGAGGAGCAATCATCCAATCTCTGTGTTAAGATGTATAAAACTTCCAAAGCTAATGTATGAACTGGAATGCAATTATCCTTCACTTTTGCAGTACAGTTCTAAAAATGCATACAATATGCATACATTAGGGGAAAATGTATTAAAATGCATAAATTGGAGGAAAGTCATACAAAAATGTGTATGAAGTTTCATGGCTGTGAAGATGCAAACAAAATGTACCTGAATATTCATGTTGACTTAAAAACATTTATAAAGTAATGGAGAATAATGGGTTAGAATAAACCTGTAATTTAAAAAAATGCAAGCATAAAGAGAAAAATGCATTGTAAAGACTTGCTTTGCTTGCCTCGAGACATACTTTCTTTTAGTAGTCCTGTATGAAAACTACAAAATAGCTGAAAACTATAACAATTCATGGGACATATCATTCTTATTTTATTTTGCTTTGTTTGCCATTTTACCTAGTTATTTGACTGATGAAGAACACAAAATTGCAATTAAGCTCACTGTCATATGAATTCTGTATTTTAACACAATCATTAATGAAATATTTTGATGTGTCCACATGAGTATGAAAACCAAATGGGCATTAAATAGTCACATCTTGTATAATTTTCAGTATATTTTCTGAATTAGGATAGAAACCATCCTAAGTTAAATTGCCAACTGAGTGTGGGAAAGGCACATATAATATTACGGGGGTATTGACATTAGCATACAAAATTTGCTTTTGCGGGGTGGGTTAAAGGGACAAGACTTTTTCAGCCTTCTTCCCACCTTACTTGAATTGGCAGATACTAAATATAGCTCAAAATTAATCACTCATTTAGTTCAATATGCTGCAGGGCTTTTGAATAATGCATGTCATAAAAGCTGGCACAGGAAACCTGGTGTCCTCTGGATCTTTTAGACTGCCAGTCTCAGCCAGCATGACCTAGGCTCAAGAATTATGGGAGTTGTAGTACAAAACATTTGGAGGATACCAGGTTGCCTGCCTCTGAGAAACTGGGAATAACCTGCAAGGAATAAATAAAAATGAATAGAAACCAGTTCATCAATCGGATTAGCTGCAATGATGACCATTAACATGGATGGCTTTAAAATGGCTAGAGACATTCCTGATAGGTTAGATGATGGCTGTCGGCAAAATATTAACCCTGCACAGATGTAATATTGTAGATGTATTCATGTTGTTTATATACAAGTGTTAATGCATATACAATACTAACATCAGCAGGTAGACTAAGCGTACAAACAAATAAAAATGTAGAAACAGGTCTTCCTGCTTTCTGTTCACTTGTGCACATTTTTACTCGGTATACGCACAAGGAGCAAAAATGTGCAGAGTGTATAGATGTTTTCGCGTGACATCTAAAGTAACCCCTGATAATTGCTGCAGCTCAGTTGCTATTATAGGACAGCTGCAGAGGCCAATTCAAAGCTAACATTCTATCAAGAAGTGCTCAGGAGTTACAAACATCTATTGATATATCCCATTAGTAGAAACCTTGGAGCACCAGCAGAGAAAACAGTAAGATTCTTCATTTATAACTGCCAAAGAAATGTTGTATGCAAGCTCCAGCAAATTAGTAGTTTGTGGCAGGAGGTTTCAGGCACAGTACAGATGGGTTTTCAGTTGTCTTGCTTTAACCAAAAGGACTCTTAAAGAGAAAGATGGAATTGTGTGCACAACAGATGGGTTAGTAAGGAAAAAGAAAACTACAGTGATGAGATATGAATATGAAAAAACACCAAACCAGAAAAATTTGCATCTTTGAAATTTCTAGACCCCTTTTTCCTTCACCTTTAACCCCCTCTTCACTTTAAAAAAAAAAAAAATAAACCAGCTCTTCCTGCTTCCCTATTCAAACTTTAAAAAAAGAAGCATACTCCCATTTTGTCTAAAGACTTGTTCATTTCTTTTTCTGCTGCTGCTGCTCACTAAAGTTACATTTCCAGATCCTCAAATCAATGGTAATTGTGCTTGTTCACTCAAGGGATGATTTTATAGTATAAATTCTCTTACCAGACTTAGGGAGAAATTTAACTAACTCAAACATCCTGGAAACAAATTACGTACTGTGCTGAGGAGGTCTGCTGCACAAACCTCTCTCTTTGCTAAAGGTTGCTATTAGTGAGCCAATTATGATGCTACTCTAAACGAAGCTTTTCTAGAGGAAAGTTTCAGAAGCCCAGATATAGACATGTCCTCTTTCTACAGGCAAACTGGATCTTAAAGAGAAAAACTGCATTCCTCTGCAACTCTGGCTCCAGGGCTTGCAAGGCCCACAGGCAGGGCATCTTCAGGGTTATCCCACAAGCCCAGTCTGTGCCTAGTAGGTGGGAACAGGCAGAACTCACATGAGCCAGAAGGCCCAACATTTCTCTTTTTTGGCTGGTCCTCAGTGGAGAAGTGCTGGCTGAAGAAGCTGCAGAACATCTTTTGGGGCCCAGATTTTGGGGATAATGAAGAGGTGGTAGGAGCTACAGCTACTTAATCTTATCTTTCTCTTAGCACCAAGGTAGAGTTCATCCTTGTTCTTGCCCATACCACCAGTCCTGGTATGCTAGTGATGAGGGGTTGAGTCAGCAATTGGGATGATGGTCTGCCCTGCACCAAGAAATGAAGTGACGCAGCTGCAGTATTGGCCTCCGTCTGGGTTTCCAGGTCAGTGGTCCACCAATGTAGAATCTGTGTGGTCGTGCCTGAAAGACGTCTTGTCCAGGACAGCCTCAGACCTGGTGCTGCTGCCCTAGCCTTCATCCTCCTTACCCCTGTTACTGCTGCCTGCTCACTTAACAGCAGGAGAGCAGGATGCAGATGCCACTGTTTTGCTTCATTCTTACAGCTGCTGCCACTTACTTGAACGCCCTCACTCCCCCATCATTTGGCTGGAGGGTGGGTGACCAAAAACGTGCCAAGAATGGCTATAATCCACTGTGCTTCTCTATTAGGAACCTTGGACATAAAAGTTATTGGTGACAGATGCTTAACAGCCAGAAGAATTTAACATCTCTGCTCCCATCACAGACTTCAGCTCCCAGCCAATGTAGGAAGTGTGGCTATGAACTCCCCTGGGTGGGCCTGAGCCAGTGTTCAAATTAGCATGACGGGGAGGAGGTGGTAATTCATATCCCTCCCCACATTTTTAGCCAAATTGTGCTACAGTGCAGCCATCAAGGATCTGTTACCAGGATGGTGTAGCGCTTAGAATATTGGACTGGGACTTGGGAGATCCAAATTCTAATCCCACTTTGGTTATAAGGGTTTTTTGTTTTTGTTTTTTTGATGGGAGGAGGTGGTAATTGACTCTCAGCCTAACCTGACTCACAGGGTTGTTATAAGGGTAAAACGGAAAGAAGAAGGATAATGCCTGCTGCCTCCGCTTCCCTGAAAGAGGAGAAAGTTTGGGTGTGAATGCAAGACTGCTGCTGTTCTTGTTATGCTGCCGGGCCCGGCTTCTTCTGCCATTCCCTGCCCCCACTGCAATTTGAGCTTTGTCCTGAGTGCATCACTGCCAAGACAACCTGTCACACAGGAGCTCTGTGAGTATTTAATGGAACGCCTCTCCCAGCCACAGCCTACGCAGACACGGTGCTCAACATCTGGGCCTTCATCCGGCTGCCACGTCAACAGAAGGCTCAGTTGGTGGCAACGGAGAAGAAAGTCTTCCTTGTGGCAACCCCTCCGTTATGGAGCAGCCTCTCCACTGGACCAGCCTGGGATCAACTTAGCTATGCTTTTAGTGCCAGGTTAAGACTGCCCTCTATGCTGAGACATCTAACAATTTAAATAGCGCATGGCGGAAGAGGGATTGTCCGTGTTTAAATAGGTCTATTTGTGTCTTTAGATGTTTAACTAATTTAAAATCTGACACTGTAATTGTATGCTGTCTGTAGTGTAATATTATTTTATATTGCAGGGTGGCCTGGCTTGTTCAGTGGAAGAGCCACATACAGTAAATGTCTGAGGCCCACAAGTGGGCACCTGTGGGTGGCACAGCGGCAAGCGGTGAGCGGCAAGTGGGCACCTGCGGGGGCAGGAGGATGGCGAGGAGCAAGCAGGTGCCGAGCCACAAAATAAAGATGCCGCTCCCAAGCCTTGGTTTGGCCACCCCTGTTATATTGTATGTTATTTCATATTGTTAATTGTTGTGCACTGCCCAGAGAGCTTTGGCTATTGAGCGCTTTAGAAATAAAATAAACCCATGAAATAAATGATGCCAGGGCAGTCGCTTATTCTTTTTCCTATGTTATTCCCACCAGTCCTTCTAGTCAGTTATAGAATCTATAATGGAACCACGGTGACCATTAGTGTCACTGAAAAGGGGCCACTGGGCCAGGGCAATGTGTGTTGGCTGCCTCAAGTCCTTGTGATGGGAGCACTGGGCTCTATGCCACGTCATATATATGTTTCTCTCGGCTTCCATTCTGCTGCAAAAGCCCCAGACTCAGGGCAGGAAGAGGCCTGCTGCTAACGTATCTTCATTGTTTTCCAACAAGAAAACCTTTCGTTATAAAGTTTAGTCACAGACCGCTCCAGCATCACTAACCTCAAACACTGGACCTTCAACAGTCATTCAGTTACAAATTTTTGCTATAATATCTAATTTCATTTATTTGAATAGCATTCCAATAGCTTTTCCAGCACTATATATGCCAGTACTAAGCAGAAAGAAACTCAGTGGGCTGTCCTTCATGCCAGAATTATTGGTCTAGCTTCCAAATGCCACATTCTAATGTTTCACAGAAGGCTCCTGCAGTTTTAATAATTCATGCAAACTTTCTCCTCCTCTGATGGGAGGACAAAGTGTTCATTTTACTGGTGTTGTCGTCTTACCTGGAAAGAATGGAAAGAATCAATGTGCAATTTCTCTTGACCAAGTATAAGAGGAGACTCTATGTTTTAGAAAGGGGCATGATTTACAATATTTGATTACTAGAGAATGTGGGTGACCTCTATACGATGTCCATGTGTCCTTTTTTTTTTTTTTTTACAGAGGACAGTCCTCTATTTGAAGGGCTGCAGAAGAACAGTTCCTTATTTTAGAGACATCCTTTAATTGAAGAGTTGCCTAGTCCCCGTTAAAGAGCCATCAAAAGGAAAATTTGGGCCTTGAAGCTGTCCTTCAACAACACCTGGAAAGTAGTCTGGGCAAGGTATGCAGGTCTCCTGGTCACAGGCTTTCACGCTTCCTTTTTGAGCTTGGTCTGCAAGTCTCCATTTTGGCCAGGCTGAATGTAGTGATAAAACCACACGCTACATGTGTGTTATCTCAAGTAGTCCTCAGTACCCAGTTACTTGGACCACTTGATCTCAGCTGTGTTCTTATGGGAACACTGGTGTAGCCAGCTATAATGGGCTAACAAAGAGTGGTCAGAGGTTTGAGCATAAAAGGGTTGTAGCTACCCTTTTGTCAGGAACTGGGCTGCTCTCGGGCATCATCTAGCGGCCAGAACCTGAACAGCCATTGTAGTGACTGCAGGATCGGGCCCAGGACCTGTTGAAGCACTCAGCCTCCTGATGAGCACCAGCTGAGAGGCCTGTGGAGAGAGCTATATAAGTGCAGGTCTTCTTGCTAGCTGTGGGTCATGCATCTTACCTGAGCCTTGCTGTATTGTCTCAGCAGCACCAGTTTTCCTGTCCGCTGCAGCACATTCTGGCTCCTGAATCTTGCCTGACCCTTGTTGGTTCTGGTTCCTGCCCTGCCTTGTTGCATCCTGCTGCCTTGCCTTGCCTTGCCTTGGCTCACCCTGTCTTGCTGCCTCACTACTTTACTTCACTTGCCACTCCTGTTGTTCCAAAATCATGCCTAGTTCTCCTGCCTCAGGTACCTGCTCCCTGCTCTGTCTGTCTTCCCAGTTCTTGACCTTTTCCTTGCTCAGGGCCACCCCTTGTGTTATTCCGATATGCACTCCCAGTTCTTGACTATGACTCAGACCCAGCTACCAGACTCTGAGCAGCATTTGGATGCTGCCCTGCCTCCCATTCTCCCACCTGGGTCTCAGTGCCTCTGTCTTGACCCTTGCTGCCCGTGCCCCAACCCCTTCGTCTTTCATCTTGCTTTTGTCTGTTGATTTGGAGTAATCTTTTGGGGACTCACACCTAGATACATAAAGGCAGGGATTGTTTACTATCGTTATTTTTCACCTGAAGCATTGTTTCCAAATGTTACTTTGATCCTTGTATGCTTTTTGCTCTGTTTCCTTTTGTAAGTAAGCTTGTCCCCTCTTGCCCTGTGGACTAAAGTTCCCACTGCACTCATCCAGCAATGGTCATGTTGGGTGAGGATGATGGGAGTTCAACACATTGTGGAAGGATGTTATAGTGGCCTATTAGTAGCTGAAAACCTGGATGTAGATTATGAGAGAAAGGAAGATTTTTACTATTACTCATTTGTGCAATGTACTGTTCTCTAATTATTCATCATTATTGCTCTTTATTGTTTTGAATGGCATCTTAATTTGTAGTGTATTTTCTGGCTCTGAAAAAGGATTGTCTCCCCTTCTTTGTTCTGAAGATCACTTCTGAAGCTGCCAAGGCAGAAAGAAGAAAGGAACACTATGAATGGCAAATGAATACTGTATTCTGATAGTCGTCAGAGATACAACAGCATTTGCAGCTGATGGATGACGCTTGGCATCCTACACATCAAAGGTTTGAACTTTATGAGAATAAGCAGCATGGGATCAGTTGTAGCCAAATGACATGTTGCAGGACCAGCCTTTCACTCTAAGTGTTCCAGTGACATTATGATTTCATATTGTATTGGCAAATGGCATGGCTGATGTGTGAACTCTTTGCGACCAGTGTGCGTTCGTGCTGGGCAATCTACACAGAGCCTGGATTGCATGTTGGTTTTCCAGTTCACTCAAGGAAGTGCAGCTCAGCTGCCTTTCCACTAACATTCAGTCCATAGATATACTAGGGCGAATAAGGGTGCAGGCTTACGCTCAGGAAAACATCCTGAGACTCCGAACATCAGCCAGTTCGGCTGCTATGGATTGAGGGAGTTCTGCTTGTGTTCTAGGGAACTTGCATCCACCACAGGTTGATGTATAAAGACACAAAAACCTTCTCCTTTTAAGAATGAAAAAATGTAAGTTGCAAAGTGAGATGATTCTGGACTCTCATCAGACGCTGTCTGGATATATTTCAAAACAAAGAAATATATAAATGTTTTGGACTCTGATATCTTTATATTTCTACAATCTGTCTGATGATACTGCTTGACGACCTGCAATATGCACCTCACACTTCAAAAATATCAGCACACAACTACATTCTTGTTGAAGGCCTTTCTTTCTGATAGGATGCCCATTCATTCCTTCCCCATATGACACAGCCTGCAGCTTTATAGGGATGTCAGGTTTGCACGCATGTGGGATGCATTCCTTCACATTTCTTTCAGTGCAACAATTGCTTCCCTATGCTTTAATGACTGCAGTTTAGTCAGTCACTTAAATGTGATCTTGTCCGCCTAGCTATTTGAATCAATACCATTGAAAAGAGCTGTCTGCTGTTGAATAATACGCCTCTGATCCCTCTAAAAGAATACATTCTTCACTAACTGGAAAACTTCACATGCTTAAGGGTGTTTCTGCTTCAGTAGGATTTAAGTATGAAGCAGATAGTGAGATCATTACACTTGTGTTTGCATCATTATCAACATGCCCAGGTACAGGGAGATTAGAAAACTGACCCACCTGAACATTTTACCAATAATGAGGTAATTACGAGTTTGCTGCGTAGGCTAAGTGTAATTTTGCAGTTCTGCTTTGTACCACAGTGTCACCTTGCTCCGTGTAATGGAACATATAGGAAAAATAGAATTCCATGCAGGGACCTTGTGTGGAGGAGAGTCTCATCTTCCTGCAAAGGGAATGGAGGAAGAAGCCTCAGTAAAGCACCATGTTAAATGCCTCATATGGAGAAGGCCTGCTTTTAGCCAGGCTGGATCGTTCTGGAGCATATAAACGTCACTGCTGGACAAGCAAGGGAGGGGCTGCATTTTCCTCCTCTCTTCCAAATTATTATTATTATATAGAACTGTTTGTACTGTGTGCGTGTGTACGTGCTGAACGGGAGGAAAGTGTGTGGGTGAAATTTGAAAAGGCCAGAGTGCCTGGTAGTGGTGACTGTGATGCTGCCTGCAGTGAAGAGAGGAGGCACTGGGGTGTGTACAGGGTTACTTGCTCAGAGTATCTCCGTGCAAGAGTAGGCTGCTTGCACCCCAAAATGGTGCATGGTGAGTACTGGGAGATGAGGCAGTTACAGTGGTTGGGTGCAGAAACCACAGCCTTCCAGGTGTTTTTGGACTGCATCTCTAATCAGCCCCAGTCATCATGGCCAATGGTCAGCAATGAAGAGGGAAAGAAGCTTTCCTACCCCTGCAGGGGCACCTACCAGAGCTCAGTCGGGCTCACACGTGTGCCACCTAGTTTGAACCATACATACAGCTCTTGGGAGTTACTTTGGATACAGAATCAAAGCTATAGTATGCAGAAAAAACTGTATTCCACTGATAAATTAAGTGTATAAGTAGATCATGAGCTATTAAAAAGATAATGTTTGAGGTCAGGTCCCTGTTCAGCAATAGGCTTTGGACTTAAGCTTTGGGCAACAGTACTGCTTTTTCCTTTCCCTTTTCACTGTGCTTCATCCATTACTGTGCTTTAATAATTATGTTTATTAACTGTTAAATGATATAACACACAAAACAGTATTTGGCATGTAAATACCAAGCACTGAGCAAGAACGTGGGGTAATGAGAGAAGGTCTTTTCTGCAGTGGCCCCACACCTTCTCAGTAAATGGTCCCTGGGCCACATTATTGCTGGCTTTCAGAAAGGCCCTAAACATCTTCAATATTGCCCAGTTATGTTTTATTAGCCTTGGTTATAGTTGCACTTGCATGTGGTAAGCTTTGTTTTTATGTTGGGGTTTGTTAGTTTTTAGGATATTTGCTGCTCTTTTGCTGTTCTGATTGCCAGACTGGTTTTTATTATACAAGTTTTATTGCTGTGTGTCACCTTGGGAGGCCTCCTGTCCCAAAAGATGGCCAACAATACTTCAAAACAGAAAATAATAAATAAAAGTGACATGTGGGGTGTAAACCTCTGCTTGCTCAGCAGTTATGGTGAGTGGCGAGCAAGTGGCAACCACGGGCAGAGGTCTTGTCGCCTGGCCTGGACCTCAAGCTGAGCACGGCCACCTCCGCTCTGTCCTCCTGTGGGATCGAGTGCTGTAAAATCCCTTTGTCTCCCAAGAAGGGCTTATTCGTTGCAGATAGTGGGGCAAATTTTGAATTAGATGTTTCACTTCAAATAATTCATTTCATCTCTCTCTCTTTGTTCATGAGACATTGAACAGCTGGACTTGTTTGTCAAACAAAATGAAATTAAATACAGCTAAGAAATATAGCTGGCTCTGGACTGGTTTTTTGTTTTGTTTTTTAGTACTTGATATCTGAGCTTCATGAAGAACAGCTTGTATTATTTATTAGCCAAAAAAGGCTTATTAAACTCTGCCATGTGTTGCAATTATTGTCTATTTAATTTTTCATTATGGTCATCTGAAACACACTCACCAGGATAAAAACATGTTACATGGAACTGGCATCCACACGAAAGCTCAGTGTAAACTCTCTAGTGACATTAATCAGGTTCTTATTGTTTGAGTGGAAAGGAGAGCACCAATGAAAAGTTAATTTATAATAAGCAGATGCTGAAGTACAAATTGACCTAGTTCTCACATCAGCTGATGAAGAGATAATCCTGAGTCTGGTGACCATGTCAGCTGGTAGGAGTAAAATAGTACTGCCCAGAAACTCATTTTCATCCTCATCTGCTGTTTGTGACATTAGGCATTACTGCAGGAGCTGTGCTCTTGAGCAAGAATTGCTCTGAATACCCTTGAGCCCATCAGTCTGGCAGAGCAGCGAACGTGGGTGTGCTATATAGCACTGAGGAGAGGAATCTGCAGAGAGATTTTTCTCCTTGAGGAAGGAGGACTCAGGCAGAGTTTTTGCCTTTCCTTTGCAAATGCTGGCATCATCTGCTCAGCAGAAGTGGGGGTTTCTAGGATGCATGAGATTTTTTTGTCCAGTTTGGTTTTTAATAGGAATGTACCACATCTACAAAATTCTTTATATTTGCAACAAAACAAGTTTGAGATGTTCTTTTCTAGCAGTTTTACCCATTACGTGGCAGGTGGAGGCATCATGGTCCCTTCATGCTAGGATAGCTGTTGCTATTGAATTTGCCTGGTGCTGGCAGGCAAGAATTTTGCTTAAATTCAGTTCTGGTAAGAATTTATGAAAGTCTTTATCTTTGGGAGGGAAAGAACATGAGAATTTAAAGGAACCACTGCAAGTGATAGTGAAACTGACAGATAAGTCCATCTTTAGCAGCTTCTCCCAGCAAGAGTTTTGGTTCCTGCTCTGTAGTTAAAGCAAGTCACTTTCCCATGGTGGGTCTAAGAAGAGTCAAGAACAATATAACAGGAAGGAAGCAAAGGATATGAATTATCATGCCATGAGACAGTATTCGGTTTCTTTTGAGAAGAACAGAATAAAGTAATGACTTTAGAGAAGGGGTGGGCAATTTTTCATCTCTTGCAGCAACAGATACTCTCATTCTCTAGATACCATAAGGGTGAAAGTAAATTAAAAATTGCCTTGCTTTTGAGGGTGCTATCATGAATACTGCGGTTGTTAGGTAAAATAATTAATAAAAAGAGGGATGGTGGACACAGTGGAGGAAGACTCTTTTGGCTGGCTTCTCTCAGCACTAGTCATAAATGTAATGTTAATGGAAGCCCATGCTTTTGCGTCTCCCTTTCTTTGAGAAGAAGCAGATAAAGGTTTGTCGCCTGGGTTTCTGTGCGAAATAAGAGGCAAATGATGTGACTGTGTGTGTGTGGTGGTGGTGGGGAGCCTGGCAGTATATGCACCGTCACACGCATCTGCTGCCGGTGCAAGCACTGAATACGATTTCAACGATTTGCACCACGTGTTGCAATTCTGAAAAGGATTTCTTTCATGTCATGCAATCACTGCCTTGTTTGTGTTGTCTTCATCCACCCACGCTGGGTTTGCACACAGCATGGCAATGATGTGCTTGCTTGCTTTGGGCAGGAGTTCGGAGGAACTGCTCATAGATTAAATTTCTGCTCTGCCCTGGCTGCTATGAGACCTCGTTGTCCCCAGAGAATAAAGATTCTAAGCCCAGAGGCTCATGCTTATCCAGGGTCGAATGGAAGCCGCAGCAGCGGCAGAGGGAATGGTTGCCTCCCCACACCTTCCACTCTGCATTTTCACTGGATGGAAGCTTTCTGCTGCAGAACTATGGCATTTCAGAGAGGGAGGGAAGAAGGCTGGAGAGGCCCAGTATGCCTTGTAACTTGGCCTCCCCAATCACCCCCTGACCTGCAAAATGCTCCTTTCCACCCTTCTCTGAGGTTGCTTTCCTGACCTCCGAGGGCAGCCAGTGCAATTCTTCCTATGCTGGCTGCAAGGGCAGAGGGGAGAGGGCAGATCCCTGATATCCAAGCTTGAACTTGATGTGAAGTCTCCAGCCTCAGATGTGGTAATTCAGAAAATATTATGACCCTTTGGAGACGGTCTAGGGCAGTGATGGCGAACCTTTTAGAGACCGAGTGCCCAAACTGCAACTCAGAACCCACTTATTTATCAAAAAGTGCCAACACTTTGGCAATAAAACCTGAATTTGCTGACCACCAGCACAAGGGGCCAACGCTCCACTGACCACCAGCTTTTGGCCGGCCCTGAAAAAGGCATCTGAGTGTATTTCCTACCTTTCCTACCTTCTGCTAAAATCACAGTCCAAGCAAATCCCTGGCAGCTCACTGACCAGCCATGTGCAAGCTCGGCGAGTCATGGCTAATGAGTAATGTCATTGCCTGGCACCCTTAACCTTTCCAACTATGCACATGGCTGCTGGGGTGTTTGCGTGCCTACAGAGAGGGCTCTGTGTGCCCCTTCGGGCACGCGTGCCATAGGTTCACCATCACTGGTCTAGGGTATAATTCTAGGTGCGTTTAGCCAGAAAAATATCCAGCAGTTCCCATCACCACTCACCCTGAGCCAGCATCTGTTTGGTCTAAGCACACAAAGGCTTGCACCCTGAAGTTCATGTTCTAATAAACTTCTAGTTTATACAAGCTTGTAGACTGGGATGCAGATCTTTTTCAGGCAATTCCTCTTCTGAGAAACTGTTGCGGGCTGCAATGCATTGGTAGACATCAGAACAGAAGGTAAAGCAGGCAGGCTAAAAACCAAAATATCAACATACATTCCTTTAAAGCCTTAGGAGCATTTAGCATTTTGGCCCTTTAGAATGGGGAAATACTGCACAACAACTAGGAACCATGAAATTATCCACAGTTGCTGCAAAGGGGGTGGGCTCAGGTAAGGGGTCCAGTCTTCTGGCGACCCTTGGTGGACCACCTTGGTCCTCTGGTTCCCCACCCCGGTTGTAAATGTGGAGGATATGAAGACACAAACAATCAAAAGAAATTGCAGAAGTGACAGCCCTAGGCTTATGCAAATGGTCACAAAACATATAGAAGCAAGCGTGTGTGCTGGCTGTGATGGGATTGCACTTACTGGTAGCATCCCTTCACCTTACTTGAACTTCATGTGTTGGAAATCATGGTTCATGGTAGCACATGCAATCTGTCCCCCTGAAAAACGGAGGATACAGATTCTGCTTCCAGAGCTTATACATACTGGGGATATGTGCCCCACCCCCTCCAGATGCTTCTTTTGCCTACGTAAGTGGGAAAGGATCTAAGCAATCCCTGCAGAAATTACATGGAGAAGCCTCCCCCTGTAGATGCTCGACATGGTCATCAAAGCACACAGAGAGAATGCCCTCCAAATGAGGAGGAGGAGGAGGATCAACTTTATCAAGAACCCAGACATGCAAAGGGGCCCACCACAGGCTGAAAACCTATTATCATAAAGGAAAACAATGAAGCTAAATGGCAAATCATGTTTGAGAACATTTATGGAGACTTATTTCCCTAAATTTTTGTTCCTTTTCTCCAAATGTTATGAAATTTGCTGGAATCATTCAAAAGCAGTGTCATAACAGAAATGGCAGCAGATGAGTTGCTGGCCCATCTTTAGGGGAGTGAGGAGGGGAGAGAGAGAGAGACAGAGAGAGAGAATGAACCTTCTTTATGCATCCTCTGGCATACGGGAAGGCTAAAGCTAGGAAGATGCCATGATTACTGGCCTCCACACAAAGTCTGAATGTTCTACTCATAGTCTCTATAGACTTGGGTGCACAATGAAGCAAAACACTGAGAGGCAGCAGAAAATGCATGGGGATATTGGGGGCAGGATTCCATTACTGACCCCAGTTTTAGCCCTCATGCATTGTAGAGAATGTGAGAAGCAGGCTGTCTTGTGAAACTAAGCTAGGGACTCATCAGTGGAAAGACAGAGAACTTTGTCTCCCCATGTGTCATATCTCAAGAACGACCAATCCAAGAACGCCTTGTCTATAGGCTGGAGGGAGGGATCACTCTTAGGAAGGGCAGTGCATCATACTGGTCACATACATGAACCCATACAGTGGGAACCAGCACTGCTAAGGACCATAAAGTTACAAATAGTCAACAAGTGTTATGGCACTCTCCATCAGATTGGTGGTTATGTAGATTATAAAAAAGAGAGAAGTGTTTTGGGATGTTGTAGGAAAGCCCCAGTGCATGGGTAATTTTAGAAATTAGAAAATGTAATTTCCAAATTGAAAGAGACATTTTCTTTCATGATTTGAGTGATATTATGTATGGGATAGGATCATGGTATTTGTAGGAAGGGGCCAGTTTGACCCCTTGTACTTGATCTCCCCAGATGTTTCTTGGGCTTTGCCTGGAAGACAAAATACTTAGATCTGACATTTCTGTCACTGATTTGACTGTCTCGCCTTATCACACACTAGTTTAGCACATTACAGATACATAGTGCTGTAAGCAGAGGCTTTCAAGTTCTTCTGATAACCAAAGCAGCCCGCTCTTCTGTTTAAACATTGATCATTCTTATCAGCTTGACATTTTAATTCACAGGCACATCTTAAACAACATATTTATAGAACATCTTAGATTGGAAGATGGAGAGAAGAAAGCCTCTGCTGTCCTTTTCTCTGAGACAGACTCTTGCCAGCCCTCCATCCTCTGACTTGCTACCCCATAGGTTTGTGCGCTAAAATAACGAACCATTTCTTCACACACTCACTCAGCTGCTTAGCATGGCTGCCTCATTCCGCCTAATGCTCAGGCCAGCCCTGGAGGCTACTGTCTGAAGGGCGGAAATAGATGCATATGCTTGTATTAAAAGCAACCACTGCTTTTAATAAGGAAAAGCAATTTAAGGGGGCCAGGGCACTGTGGGAAGTTTATTTTAGTCCATTCCCTTGTCTGCTACTGTCCTTCTCCAAATATATGTACCCCAAATCCTCAAAATAAAGCAGTGCTTCCATTATATGGGAATGGATAATGGGGCCCTTAATTAAGGTTGCAATTCTATGCATAATTAGGCAAAAAGAAAAGGCCTACAGTTCCCAGCATGCTGGGATTTTTGGCCTGTTTTCTTTGAAAACATGCATAGGATTGTGCTGTAAGACATCATGTTGTGCATTCCACTCTAGCCTTCTACAAGAAAGTAAAGGGGCCTTGCCCCTTTTACTCATGATTCAGCTGTAGAAAACATGCATCTAGAAGCCCGTGGGGGCAGGAACAGCAAGGGATAAATGGATGGATGTGTGTAAAATGTCCGTGGGGTGGAGAAGCTGTCGCTCTCCAGATGGGGCCTGCTAAGTCAGGCATTGCTGAACCCTGGGCAAGCCTGGCTGAGGCTGATGGAAATGGGCATCCAACAAACTCTAGATTCTAGCTGGCCGGTCACAGGACTCTCTCTCCTAGAGAAACCCCAATGCTACCCACATGCACACCACACAAGTGCTCCTTGCATAATGTGTTAGAGGTTTTCCTTGGGAGTCATGCTTATGTTTTTATATGGGTGAAAGTGTAATGTGGAAGGCCATGCACTTTAGAAGAGAAATAGAGTGTAGGACAAGGTTCTGGGGACAAAGGTATCCTTGAATTGTACATGTTTAAAGAACATTGTGTGTGGTTGCTGAGAACACACTTGTCGAGGTCCAGGGTCTCAAGGCAGCTTTGGACACGAGTTTTCTTTAGCTGTATCTTAACAGGCAGTCAAGGGAAGGAAGGGGTAAAATAACACACGGGTGATTTCAAATGTCTAAGCACAAGAGAAGCATCCAGCTGCTGTGGAGCTCCTGAAGGGTTCCACAAGTGTTATGTGGCAGATTCATATCTAATACGTCAGGGATGGTTCAATCTATTGGATTTGTTCTTTTTGCAACTCTTTATTCATGGAGTACTTTGCAAAAGGTGATCTGGGATTTCCCCGTGAGTGTATAGCTGCAAAGTGCATTTAAAAGTACTTAAGGAAATTGTTTCTAATATTTTAAACTGGTTTTGGGTCAGGCTGATATTTCATTGACTTGGCATTACATTGCTTGTAAAAAAATTCCAAAAACTTTTACCAAACCATAAAAGGATCAAGTCACAGGAAAAATAGTCAAACTTCAATAAATGATGCTGTTGCTGTCAG
Organism: Varanus komodoensis; assembly: GCF_004798865.1. Classification (NCBI taxonomy): domain Eukaryota; kingdom Metazoa; phylum Chordata; class Lepidosauria; order Squamata; family Varanidae; genus Varanus; species Varanus komodoensis. Next base: position 14,468,594 of record NW_025335941.1, on the reverse strand, counting down.
TATAATTTACAGGCATTCCCCCCCCAACTCATTCCATGGTTTTATAATGTTAGTATCATACAACTCACATTGGAATCTGTCAATAATCTGTCTGAGAACATGGCAGGAGCACCTAGATACCAGTGACAATACTTAAAGTGTAAGAGGGGCTTACATTCAGGTAGGTAGCTATAGGATTGCAACCTTAGGGATATATTTTATGATAAGCTAGTTCCTTTTGAAAGTTTAGCTCTTAAACAAAACAATGCAAATGCCCTCACCCCATCACAAAATGTTGCATGAATTCTTTCAGGAGTTTAGTGTCCCATGCAACCTCAGATTTTGATCTCTCTCCCCTCACCCCAGTGCTTTTTTTGTAAGAAAACGGGTGTCCGAACTCATGAAATCATTTACCTTTCACACGTAGTCAATCACTGTACACACGCACACATGTCAGTTCTGTAACGAAACATAACGGTTGCCACCCACAGTAAGCACTCACAGCGCACGACCAATCACAAGCCGAGCAGCGCCACAAGCCGAGCAGCGCCATCACAACCAGCGCAGACGAAGCACGCACGCATCGGATTCGACACACAAGCAGCCCGCATGCATCATTTTAATGATTTTGCCGCTGACCTGCTACTCTCGACAGGGCGACTCAAATCCACGCGGAACAAACATCAAATTTTCAAAAGTTACTTTTAAAACGTGGAAAATCTGTTGAAAAAAGATGCCGGAACTCCGTTCCAGTGCGTTCTATGACAAAAAAAGTACTGCCTCACCCCATGTGTCATTTCCCTTTTTCTCACCCTGCTGGGCCTCCCATTTCACACCTCTTCTTTCTTTCCTTCCTTCTGCTCCTCCGGTGGCTTGCCATTTCCTCTTCTCTCCACCAGTTCTTGGTAAGGTGCTGAAAGGTGCTGAGTGGGCAGCTAGCCAAGCAGCTCCTCTTCCCCAGTGCTTTGATGAACTAGCCTTTTCCCAGTGACTCACTCTTCCCATGCCACTGCAACCATACGGGAACCTACGTGATCCTTCGCTGTTGTTTGCAGACACTCTTGGAAATCAAACCAGGCAACATTTTGTGAGAGCATGTGAGCTTGTCTGTTTTGGCACATTGGTGCTAAGGCCAGCTCCACCTTCGAGTCCTCAAAAACTTCTTAAAATTTTCTGTTGGATATGTCACACATTTGTGATAAATGAAAACCTGATTCATTTATGTGGTGCAAATGCACACTGAAATTATCTTTGCTGTCTTGTGATCCTGCTCAGCATTAGCCTGCAAATAGCAAAGCTACAGGTTCTGCATGGGTCTACATGATGGCACATGCTTACATCTGATGGATTCAATTGGCACATAAGAACAAATATAATCAGCACATAAGTGGAACATAAGCATGGCTCTGTCCATGACTGCAGCCAGACAACTACACTGTGGTTTGATTCTGAGACCACTGAAACAGAGGTTAATTGTTTCCACTTTCTCATATTACTATAATTAAGTAATCATTCACATGAAGCAGGCTAATGTTGCTGGTAAGGTTGATGGGGAAGAGGTTTCTTTATCAAATGCAGTTTCCCCTGTAGCTCTTTCGACTGGGAGTAGCAGTGGTTATAGTGTCACTACAGTTTAATCACAGGGGGTTCTTTATTGATGAGAGCAAACAGCAGTTATTTTCTTCATTAGTGGTTGTCCTTGACCATCTGGTCCTGCTTTGTTTCCCACATCCTTCTCTGGATGCAGTCAAATAGAAGGTTCCATCACGAGGTTCAGGGTCTGCAATCAATTTATTCAGAATCTAATATCACAGCAGTTTTACAAGAGAGGTTGCCTAACTGAAGACTGTATTAAACATATATGTGTTATATTATTACATGTACTTTTCTCATGCAATTTTTAAAGAACCAAAGCAGCCTCACCTGTCTGAGTGTTTGAAATGAAAAACTGCCCTTACCATGCAAAATTAAGAACAGGCAAACTTATCCCAAATGAGTTTGTTATTTCCCTGAAAAATAACAAATCCCTTCATGTAACTTTGGACAAAGGTTTTAAAATTTAAGATCTCATTCTGTGTATAAGAGCTTTTGCACGTGTACAATATCAAATTGTATCTTCGGAACTGTAGCTTAGAATCATGCAATTAGTCATAACTTCATTCAGCACCATGTTATATATCCCTTAGCCTGTAATTAGTCTGACTGGTTGCTTTCACATGGCCTTTTTCCATAATGTTTTCATTGATCAATTCCATATGGAATAGGGATGAATGGTACTAAGTCCTCCTGTAGCAGGAAAGATAGACTATTCAAGGCAGATGCTTCATGGGAGAACCTAGACTGACTTTCAAGGTGTTGATCCAACAAACTCAGTGCATACACAGAAATACCATACAGTAGATGCGGATGGTGCATACTTCAATGTCCCACAATTTATTCTGAAATTAGTAACCAATATAGTAAGGCAGCAATCCAGGTTTGCTAGAAAGCAAAGCATTACAAATGCACATATTTCAGCCAACAAGCGAAATAATTATGAAATTCAGTGGCATCTATTTGAGGTCCCTCGACTGACCTGAAGACATTAGTTGCAACTCCAGAAGAGATAGTTTCTTAATTTGGATTGTAAATTAGACTACCTACTTTAAATCATTGGATTAAAAACACATAAGGAATATCTCTGTAAACAGTAATCACATTAATATATTCCGTCTTTTGAAATGGTATGATCTTGCCATTCAGTGTTGGTACTATGAAGCATCCAGAGGAATACTATTAGTCCAGTTAATCTTCCTTTTACTGCTTCCTTTACAGTGTATGTTCACAATAATTATCATATATGCAGTATACAAAAAACTAATTCAGTCACTTGGGGTTCCTCAGTCCACATGCTATGGCACTCATTCCTCAAATAATAGGAATGCCTCTGTTCTGTGCATTTGGAAAATGATGCATGTTTAAATTGTGGTTTCTTTAATGAAGAGACATAAATTAGCTTCACTTGCAGCCTTTTTGAAATAGAGATCTACTTTTATACTCACAGATCTCCCTGGGTGGGAGTGAGTCACAGTAGCACTTGTGACCAACAGCATGAACGTCAATAGTGCAGGCAATTGTCTGCTTAGTGGGTCATGTATTGGTTGTATCTGAGTGTGTGTGTATGAGTGTGAGAAAGAGAAAGAGAGAGAGAGAGAGCAGTCCTAAGGCAAAAATCTAATCTAAGAGCTGTGTGATGTAACTGAGTTGTATAAATATGATTTATTGGCATCATGGCATCCTCATTTGTAAACATTCTTTCATGTTCCACAGAGTTATGCTTGTTTTAAGACAACTTGCACCACTAGCCCAAAGAGATGCTTTAGCGTAGCCTTTCCTGATGCTTTCCAGATATTATGTCTGACTACAGCCCCCTTATTCCCATAACGAGGCTGCTTGAGCTGCAGCAATCTTTTCTCTGAGCCACTCCAGATACTGCGGCCTCCTGTTCCTGGGACAAAGTTATTTCTATAAAAGCTGGTCAGATCTGTCAGCAAGGCCAAATCAGACCTTTTTTCTTTTTTTCTTTTTTAGTGAGATTGATAACTAATTGCTCAGGATAGCAAGGAAAAAGCTAAGAAGGCCCTGCATGTACTGGATAGGAGAAGCTGTTGAGATAAGAAGCATATTTTTTTCCTCACTTTAGCCGAAAGTAATCTACAAGTCAATATACACTAGCATTTGTGCTCAGGTCTCTAATGCCTGGCGCAGGCACGACCTGCTTGTGAAACTGCTTTGCATGACAGCCATGGGATACGGCTGGTGTCGAAATACTGTTTACTTCTCCCAGTGCCTTTTCTCTGTGTTGGGGGAAGTACAAAAAGGTCTCCCAGAGCTTTCCTTTATGCTGGGAGAAGCACAAAACTCCATGGCTCCTCAACATCTGGATCACACACAGCAATGTGACAAAAAGGAGGTAGATTCATGCTAGTTGAGACTATTTGTCCATTTTGGGCCTCATGGGAAGCAGTTTGATTCTCTCACCTTACAAGGGTTATGTGCCCCTGCACTACATAAAAGGTGTTTTAGGTGGATAGTCTGTTCCTCTATAGTTTGCACCTGGGGCAAGCAGAAAAGAAGTTAGGATGTACTGATAGATCTCCAAGCAACTTGCTGTAGATCAGCAAGGATTCCTGAATCCCAACCATTTAACAGCAGCAAAACCAAAAAGCTTCCTGTTCTCCTAAATTAGGCTGCCAAAGTCAAGAAAGCTTGGAGGAAAACAGGAGTAAATTTGTATGTGAAAGGTTTTGTGTGCAAACTCCAGCTCTGGTACTGAAAATGAATTCTTGGGCTAGTTTGCTAACTCCCACAAGAAAAGTTGGTCTGAAGTCACTCTTCCCACAGGGATTAGGCAACATTACTGCTTTTCCTTAAGAAAACATTTTTGAAGGGATATAAAAGATTTAAATTTCACACAGGGCCATGCTGGAGCATATGGTATTTGTTTGGGGCATGCTTTGGTCTGCAGTGGTCTCTGAGTGCTGATACATCATTTGAGGGTAACATTCTAAATTCAGGACTGGATTCAGCATCTGGCTTCCACTGATGGAAGGGCTCCATCGATGACAAGTGCTCCTGCCAACATCTGGGGGCTCTTCCCCTTCTCCTGCACAACACCGTAGCACATTCAGCGGGGTCCCTTGAGCCCAGATGTAGCTTTTTCAGGGGGCTGGAGGGACTGCTATGAGGAGGAAGGGAACAGGGAGATCTGCTTCCATCAGCCCTGTGTCCCATGACCAAATCTCAATCCAGTCCTCAGTTAACAATGCGCTCCCACAATTGAAATAAATATTTGCTTTCAGCAACAATTTCACAGAAATCCAAAGTGGGAATGGTAGAATCCCATGAAATATACAGTAGTGAGTTTTGGATGGGAACTCAAATGCTGAAATATCATTACTGAAAGAGTTGCTTGCTAGGCATTATGTTTTGTGAAGGCTGCTAGAGGGCTAGACATTGCTCAAAATGTCACTTTTCATGTGAGCCATTTCTGGAGTTATTGTAATGATGATATTCTTGATTATTGTGCGTGTGTGTTTGAATCATAATATATGTTACCTTCACAATGCAGTTCTACATTCTACTTGAAGTAATCATGTAATATTTACACTCTTTCAAAATAATATCTAAATAGGTGTGTTGCTTATTTCTATTTTATGTCAATGTAACAATTCTCAAATATTCGATAACTAATAAAAGAGGAATTGCCTAGCAGACCAACAGTGTCATTGTGCCAAGACTGTGACAGTAGTTGCATGAAACTTGTTATTAAGGGGAAATATTAAGGGAAGCATAGATATGTGCAGGCAGTATAATACAAGAATAAATATGAGTTGATTTTTTGCTCTGGTGGTGGATACTCCTCCCTCTCCCCTCCATTTCATCGTGTCCAACAATAGGCAAGAGGATGAGGAATATTCTAACAGTAACACAATATTGAGAAGAGCTGAAAAATAATTTTGGTTATAGGTGGAGGTTTCTCACTGATCTATAAACCAGTGTCTCAGAAAACCTTTATTTATTTGTTTACCTATTAAAGGGCACTGACCTTGAGGAAATACAGGCAACACTGATGTTAATTTGAAAAGAATTTGCTTGATATCCAACACTGCTAAAGTTCCAGACTGGAGGCACAAGTGACATAGGTCTCTCACTCAATCTGTGTCTTTCTTCCCATTTATGGAGAGTAGTCGAACAAATAGGTAAAACTTCTGGATGAAAAAGTGAAGAGAGCTGGCATGGTATAATGGTTGGAGTGTTGGACTGGGGTTTGGGAGAGCTGGAGTCTCACCCTTCTTGGCCATGAAGTTCTTTGAATGGCTGTGGATCAGCCACTGACTGTTAAGCTAGCTATTTCACAGGACTCACTTGTAGAGGAGGAAGATTATATATTGGGTTCCTTGCAGGAAAAAGTTGCATAGATACAATAAGTGAATAATAACAAATACAACATATTTCATTATTAATATTTGGGGTACCTGGGTCACTGAGGGTCTTTTGGTCTGACCTTGTGCTAGAATGGTCATGTGGCCTACTTTACAGAGGGCAGTCCTTTGTTTGAAGAACTTTCTAGTCTAATTAGAGATTAAGAACCACAAGAAGGGAAAGTTGGGAGGGTCTGGGAAGTTACCCATCATCAGTGAGCACCTGTTGATTGAACCAGCACAGACCTCACCTGGTCAAAATCTTCCTCACTGCTATGCTGAGTTCTATTGCATTGCTATTCAGGAGGAGGATGATGATGATGATGATGATGATGCATTTATATCCTGCCATTCTTCCTCTTGCCTTGTAAGGGTGCCTTACAAGGGTCACATACTCTATTTTATCTTCCCAACAACACCCAGTCAGTGACTACATGGTCGAATTGGGATCAGAACCTGGATCTCCCAAGCCCAAGTCTAATCTTACCACTACACCACAAAAATGTGCAATGCCAGATATAAATCCACACATGCAAATGTTATGCAAATTTATTTTCTTTTGTTCTCCTTTTGGGTTATGCCAAGGTGGCTTCCTTGGCAAGTAGATTAATATATTGAAGTCTAACTGTTGTAATACAAGTAGCTCTTTGCATTGCCATGGCTAAATTTTGTCCACAGGATCAGGTGGAAAAGTCCTATTTCTGGACAGCATGGCCAAGTTAGCTGTCTTCTTCTTGCCTGCCACAGTCTCCTGCTCATGTACCTGCAGAAAAAGTGGAAGAATGAAGCATGCCCAGCTCCCGACTGAGTAGCATATTTCTTCTCGGTATGGCCCAGCAAGAGCTGAGATCGCTTGAGTTCCGAAGGGTGCTGTCGCGGTGGGGAGTTGCAAAGGCTGGCACTCCTACTAACCCACTGCCATGGTGCTTTAAAATGTGACACAAAGATTCCAGAAGAGTAGCCATGAACAGGGCAGTAGCCACTGGGTGCATGAACTGCAGTTGGAAGGTTAAATCCTGTACAAAGGTCCCCACATTCTGGAGAATGGCAGTGCCCTTTGTACATCCATTGTATTTTAAGAAATCATCAAAAGCCCTCAAAAACCTTCTAAAAGCTTTAATAATGTTTAAAAAAGCTTTATACACTTTTATCTGGTTCTTCATTTCTATCCTGTCTGCTACTGTCTCATGCTGTTTTATGTTATTTTTATGTACTTGCTGTTGACAAGGTTTTTTTTTTTAAATTGGTACCAACCCTGAGAGGTTTCTATCTGAATAGCAGCAAAGGAATTCATTAAATAAACAGAACAAATAAAGTTAATTATACTTAAGAGCTCATAAAGTCAATAAGGCTTGAGTAAATAGCAACTACCTTGTCCTGTTGACTTAAGGGCAACTAACTTTTTGTTGGATTAGAACCAATGTGATCTGTGGGACATTAATGATATAGGGCATAGTTCAGTCCGATGGCTGGGAAAAGACTCCGAGGCCCCTGGAGTGCAGCAGACAGTCATGGTATGCCTAGATATGCCAGCAAAAACAGACATCGTAATTCTGGGTAGAAATGCTTGAGCCTTTTCTTGTTCTTCCAGTATTCATGCTGAATATTCGTAACTCACCACTACTGCTGGCACTAATCAAGGAGCACACACACCATTGTGGTGTACTGGGAAACTAAATCTATGGAGAGTGAAATGTCCGTATAGGTTGTAGGTTCCCTAGAAATCATAAATAGCCAGAGTACAATCCTCCTGCTCTAATGGAAGTAAGTTGCAAAACTGCCACTTAAGGGAATGGAGCAAGGTTGCGATCCATGGTTAGCAATGGAGCAAACGGGAAAAAATGACTAGTAATGGTATCTTATTGTCATTGACGAATGCACTGGGGAATTTGCTTGAACCTTCTCACCCATTGCAAGAAAGGGTGAGGAAGTGACAGGGTTGTTCTGTGCAGCCCTACCCTCGTGAGCCGTGCTTGCACTGACCCCAGGATAGGAAATTATGTGTCCTTACAGATGTACACACACATGGCTCCTTCTCATGAAGGGAGATTCTGACTGGACAAGATGGCCGCCTGCATGGGGAGCTCCGTGCGTGCATGCATGCTGGTCTGTGCACAGGCCCCTTTGCATGGCTGTCCAATGAAGGATCAGTGTGCGCAGCAGGGAGGGCAAGGGGCAGTGCTAAGTGATGCAACCCACTCAGATGTTCCTCCACGACATGAGTAGGTTTTGAGAGCTCCCCTAACATAGGGGCTAACAGTGTGGGTCTTTCAGCAGCAAAGCACGCCACCATGGCATGTAAACATCTTATTTGCTTTTAAGGAGTAAATGCCTCCTTTGCTCTTGTTATGTGCCATCAAATTGTCTTACAGAGACCCTGTGAATGAAAGTCCCCCAAAATGTCCTATCCATGACGGCTGTTCTTACAAATTCAAGGCTGTGTCTTCCTTTGTGCAGTCAATCCATTTCATATTTGGTCTTCCTTTTCTTCTTCTGCCTTTGACTTTCCCAAGTTGTAATCCTTTACCTGGAGGCATTTAAGCAGAGGCTGCAGTTATATCCTGCACTGAGCAAGGGATTGGACTAGATGTCTTCCAAGGTCCCTTCCAGCTCAATTGATGTATTGTTTGCTCTTCAGAAGCACTACAGTACCATTCAAAAATAACAACAAATGAGTTATGATTTATTTAGAAATACTGAAATGAACCTGAATCCTTTTGGAAATGCACTTTTAAAATAGCAAGAAATAAAAGTTATGTTCCTAAAGATTAGGCACTTATTGTAGTGTTGCATGTTGCCAAGATTTGGTGTCTCTGTATGCATACACATTCTTTCTGAATGCTGTGCAGAGACAGCAACTACACTCCCACTGCATTTTCTAGATGGAGAAGGAAGGGAGTGATTGATGGGCCAGTGGACACAAAAGAACAAACGCGAATAACAGTTTGAGCACATGGCCTTGACCCTTCTTGTTTCTCTGCATGTTTATCCCAACACTTCCCACTCTCAGACTTTTGCTTATCCAGCCCTCTCAGCATCAGCTGTCCAAAGGTCTCTTGCTCCCTGAAACAATCCCGTCCATTTTTTTGCTTGTTGCCTGTTATGCTTGGAACGCCTGTGTGACAGCCCTGCTGATTTCTGTTAGGTCTGTCCTCAAAACCCAGATTTTCTGAGTAGCCTTTGGGTCATGCTTCTAATCGCAGTAGCTTAACTAACCAAAGTACCTGGAAGTGAAATGATCACATCTTCTTTCCCTGAAAACTGAGATCTCCATTTTATCCCGTCCTCTTGTTTTCCTGTCTCTACTTTAGACTGTAAGCATATGGCTGTAGGACTCACTCTTCAAGGTATACATTTTCCCTTTTGAAACAACAACAACAATAATTATAATTATTTCATTTAAACATTTGTGTGCTGCCCAGTTGTGCCACAGCACCTCTGGGCAGTTTACAATGGCAAGATAAAAAAACAATAAAATGTAATAATAATGTAATAATTTATAATGTTGTCTGTGTACTTTCACGCAGAACAGAGGTAGAAGGAGCCATTCAGCACTGAGCCCAAACACCTGCGCCATGCCATGCAGGAGCCCCGTTTGCAGCATGCCTGACAGGTGGCTGTCCAGCTTTTACTGGAACTCCTGCAGCAACACAGCGATTTTCCATTACTCCTCCTAAATGTTTGCAGCTGCTTGACTATTACTGTCCTTTCTGTTCCAATGTTCTCCTAAATTCTCAGTAAAGCTTTGATTGGAGGAAGGAAATGCTCCATCATTTTTTTTCAATGGGCTGAAAAAGCTCTGTATGAACAGTTTTGTGCAGACTGCAGTCCACTTCAACCACTATGTAATGTCCTTGGGATTTCACTATTATGGGATGGCAGTGGGCTTACCCAACAACACATCTGCAGCTCTGGGAAGGATGCTAGAGAAGGATGGACAAATCTGTCAATTTCAGATTCTTTCAATTCCTCATTTTCCTAGTCTTCAGTACTGTAGAGATTGTTCATTTTTATGAAGGCATGAAAATTTGGATTTATTGTTGTGCACTTTCTTTGAATCCATACATTTAGGTTGTATGCATTTTGTTTAACATACACAATTTTTGCAAACAATTTACCAACAATAATAAATGTTAACAGTATTTTAACAATGGATTTTCTCAGTTGGAAAATGCCACTTCAAAATTTGGAGAATTGCCATTTGGAAGAGTAATGGAATTCATGTAGGAGTGCTGTACTTCAGGCTTTTAGGTCTAATTTGGCCTACCTGGGGTCCAATCCAGGGTTCTTTGATGACCATGCCTATTTTTCCTGTTCCCATCCTGTTCTTCCAGGTGGTTGCTCATTTGATGATTTTTTGGTTTTTGTATGTTTCTCCTTCATTTCTCAAAAGTTGAATGCCTCTCCTAGTGCTTAATTACTTGCAATAGGGATTCTAAAAATAAATTCTAATTCAGCTTATTAGAATTTAAAGTTGAAACAACCTGATATTCTCATCATTGCGGTCCTAACCCATCTGCCTTTGGCACTGCCCATCACTGGAACAACTCTGAAATTTATTTTTGGATCTGCAGGCTGAAAACCATTCAACATCCTTAATACATTGGTTCAAAAGAGATACATTTGCATTAAAATTTTAGCACAGGCTTTATCCTCTATCCCTGCAAGTAAGACTCTGGTAAATTAATTAACAAGTTTTGCTACTATTTCCAAACAAAGACCTTGGAAACCGACATTTGCTCCGTGCCTCAGCACTAAAGCCTGTACTTGCGCTGGTCTTGTCATGGGAATAGAAACCAATTATTACAGACCCACTTAGACCTATACATACGTAGATATATATGGCAGACAGAGGCTGTTCTCTGACTGCATTCTTAAACAGCAGTAATGCCTGGCACAGGATGCTTCAAGATAGCATCATGAACTTCACACAGCATTTTTCAGCACTGCAGTGCAGTCATACTGCGATTTCAGCACTGCAGGGTTTCTGCACTTTAATTCAGTACTGCTTCCCACTAGTAGCTATTTGCCACTTTAATCTCAAGGGCAGCTGAGTTGCTAGGCTCAGAGAACAGCTGAGCTATAAGGGTTTTGTTATTGCGTTGCACCAGTTTACGTTTTGCCCTAGATTCTCCAAATAGTTTCTAACAGCAAATAAGGCCTAGCGGTTCACTGAAGTGGCCTTCAGCAGCATGGTGCAATCTGAATGTCTCGGGCTACAACTCCCAGAACTCCCCAACCAGCTGGGGAGTTGTATCCCAACACAGTTAGAAGGTACCAGGTTGTTGTTGTTGTTGTTATTATTATAACATTTCTATGCCGCCCCTTGCCGAAGCCTCGGGGTGGCTTACAACACAATAAGATACATTGAAATACAATAGAACATAATAAATTACCACTAACTACAAAAATACAAAAAATACACTGAGATACAATAATATAAAATTAAAATTAACAGTATAAAATAAGCAAATAAAGAATATAGGAGGAGAAAAGAGAAGGAAGAAGAAGTTGCCCTGGCCAGATCATATATTTTAACAATTAAAATGATGTTTAAATAAAAAGGTCTTTACCTGGCGCCGAAAAACCAGTAACGACGGTGCCAGGCGGACCTCTTTGGGGAGTGAATTCCATAGGTTGGGTGCCACCGCAGAGAAAGCCCTCCTCCGAGTACTTACTCTCCTAATTTCTTTCATGGAGGGTTCCCGGAGAAGGGACTCTCCTGCAGATCTCAAGGGGCGGGCGGGCATATACGGACATAAGCGCTTGTTCAGGTAGCCAGGACCCAAGCCATTTAGGGCTTTATAGGTCATAACCAACACCTTGAATTGGGCCCAGGCTTCAATGGGAAGCCAGTGAAGCTGACAGAGGACTGGAGTCATGTGAGCATAACGCCCCGTCCCCGTCAGCAACCTGGCAGCTCTATTTTGCACCAATTGAAGTGTTCGGACCGTCTTCAGGGGAAGCCCCAGGTAAAGCGTGTTACAGAAGTCTAGGCGGGAAGTCACCAGCGCGTGTGTCACCGTCGCCAGGCAGTCGTACTCCAGGTAGGGGTGCAGCTGATTAATCAGCCGAAGCTGAAGGAAGGCGCTCCTCGCCGCCGCTGTCACCTGAGCTTCCAAAGAAAGCTCCGGGTTGAGGAGTACTCCTAAGCTGCGGACCTTGTCCCTAAGAGGGAGTGTTGCACCATTCAGGACCAGGTCAAATCCACCCTCTCCGAAGCCCGAACCACCAACTAACAGGACCTCCGTCTTGTCTGGATTGAGTTTCAGTTTATTGGCCCTCATCCATTCCATTACCTCGGCCAAGCACCAGTTCAGCACAGCCACTGCCTCACCTGGATTAGTGGAAAACGAGAGGTAGAGCTGGGTATCATCAGCGTATTGATGATTCTGCAGCCCACACCTCCTGATGACCTCTCCCAGCGGTTTCATATAGATGTTAAATAGCAGAGGGGATAGAATGGAGCCCTGTGGTACTCCATGGCATAGCTGCCATGGCGCAGAGAGACATAGTCCCCCAGCACTACCTTCTGGAATCGACCGTTGAGATAGGAGCGGAACCACTGCAAAGCAGTGCCTCCGACCCCTACTCCCACTAGCCTATCCAGAAGGATACCATGGTCGATGGTATCGAAAGCCGCCGAGAGGTCCAGAAGAACCAACAGGGATGCACTCCCCCTGTCCTCCCTGCACAGGTCATCGTACAGGGCGACCAAGGCAGATTCAGTACTGTACCCGGGTCTGAAGCCGGACTGAAAAGGATCCAGATAATCAGTTTCATCCAAGAGTGCTTGGAGTTGTCCCGCTACCACTCGCTCCAACACCTTGCCCAGAAACGGGATGTTGGCCACAGGTCTATAGTTAGTGGCCATCTCTGGATCCAGTGACGCTTTCTTCAGGACCGGTCGTATTACCACCTCCTTTAAAGGGGCAGGCACTCGACCCTCCCTCAGAGAAGCGTTAACCACTTCCAAGATCCAGATCCCAATCCCGGTCCCGGAGTGTCTCCGATTGTTCTCTGCAATTTGGAAGTTATCGCCTTTACACATGATGGGAGTGAGCCTCTACATTTCCTAATAGCTCTTTAAAGGCCTCTGTTGTTGTTTATGCTGTGAAGGGGACATTTAAAGAGCTTTTGCCTTATTAGTAGTACTTTAGAAACTGGACAACATGCATGTGAGGCTGGAGCCCTTCAGACGTGGAATGGTGCTGGGGAATGGGCAGAAAGCCTAGGGAAATTACATTGGCCCAAAGCCATCTACTCCCCACCCCAAATCCAAAGATGAGCAACTTGCGGCCTTCCAGAGATTTCTGGACTGAAAATCCCATTATCCATTTACATGGTCTATGCTGGCAAACACAGATGGGGGTTGCAGTCCAACAAAAACTGAAAGGTTATGAATTTCCCACCCTTGCCCTAACTTCTATCAAATCTGCCATTGTTCCTCTTGTGGAGGTTTCTGAACCCTGTTGGCTCGGATAGTTTAGTTAGGGATGCCAGAAATGACCCAAAGCTTTTGCCTATGCAAAATATGTGACTCAGGCTGCCCTGCACCTCTGGCCTGCCCTCGTGAATTAAATAAGGGACTCATAAAGTTACAAGGCCACAATTTTCACTCACACCTTCTATTCAAATATACTCTCATTTTGATTTTGTACTGAATTAGGAAAACCACCACTGACCTCTATACCTTACTTCTTGGGCTTGGACTTATTCCATGGGTTTCTCAAGATGAAGAGTTGAACCTGCTGTTGTACTGAGGTGTCTTCCTCTATTCGAATTGTAGAGGAAAAATGCAGCCTTTGCATAGGACTTTTCCCTGGGGTTTGTATTTCTAGGTCTTTTTACAAGTCCTATTAACCAGCCGCAAGATGATGCTGTGGTAGCTACACTAAAGCAGCTTTGTGGCAAAGCACACATCCTTTGTTCCAGTTTGTTACAATTTATAATTTAATACCCACCTTTCTGCGTTCAAAAATCCCCAAAACAAATGCGACATGTCTTTTCAAAAGATGATGGGCCTTCCATCCAGCTCAGCAAGGGAAGGCTATATATTTTCCTAACATCACAATAAACACGACATTCTAAAATGTAATAGGTGATGCCTTCCAGTACAAAGGAATTGCAAAAGCAAAAGTACATGAATAATAATCCTTGCTACAAGCAATGAACAGGGAGTAACTGCAGCACAAATTCTGTTGTGAGTTTATCAGTTATTGCATTTTATTAATCATCACAACAACCCTTGTGATGTAGTTCCAGTTTTACAGGTGTGGAAAGTAAAGTAGAAAGTGCTACAAGGTGCTTCTAGACAGAGGCTTCTCACTGGTACTAATCCAAAGACTTTGGGCAACTTTTCCATATTTTCCTCCTTATCAGATGTTTTGTGGAAAATGGGATGGTGGCAGAAGTGGTGAGACAACATGGGAGCTCATGAATGGAACACAGCACTGTCTAGGCCTGCCATAGACTCATGTGACTGAGGCAGGGTGATGGCATAATCAATGACTCATATGTGCTTCTTTACACCAAGCATGGGCATGTATTGTGTGCTCTGGACCTGCACTGACAGAAATTTATAGGGCCTTTTCATGACATTGTTGTCCTCCAGGCTCTCTCCTAAGTTTTTCACCTTTTTTTAACTGTGAAATTTCTTATTCTGGCCTTGCATTTGTGAGCTCCAGCCAAGAGATCTAGTGTAATACACTTAATGTAAATTTGTAAAATGGCTGACTGCTAATTGCTTACAATACACTCTGGTCAGGTCTGGAAAACTTGTGTACATTCAGCACCAGTCATTGGTTTGAAGCAATTTCATTCTTATAATTAATGATGTAGGATAGTGCCATGGAGACACTGTGTGGCCATTTTGAAAATCACAGTCAGCTTTGGCAAGGTTATCTATCCAATTCTTCTTCCGTTGCAAGATGGATATTTAAAAGACAAGGAATGCAGTGAAGCAGTAATGGAAAAGCTTAGCTCTGTTGTGCATTCCATTCATTTTCTAAAGCAGTAATGTATTCTAGAAGATTGTTCTTTGATACTCCCACCTATCAGAAAAGCCAGCTTGGCCTTCCTCAGCTGGCTGTCCTTTGGATGCCTTGGACGACAACGCCCTGCTGTTGGAACTATTGCGGGGGCATGGAATTAAAGCAATAGGGTGTGGAGAGGTAAGATGGAGGCGGGGCAGGTTTCACTACAGAAATGAGTGGAAACTCTTGTTTCCAGAACTGGACCGTCAGTGAAACTCCATTTTCCGGGCTCTCCTGATCTTCCCCGTTCCATAAACGAGCATCTCCAGTTATTTCAGGTTGCTCCAACTGCATAAGATACTGCCATATGCTACCAGTATTTTCTGGTATTATGACTTCCATTTTCATTCCACACCTTCTCCTCTCTTTCAGACATTCAACCTCTTCCTCGTCCTTTTTGTCATCTGACTCACCATGTGTTGTTGTGAAAAGGCTGAGAATAAACATGAGAATAAACTCTAGCTGCTGATAATTTAGAATAGCAAGAGAAGAGAATGAATATAGATAAGCCCTGACAAACACTCGGCTATAGCATTCTGGGTCAGCTGAAGTTTCAGAACAGTTTTTGGAGGCAACCCATGCAGAGGTGTGTTACAGTTGTCCAAAAAGGACGTGACCGAGGCATTTGTGACCATAGCCAGGTGAACCATGTCTAGGAATGGGCATAGTTGGCACACAAACCCAGCTATGAAAATGCACCCCTGGCCCCTGCCAAGACCTGGGCATCTGCATTCAGGGTTGAGTCAAGAGTGCACCCAAACTGCAAGCCTACACCTTCAATGGGAGTGTAAGCCCACCCAGTACAGGTGGAATCCCTATTTTCTGATGTGCCTTGACTGACCAGAAACACTTGGTATAAGGTAGTTTCTTGAGCTTCAGGAAGTGAAGAACACAGCCCTTTCCCCTGCTTTTAGGAAGCTATATGCATGTCTCTACAAAAAAGTACACTCCAAATTGGAAGCACACCCAAGTTATAAAACACCCTATATTTCCTCAAAGTTTTATTTGAATCCACCCTGCCTCTGCACTGCTGCCAGCAATGTTTACACATTTTCTGTAGCAGATTTCCCTCAAAGTCCACAAGTGTTTCTTTTCCTGGTACAAAGTGTCCCCCCAGAATGACATTAGTTATCACAACTTGCTTTGTATATGAAAAGCACAATAAATTCCAAACAAGAATGTGCAGCCAAGGTCTACAAAGTAGCTTCCAGGCATAACTTTTGAAGGTGGAACTAGATGTTGCAAAGAAGTTAGAGCAACTGTTGCTCCAGGACACGGGTTAAAGGGTAATTCATTTATGTCCAAGGCCTGATGTGACACCAGTCCACATTTCTCTGGCCAAGTAAGGAGGTGAAGTAAGGAGGGTGAAGGTGGGAAGGTGCAGCACCATTGTGGGATATTATACCAGGGTGACTGGAAGAAGAGACAGGAAACAGCAGTGCAGGATGGGGTGGGTTGCATATTGCTTCTCCTGGAGGAATTCTGAGCAGTCCACCTAGGCTCTGTCTCTGTGATTCTGCCTAATTGTATGTGAAACAGCACCTTCCAGCTAAAATGTTTTGGAGGCCCTGGGAGTTTAGAGAGAACTGAGAAAGTCTGCCCCCTTATTTATTTATATTATTTTTACCAAACTGTTTAAAAAAACTTCAAAGAGACAGAGAGCAAGGGAACAAACACAATAAAAGGGAACAAACACCAGTGGTGTTTACTCAGGTAAGTGACCATAGGATTGTACTCTAAATTGCTGATCTTTGGAATCAAACTGCTGGTGCTTAATATAAAAGGCTGTGGAGCATCTTTTAAATGATTTCTGGGGAAAATCTGACAGGAGCTT
This sequence comes from Varanus komodoensis, assembly GCF_004798865.1. Taxonomy (NCBI): domain Eukaryota; kingdom Metazoa; phylum Chordata; class Lepidosauria; order Squamata; family Varanidae; genus Varanus; species Varanus komodoensis. The sequence goes on along the minus strand of NW_025335941.1, from coordinate 14,451,783 downwards.
GGATTATCCAGAAAGATTCAAGCATTCAACTTCAAGGTGACAATATTCCAGCTTTTCTAAGGGCTTTGCTATAAGAGGCATTTATTGTGAGCTCATAATGCCTTACACAAGGAAGATTGAGGGGTCTTTTTATGATATTATTCTCCAGGCTCTCTCCTACATTTTCTGGCCATTTGCACCATGTTGTTTAGAGTGAGAAAAATCTGGTATAAAACTTCAAAGCAGAACAACATCCTCCTTAAAAGTTGCCCATCTACTATATGGCAGCTTATACAGCACTGCCACCTTGTGGTTGATTCATAGAAGGCAGCAAAAGGCCGAGGGAAAACAGCCTTGTATAGGGACACATTTTTCCTCCCACGATGAAAATTGAAGAATAATCCTCTTTAAACATTAAATGTCATGTAAAGAAGACTAAAGTGGGGGAGGGCGTAACTTGGCAAAGAGCATTCAGAATGAAATGAGAGCTATTTAAATGCTACCAAAGATGATCATGGGGCTGGAAACAAAGGCCCATGAGGACAGTTCGAAAGAACTGGGCATGTTTGGCCTTGAGAAGAGTCGACTCGGGAGAGATGATAACATTCTTCAGGTACTTGAAAGGCTGTCACAAAGAAAGAGGCCAGGATCTTTTCTTCCTACACTGCACTTCCTACACTAAAGGCATTCAGGATGCAACTGGACATCTTTCCATCTGAGAGGGATGGTTTAACTTGGAGTCCTCCACTGAGTGGGGATTGGGTCTGGTGGCCTTATTGGCCCTTACAATTCTACTGTCCTTTGATTTTATGATTATTTGGACTGTGTGGGCAGGAGAAGCATATCTGAAGAAGATATTTGTAAAACAAACAATAGATATTTCTAAAGCTATTTAATCTTCTGCCTCTAGTAGTCTCAGTCTGGATCAAGTCCTTGCACCCGCAGCTCACAATGGAAGAAAAGCTTTTGATGGGATGGAAGGGAGTTTTTCTCTCAGTGCAAATAGCAGTCCTGCATAGGGAGGAAAAGTGGCAAAGTCTCTCTACTGTCTGCCAGGGGCCAGACCGGAGTGCAGTGCACTGAGCGCGGGGGCTGCTGCACTGCCTATTTATTCCTAAAAGCCTGTCATGCATTTGCCAGTGACTCATCTAGTGCAGCCCTAAGGTATAGGAGACCTTGAAATTCACCCTGTTTCTGCCGCTCCTTTCATGCTCTAGAAGGCCTGCAAGGCTCTGTGTGTGGACGTGAGAGCAAGGCCAGCAGCCTGGACCCCCACTGCTGTTAGCCCAGGGAGCTCCATGCACATGAATGGCTTGTGGAAGCAGCTTGTGTCTCCCCGTTTTCTGAACTTTGCATGTTTTAAAAATCCATCATGATCACAATAGGAATGCTGGCTTCTGTGACCATAACTAGCCCATCTTCCTTATTAAGAAAATGAAGTATTTGCTGATTGCAGAGGAGCCAATGCAATTTCCTTTGTTCTCACAATGGGGCACTGGATACAGGTCACTGGTCTTTGCTTTTAATATGCCTTGGAAAAGATTGTATTTAGCTCTTCAGAATGGCAGAAACTACCATTAGAAGAGGATTTTCTGCCAGGTGAAGAGGAACTGGCAAATTATCTGTTTGTTTATGTATTGAAACAACCTACAGTATATACCTTTTAAAGATTACCTTTATAGCAATTTACAAACACAGATATTTAAGCCATTGTTCAAATAGACATATAATACAGCAATAATCAATTTCAATTTACAACCACCACCATAATAAATCAAAAGAAACAATACTGGAGGAGCATCATTATTGGTTATGGGCCAGGAAAAGCTTTGTAAAGAAGTAAGTTTTCAGAAGTGTTTAAAACTCCCTGCATTTTCTCCTCCTTCGATGCATGGGACTGCGTGTTGCAGAAAATAGGCACTGCTACTGGGGAGGCCTGGTTTTGTGCTGGGTCCTTCTACTGGTTGCAGAAGGGCCAAGAAGTTTCTTTCTGAAGATCTGAATAGTTAACTGGTTTATAGAAACACAGAAACAGAGCGGGCCTTCTAGTCTGACCCCTGGCTCCAGCTGGCTCCACTCATGACATGCCCACCATATAGGGGATGGGCTGTCCATTAGGAACCCCACTTCCTGTTATTTAACAGTGTATATCAACAACAAAATGTTGAACAGGGCTTGGTAAAACAGTTATTTTCATGCAGGTGTAATGTGCATATAGCTGGATGCCCAACTAAGTATGGAAGCCACTGTGTTCTGCACTAACGGAAATGTCAAGGAGTGCATTGCAGTAATCTAGTTATAAGGTAAGTGGGGCATAAGCTGCACTGGCTCTGCAATTCATTGTCAGGAACAGGTGTAATTGTCTAAGCAAACAAAGTTGGTAATTGTTGCTCCAAACTGCTTTCTGCCTGTTTGGGTACCTGTGTGTGTTGCCCAAGGCAAGCAGCACATCTGGATTACAGCTGGATGTTTGGAGAAACAGGGGGACACCATTGTTTTTTCACACTGGGATCCTGGGTGCAACCTCAAACACACAGTAATGTGCATTACTTGACACATTCTGCAATCTCCACCATGTGGGTGGCCCTAAATTACAGACTTTGTGGCTACAACATCTGGCCTAGTTTTTAGACATTTATTTTCTTCTTTTCCCTTCCCTTGTCCCTTGCTTTTTCTACTGCCTATCTTGATGAAGAGTTCTGGAGAACTTGAAAGCTTGCACACCTTTCTGTGACATTCTGCTTGGTTCCAATAAAGGTATTGACTTACTGCAGCTGTAGATTCTGCCGCTTAATGCTGCTCTGGATTATTACCTCATCTTCCAAATGTTTCCTCGAGAAAGAAAGAAACACAATGAGCATTGTGCAATTCTCAGATTTTACTGGAGACAACACATAAAAGTTAATGATTTGGGTATATGCATTTTGTGTGTGTGTACATAATGTTGTTCTAGCTAGCTCTGGTAATCATTAAGAGGACAAAATGACACAAAATGGTAATGCTCTTTAGAACAGAGGTAGGCAGAAGGTAGATCGGGATCATTTGGTTTGTAGATCTATGGATGATTTGCAGTAGATGTGGGAATATCTGACTTTCAATCTTCTAACAATAGCAGCATCAAAATGGCTTCCTCCTCCCCACTTACTCAGCCAAATTATACTGCTGAAAGGAAGAAAATTCACTGTAACCCAGAATGGGTTGTGTGTTAGAAGAACTGTGAGTTCTGATCTTCGAACTAGTTCATGGGTTCTGAAATCTAAATATGCTTTATTTTTTTTAACCAGGGTTAAGTTGGTGGATCAGAAGAAATGGAGTAGCCTTCATAGTCAATAAAAGAGTAGGAAAAGCAGCACTGGGATACAATCTCCAAAATGACAGAATGATCTCAGTTTGAATCCAAGGCAAACCATTCAACATCACAATAGTCCAAATCTATGCCCCAACCACTGGTGCTGAAGAGGCTGAAGTTGACCAGTTCTATGAAGGCCTACAACACCGTCTAGAATTAGCACCAAAAAATGATGTCCTTATCATCCTGGGGGGATTGGAATGCTAAAGTAGGAAGCCAAAAGATAACCGGAATAACAGGCAAGTTTGGCCTTGGAGTACAAAATGAAGCAGGGCACAGGCTGGTAGAATTTTGTCAAGAGAATATGATGGTCATAGCAAACACTCTTTTCCAACAACCCAAGAGACGACTGTACACATGGACATCACCAGATGGTCAACACAGAAATCAGATTGACTATGTGCTCTGCAACCAAAGATGGAGAAGCTCTATACAGTCAGTAAAAACTAGACCAGGAGCTGACTGTGGCTCAGATCATGAGCTTCTCGTTGCAAAATTTAGGCTTAAATTGAAGAAAGCAGGAAAAAGCACTAGGCCACTCAGGTATGACCTAAATCATATTCCTGATGAATATACAGTGGAGGTGACAAACAGATTTAAGGAATTAGATCTGATAGACAGAGTGCCTGAAGAACTATGGACGGAGGTTCACAACATTGTACAAGAGGTAGCAACTAAAACCATCCCAAAGAAAAAGAAATGCAAGAAAGCAAAATGGCTGACTGAGGAAGCTTTACAAATAGCTGAGGAAAGAAGGGAAGCAAAAGGCAAGGGAGAAAGAGAAAGATACACCCAATTGAATTGCAGAATTCTGGAGAATAGCTAGAAGAGATAAGAATGCCTTCTTAAATGAACAGTGCAAAGAAATAGAAGAAAACAATAGAATAGGGAGGACCAGAGATCTCTTCAAGAAAATTGGAGATATGAAGGGAACGTTTCATGCAAAGATGGGCATGATAAAGGGCAAAAATGGCAGGGACCTAACAGAGGCAGAAGAGATTAAAAAGAGGTGGCAAGATTACAGAAGAACTATACAAGAAAGATCTTAACATCCCTGATAACCACAATGGGGTGGTCACTGACCTCGAGCCAGACATCTTGGAATGTGAAGTCAAATGGGCCTTAGGAAGTCTGAGCAACAACAAAGCTAGTGGAGGTGACAGCATTCCAGCTGAGCTATTCAAAATCTTAAAAGATGATGTAGTAAAAGTGCTACACTCAATATGCCAGCAAATTTGGAAAGCTCAACAGTGGCCACAGGATTGGAAAAGGTCAGTTTACATTCTGATCCCAAAGAAGGGCAATGCCAAAGAATGTTCAAACTACCGCACCATTGCACTCATTTCACATGCTAGCAAAGTGATGCTCAAAATCCTACAAGCTAGGCTCCAGCAGTATGTGGATCGAGAACTACCAGAAGTACAGGCAGGATTTCGAAGAGGGAGAGGAACTAGAGATCAAATTGCCAACATATGCTGGTTCATGGAGAAAGCTAGGGAGTTCCAGAAAAACATCTACTTCTGCTTCACTTGCTATGCTAAAGCCTGTGATTGTGTGGGTCACAACAAACTGTGGCAAGTTCTTAAAGAGATGGGAGTACCTGACCATCTTATTTGTCTCTTGAGAAACCTATATGCGAGTCAAGAAGCAACAGTGAGAACTGGGCACGGAACCACTGATTGGTTCAAAATTGAGAAAGGAGTTCAGCAAGGCTGTATACTGTCGCCCTGCCTATTTAACTTATATGCAGAGCACATCTTGCGAAAGGCGGGGCTGGATGAATCACTAGTTGGAATTAAGATTGCCTGGAGAAATATCAACAACCTCAGATATGCAGATGATACCACTCTCATGGCAGAAAGTGAAGAGGAACTAAAGACCTCTTGATGCGGGTGAAGGAGGAAAGCTCAAAAGTTGGCTTGAAACTCAACATTAAGAAAACTAAGATCATGGCATCCGGTCCTTTCACTTCCTGGCAAATAGATGGGGAAGAAATGGAAGTAGTGACAGATTTTATTTTCCTGGGCTCCAAGATCACCACAGATGGGGACTGCAGCCAAGAAATTAAAAGACGCTTGCTCCTGGGGAGGAAAGCTATGGCAAATCTAGACAGCATACTAAAAAGCAGAGAAAGCACCCTGCCAACAAAAGTGTGTATAGTCAAGGCTATGGTTTTCCCAATTGCAATGTATGGCTGTGAACCACAAGGCGATCAAACCGGTCAGTCCTAGAGGAGATCAACCCTGACTGCTCTTTAGAAGGCCAGATCCTGAAGATGAAACTCAAATACTTTGGCCACCTAATGAGAAGGAAGGACTCCCTGGAGAAGAGCCTAATGTTGGGCACAATAGATGGCAAAAGAAGAAGGGACAGCAGAGGATGAGGTGGCTGGATGGAGTCACTGAAGCAGTTGGTGTGAGCTTGGGTGGACTCTGGGGGATGGTGGAGGACAGGAGGGCCTGGAGGAATGTTGTCCATGGGGTCGCGATGGGTCGGACGTGACTTCGTGACTAACAACAACAAAGTTGGTGGATCTTGGGGTTCTAATAAAAAAGTGTGACATCAGCCCAGTGCTGCTTTAGATCAAGCATTTCCTGTTGCTGTGGGTATGCTGTCAGAAAATTCTGAAATTTCAATTCGTGAGGAGGAAATAAAACTCAGGTTCGTGGGAAAGATCAAGCGTCCAGACCGTCAGTGGCTTTATTGTTTGGCCCAGGTTCCCGTGGTAGACTCACGATAATGCATTACCGTGCAGGCTGAGGTAAACTCACTGCAAAGTTTCAATACAACTACAGGGTATTTTATACCCTCCTGGTCAAGTACGCAGGTACAGAACAATTGGTGACAGAATGCAGACATTACAATAAGATTCTGAGGTCATCACATACAGAACAGATAAAGGAAGATCAGCCAATCATACAGTGACAATGAGATTACAATATTTCTAATTGCAGTGTATTGACACTTTAGTTGAGTAACTTGAACCCATCTCCAGGTCTGCTTAGACATGTAAATTCAAGCTACTGAGAAACTATTCATGAACTCATAAGCTCATCTAGACTCAGACCCTAAATAATGCATTCACACTGTTCTGAATGGCCTGGGCACATGGGAGCCCTCTGGGCTAGGAAAAGATACTTCCTGGTAAACTGTGAATTCCAACGAGGATTATTTAATAATTGTGAAGGTATACAATGTATATTTGGACTAAATGGCCTGTCTACTGTAGCTTACAGCTAAAGGTGAGAGAAAGGAGCAGGGGAGGAATGCCATTTTAAACAGTGACTTAGCTTGGTTTGAGAAGTAGTACAGGATTGATTCCACAATGCAAAAGCACACAGAAGCAATGATTTTTCTGACAGGATTTATCCAAATTTTCCCAACAATGTATACAATTTCTTGACTACCATTATGGTTTCTTGACTTTAGTTTGATAAGAAAACAGACCCAAGCAAACAGGACTTGTTTCAAACCTGTGATCACTTGGAATAAAAATAAATATTGAGCTTAAACCTTAGATTAATCCTGAAATGTTGAGAGCCTTTACATTACATCACTGGATTGTATATAAGTCATTCCTCTAGAGCCAGAAACTGAGTTTATTGTGGAGATGTTAAGCAGTGTGGGTGGTTTGGAGGTTGGGTCAGGAAAAGCTTTAAAAGGCCAGAGGGGCTTCTTAAAGTTGGTCAAAGCTGTTGCCCATGTCTGGCCATACCTTCCTTTTGTTAGCGAGATTGCTGGCTGTGTGGTGGCCAGAATTTCATTCAGGAACCTGCATGGTGCAGGGGGAATGTTTTTTCTCCTGCCGGTTAAATATGAGGCACTTGAAAAAAGCACCTCTCAACATTTTTAGGCTCATGGGCATGTTATGAAATTTGAGGAACCTAATTTGTTGTAGGCACCACAAAATGGCTTCTATAGCAACATGGCCAGTTAGAACATGGCTGTCCTTGGAGTTTGGTTAATAAAAAATGAAAATACATTGCCCAAGTTAGTAATACAAGGCAGAGATTGCCACATAGGCCCCCACGAACAATATAGCAATTTCACAGAATGAAATCTATCAAGTCAAACTGAAGCAGCAGTAAGAGCAGTAATCTTGCCTAAGAAACTATGTACAGGGCAGAACTTTGGTCGGAGGCACATATTTTGTCCTCACAAAGCAATCTTGCCCCAGCCACCCATTTCACAGAAGGAAAAAAATGGTGATGATCAGAGAACACAAACTCATGCAAGAGGCAAAAATACATGTATCTGTCCCACCTCCAACAACAGAAAGAACAGACATATATCCCACCAAAACTAAGAAATAAATAGCTTAGCAAAAAACATGCACAGAAACCACATGGTATATTGCAAGGTATGACAGCACAGGGCCTGCAAAATCATTTTCATTTTATTTCCTTTCAGGGTAGTTCACTACAAACCATTAACAGCATGGCATGACAGCACAGCATGCGATGAACAAAGGGAAAGTCTGAACTAGATTTCTGAGACTGGACGTGTATTTGATACCTGCATCTCTAGGATATAAAATCCATTGCTTTAAATTGTGCAAATTATAATAAGTACAATCTACTGGCCTGTAAGCAAGAGTACCCTTCTGAGTGAGAGTGCACAGTATATTGCCAAGCTCTGGTTTTTGTGAAGTAAAGGTAAAGGCTCCCCCACACATGTGTGCTTGTTGTGTCCAGCTCTGGTGCTCATCTCTGTTTGTAAGCTTAAGAGCCAGAGTTGTCCGAAGACGTTTCTGTGGTCATGTGGCTGGCATGACTAAAGGCCAAGTCGCACGCAAAGCTGTTACCTTTCCCACTGAAGTGGTACCTATTTATCTCCTTGCATTTGCATGCTTTCAAATTGCTAGGTAGGCAAGCACTGGGGCAAAGCAGAGGGTGCTCACCCTGTCATGCAGATTCGAACTGCCAACCTTCCAATCAACAGCCCAGCAGGTCAATGGTTTAACCCGCTGCACCATCCATGTCCCATTTGTGAAGTAAATGTACTGCAATCAGTGGAATGTATACTGCAAAATAGCTGTCTTGAGTAGGTATCTCCCTCTTTTTCTCTTCAGCCATTCTCAGATGAAACTTTAGAAAAAATATTCTTTTATTGAAACTGAACAGGTTACGCTACAGTAATAATGAAAGTAATAATCCTTAAGATGTGGGAGAAGCATCCATCCATAAAAAGAGCTGAATCCAAGCTGAAACTTCCCCTTCTTGCCTTCCTTTCAGAAAAGCTTCTGATTCTACGCTCAGAGTCCTGCTGCTTGAAGGATAGTTGGCAGGAACACCAGATACTCCGTAACTGGTCTGCTCACTATGCCCATTGCTTCCTTAGCTCCTTTTCCAAGGTGGGCTGGTTCTTACATTCTGTCTGAGAATCTTCACAAGATGACCTTGAAACTGCACAGTCATCTGCCCACCTTTGCCCTTCTGCCTCCTCCTCAGAATTGGAGGAATGTATCTAAGCAGACTGTAATGTGTCACAGGTAGCCCTCCATCTCTGCAATAGTTTGCTGAGTTTGAGGTCCTACATGACTAGTGCCCACTGGACTGGAATCCATTGTCTGTTCTAAGCCCAGGTGGGGCAGCAGCGGCAGCAGCAGAGGCTTTGACAGCCTCTCCATCCTCTGCTTCTGCAATTTGAGCAAGACAGGTCTTGGAGCTTGTCTAGCTCTCCTACCTGGGCTGGCATGCAAACTGAGAGGCTTGTGGGTTCAGCAGGTTCACATCCTCTCTTGCCTCCACCCACAGGCCTGCCCACCAGCTACCTCCACCTTTCCTGAGGTCATGATACAAATCTTGACAGAGGGAGTCACCATGTACTTTTGTGTGGCAGGTGTGTGTGCATGTGTGGGTTTGACTGGGACATATGCGGCTCAAGGTGCAGTCAAAAAACACCTACTGCTTTGCCTTTGAGGGCCCTGAGTTTTGATCGGTTCTCTTCCAGAAAAATGGGTTGGGATGCACTTTTGCACTATCCCAAGCACCTATAGTCTTGGAGAAAAAAGTGCAAAATGTGTACTATTCTGAGGTCTGTGAGGAAAAATGGGGAGGGTTGTGCCATGAAGGAGATATCAACCACACTGCCCATTTTTTGTGAGCAAAGAACCCTCACACCTAGTTTTCTCTTGACAGCTTGCCCTTTGACAGCTGCCAAAAGAAACGAAAGGTCAGGGGACATTTGGAAACTTTTTGGGTTGGTACAGGGTTGGTAAAGCAGGTTCCCTTTCTATGGCTAGTCTTCTACCCCTCCTTCCAAGCAGATCAGGACAAAAGCAAAGAACTGTTTGTTACATTAAAGCTGACCAGCTATGCTGGCTTTGTGGCCCAAAAGAATATTGCAGAAGTCAGTAACAAGGGCAACAAGCAAAGTTAGAATACTGGCCACTATGGAAATGTGGCTTAATGATACAAAGTTCGTGCTTGAATGAATACATCTCCCTTTCAAATCAAGCAGAGCCAACTCCACATTTAAGGTGGATCCTGCTGCTTATGGACAAATTGCCTGGAATGCCTGACATTTCTCAACTGCCCTGCCCTCTTGACCTCTGTACGATCACTGCTGAACTAACAATTTTAGGTCTGCCTCTTCCCATATCAGCTACCTCATTGGATTTTCCCACAGAACGTGAGACTGCTTGTATCTGTCCGGCTTATCTTCAGGTCTCCTTGCCTTGGCAAGTCAGCTGAGAATTCCAGTCTCTTGTTCTCCTCCGTTTCTGAATCAGAATTTGAGTCACAACTGTATGCATTATATTATTGAGTCACAACTGTAGGTATTAAGGCTGTATGTTTTATAAGGGCACTTGTGTGAATACAGTCCTATACCAAGGTCTGTTTGAAGTTCAGGTGACTGCAATGGAAAGAATGAAAGAATGAGGAAAGAATTAGGTTTAGGTAGGAAAATAAAGAAGGGATATATTACTAAGGTTTGGATGTTTTGGATGCCAATAGAATGACCATGAATTCCCCTCACCACTTCCACCTCCTCCTCCTCCTCCTCTTCTATATTTTATTTTATCCCTTTCTCTTTGAAACTATAGCACCCAACAATTTAAATTTCAGGTCTTGCCATTATTATGGGCTTGACTGGCAATAAAGGTTCAGTAAAAAAAAACTGAGTGCAAAAAAATGGCTGTACCTTTTACAATGATTTACAAGTACAAAAAGTATTTTATGTCCCAAGCTCAACATTAAGGTTACCTGTTGGCTGTCAGCCAATATTTAACTTCCCAGTGAGATTAAATGTAAGAATACATTTAGGCAGATCACTACCAGGCAATTATTCAGCAGCATAAGGTGAATTTCCTTTGAGCTGATGGTTTTCTTCTTCTGTTCATCATAATAGTGTTCATGTATATTCCTATAAATTTCTTTATACAGAAGTACAGTGAAGGTAAGTATCCAATAACAATTCCTGATTATTTTTTTAAAACTCTTTCTCTCTTTAATACAATAGCAAGCAACAGAAATACTAGATAGGATAGAACTGGCGTGAAAATGAGTGGTGTTTTGTGTTTTGAAATTAGAATGTACAGGTTTAAAAGTAGTTGGAGTCAGACTTAAAGGTACTTACAGCAGACCCACTGAAATTACTAATTTAAGTCCCATTTATTTATTAATAATATTTTCATACTGCCTGTAGTTCATGGATTCTCAGACTGGATTTCAGTGGAACTGTTCTAAGTATGGCTTGGTTTGGACCCAACTTAATGAATGAAAATGGTATTTAGTATTTGAAAGCTGGTTATTCAAAGGAATTATATATTTCAGTAGCTGAAAAGTAAATTGTGAGCCAATGTGAAGTAGACAGGGGAGGGAAGGATTACATCAGAAATAGCATGCCAATTCTTTAAAAAATCTTAACTGCTAGTATTATTTACTGTTCAGTATTTTAAAATTAGAATTACACTCAATGATATTTTGCAAGATACAGTATGGGACCATGGAAAAATTGGTGGGTTGCTTGCTTGTTTTAAAGCCACCTAGATAGAAGAACTGCCCCAGCAACTAATGATACATATTAGAGAAACCTGAGTGAATTCTGTTGTTATTACTGCATTCTATTTGGGTGTCGCACTTTTAAAACACAGAGGCTGGGGGAGAAACAAAGGGCTACCTGTCAAAAACAGGTAACAACAATTTACCATAGGCTATCCAGAGGTGAATTGAGGTCTGATTCAGGGACACTAACTCGTGGTCCATGTCCTTTACCACCATGAACCACCAATTAAAGTTGCATCATGTTTTGATCATAAAGCAGAATCTTGCTATAAGGGTAATCCCTGCATGCCTTATGTCCCCTTCAGTCCTCCTTTATAGTATACATATTATTCTGTGGTTTGTTCTTCTTCTTCATTTGTGTTGAGTCAATATTTGATGTAATGGTAACTTTACCAATCAGGAATGTGCACAATATTTGCAACTCCATGACAGTATCATACACAGATGACTGGTTTATCTTTTTCATGACAGTTCATTGAAAAGATGGCCATTTTACAGAACTTCACCCAAGTTCTGGAAGATGCTTTCAAGAAGACACTGAGTGACTATATGAACAACTGGCGTAGAAATGCCACAGAGGAAGAAAATGCATTGCAAGCAAGGGTTGATGCTGAAAATTTTGATTATGTCATTCTGTATCTCATGGTGATGATTGGCATGTTCTCCTTCATCATTGTGGCCATTTTAGTGAGCACTGTGAAATCCAAGAGACAGGAGCACTCCAATGATCCTTATCATCAATACATTGTAGACGACTGGAATGAAAAGCTCAAAAACCAGATCCTGCTCCAGGATGATTTTAAATGCACCATCCACACAAATTTGGGAGCAAAGAATAATGGGAGCCCTGGATCACCCTGATCTGTGGGAGAAATCAACTCAATTTGAATTTAGAAGTAGTGGTGAACTGTGGTGGGGGATGATATTTACGTCTTTGTGGCTTTTAAAATAAGTTGAATATTAAAATTCCAAAACCCACAATCAGGCAAAATATTTATGAGGACCAACCAAGTATATGCAACATTTGGGCAAGCTTCTCAAGTTCTCTTCAACTGGCAAGCTATAATAAAAACACATGGCAGTGGACAGAGAAGAAAAAAAATTGATGATGATGGAGTTACATAGACTGCATGGCCAGAGTCCTAAGATGGCCAGGAGGAGGGAACATGGAGCTTCTACTTACACAGCATAAATACTTCTGAGCACAGAGATGTGCTGCATATTTTGAACTTTATATGATTATGATGTTAACTGAGCAGCAGCTAGTTTGTGCTCAAAAGGCATACTCCTTTTGAGAACCTTCACAAAGCTGAATGATTAAATGAAGATTAACGGAATACTACAAAATATGCTTCCACTGCTTTCCTCAACAAGTTGGATGATGACATCCAGGAAAAATCTTTTCAATCTGCTATCCAAAGTATTTTGCTTCAGCGGTCCTATGAACAGCAGCAGCAGCAAAGGCAGTGAGGCAAACAGTCATCATTGCTTCCCTGACAGAGACCTTCACAATTAGCTCCTGAGTGAGCTGCAGAGAAAGAAGAATTGAACTGTGAAACCATTATCACCTCTTTCAATGATCTAAATAATACAATTATTCTTATTAATATTATGTAAGCTGCTCTGGGAGGCTTGTCAGCTGTGGAGCTCCCTAAACATGCTATAAGTAAATAAACCAATCCAGTCTTTCTTTATGAAACATAATCTTTCATTTTAATCCTACCCTATGCAAAAGTAGGGAAGCAGCTACTTCCGGTCCACTTGAGTCCCACATATAAACTTATTGTGCAAAGCTAAAGGTTGTCTCAAGACCCGGGCCTGAATCCAGTCCTGTGGGTGGTGGGATGCAGATTCCCAAACTATATGTATTAAAGGAAGCAAAATGCCCACATCTTCTGGGTTTCTCGAACTGTAAGATCAGATCTGCAGAGTATGTGGTCCTTCAGATGGTGTTGGATTCTACTCCTAATCATTAGTTTTAGCCAGCATAGCTGATGGTGAGTTTTGGGGGGAATTACATTCCAACAACATTTGGAGGGCCATACATTTTCCATTCCTTTGTTAGTATTCCTGGTCTCTGTAAAACTCCAAACATATTGTATAAAATTAGTAATAAAATATTACTTACAAATCTAGTTTGGGACTTGGGAATGATCTGGTCCCTCTAGCCCCGTGACACAGAAAAGCATCCAGGTTTTCTTGCCTAGACATCTCCCTGAGTCCTCTGAATAGTTATCAGCTGCTGCCTTTCTGAATGTTTCCATTGGATCAGTACAAATAAAAAATAAATAAAGGAAGCAACCTGAGTTAGTTGCAGCTCTGCTGGGGATTTGCTACATGGAATTCAGGAAGCGCCTTTTGACTGCAAGGGCAGCTGCCCCCCACTCCTCACCTGATTATGTGCTATTATTGGGAATCTGTACCATGTAAGTAACACTATTTATTATACAGCCTCTAGGGAGCTCATCAAAAGAAGCCAAAACCACAGGCAAACACACACACTCTTGGAGCTCTCACAAATTAAAGCGCTAAGCTGTGAAAGTGATATTATGTTACAGTGGATATCATATTGGTGAACATCAAACTTTCCAATGTGATTGCGGATCATCACATTTCAGTGAATCCCAGAGCAACTCTGAATATAGAGAGATTCACCAAAATTATCCATATTTTAAATAAAGAAATATAGATTCAGAAGAGCAAGGAACTGTACTACCAGAATTTCAATTCAGGAAATTTGTGCCAGGGCCTCATCATTCTCGGGTTTGTTCATACTTGCTTAAACTTTCCTGGGGTGGAGTGAGACACTTACTTTAAAAAGTAATCAGGAAACATACATGCAGGTTGTCATGGCGTATACATGGAAAAGACTCCAGGTAAATTTACCTAGCATTACAATGATTCCCATGCCTCTGTCTTGCAGTCTGCTGATTTGAACTTACGTTTCATTTTATCAGCTATTTTTATTTTAATTATGAGAGTCACTCTAACATTTTGTATGAAGTGTTCCAAATAAGTAAATACCAGCAAGGAGAGCTGTGGTGGCCTGGTGCCTGTGGGCACTCTGGCTATGGGCACAAAGTCTGGGGCAGCACTTGCCACCACTAAGAGCAACACCAATCCACCCTCCTCAGTCCCCAAACAGCCTTTGGTCCTTGAGAACAGGGCTGCAATGATCGTTCCCAGACTCCATCCCTCTTCCAGCCATTGGCCTTCTTCTCATGCTCAGCTCTTGCTTAGGAAGCAAGCTGAGCTGAGAGGAAGTCCACAAACACTTGCAGAAGTTCAGTTGTGCAGCTGTCAGCCTTCTTCTGCAGCATGTGCAGCTCAAGCAAAAGCTGCAAGTCATCTGCGTGGGAGACGGAGGCTGCTTCTGCAGCATGCGCATGGGCTTGTTTCCTGGCAGGTGCCCTCATGAACACCCAGCAAACTCTACAGGAAGTCAGACTCATGGCTATGAAAAAACAGAATGAAATCCAGTAAGCCGAGTCCAGAGAATCCAATGGATCGCACATCCCTACTTGGGAACTACTGCCCAGGATTCTACTGGGCCTTCCTAGGCTGGGCTACCTTGCAGCTCCTTTGTGTTCTTGGAAAACAGCTAGGAGGTCAGTTTTGCTCAGCATGTTGTATGTAACTGAAGATCATGAGAAAAGCCATGGAAGAGCCAACGATTGGTCGAACCAGTTTGTACTTCTGGTATGGGCTGACCATAAGTGACAGCCTTTGCTATCCTGTCATGCCACTTTGCTACTATTATCATGTCTAACTGGAGAGACACATTCATTAGCGAGAATGTCTGTAAAATCAGTAGTAAAATAAGGAAGAATTTCTTTATGAACAGGCCATAGCAGCTACTTAAGATTTCTGCTGCACTCTTTTTACGACCAATTTCTCAACTTTAAAAAGAGATATTAAGATTCCTAGCAAAGCAATCTGTGTAAGCAAGATCCAGAGTTTGGTAGGCAAACAAGTAGACTAAGCAGACAAATTCAGAAAGGTTTCAATTGAGCCAACTATTGCACTGAAACTGCATTTGAAGTATAAGTAAACATTTCTTATCACATTGTCATAGCTCTCTGGCAGAGATTTGCACATTTTATTGATGCACAGGAGAATTATGTTTGCAGCTCACATAAACAGAGGTAGAATACTGAAACCCAACAACAAATCTTGCAACATCATAATTTGAGAAACCTCAAAAGTCAAATCTTCATGTTTCTGATTCAGTATTAAAGTCAGAGTTGGCATGATCAAACCAGTCAAACTTACAATATTTTGTTCTTCTCTGTATTTAGAAATCTCCCTAATCTGCAGTGCTTACAATCTTTTAAACATTCTAGATCAGAAAAATAAACAATGGCAAATGTTTTTATACAAGTGGACCTGCAATGTCCCCCATTTTTTATTAAACAATCGTGTTGTTAGTGATGCAATTTTAGTGTTAAGAGTTGGAAATGTTCTTTTCAGGATGCATGCTGCTATTTGGTGCTCTGGTCTGTGTCAGACTGTTCAGAAAATTCAGCTGGCCCAGAAAAATGCAGCAGGACTATTGATGGCTGTATGGGAAACAGTGCAAAGTGCCAGTGACTTTATAAAGCCTTTGGGACCAGGTTACATGAAAGGCTGTCTTCACCCATACAAGGCTGCTCTGATCTTAAGATCTTATGGGGAAGCACTTGGATGCGAAGACATCAGAGCCACCTTGGAGGGGAGGGGAGAGTTCTAGCAGCTCTCAAAGTCCCTTCTGAGGGAAGTGAGCTTGGTTGCCTCTCTGCCGATCTTTCACTAGAAAGCAGAAATGTTTGTGTCCAATGAGCCTTTGGAGTGTAAGCAATTGCTGTAATGGATTCTGTTGGGTTGGGTACTGTCTTTCATTATTTTTTTGATGTGCTTTTGATTGCGTGAAATCGATGTTTAATTATTAGTTTTTACTGAGTGTGTCTTATTTTACGTTTGGTTTATAGTTCTGAGCACCATTTTGTTTGGTGGAAAGGCAGAGTTCAACTCAACTCAATCAATCAAATGCTGCACGTTTTATTTCAAGAATCTTCTTTTGTTGAACTCATTTGGGGTGTGTGGGTGTGTATGTATATGGAGCTTATATATGGAGCTTGACTAACATGTTCTGCTATTTGGACCTGAGTTTGCTTCATTAGAATACGAGTCCCAACATCTTGAGTAAAAGAAAAAAAGACTAGCTACGTCTCTATTAATATCTATTCCCGTCGCAATCAATGGGGATTACTCCTGGGTAAATAGGTATAGAATTGCAGCGTGTATCTTGCAGAGGTATATTAACACCAGGATCTTTAAAAAAAACTTATAAAACGGATAGCTTTTCTTATAGATTTATTAACGTTCATTCCATAGCGCGAAAGCTGTTGCGGCGGAAACATCTTCATTTGTGAGCAACACTCTACACCATAATACACTTCACGAAAGACTTGAAATGAAAGGGTTAATAGCTGGACTGTCCATTGTTGCGTCTTAGGTGACGTAATGTTTCTCCTATTTCCATCCCGCCCGTAAGGCTTCTGGGAGTTGTAGTCTGTAGCCTTTTCCTGTGTGTAATGGATGCTTGTACGGTACTGCAAGTTTGTAAATAAGGAAACGCTTGTCTTCGTTAAGATTATTTGTAAGGAAGAATGAATGTTAATATGAAAGTGGCAATATTGTGGGCATAGCTGTTTCTGTTTTAAGTTGCATAGGGTACTCGGTTATTTTTTTCCTTTTAAACTTGCCCTTCTTTTAGCGTCCTTGTGCGACGTAGCTGTAATAGTGTATGCACACTTGCTTGGGATTAAGGTCCGCTTCACTCGATGGAACATTGTTTGGTGGTTAAGCATGAATAGCATCACTGCAGAAGAAAACCCTTTTATGTCTATTTGCCTAGTTTGACCTAGTCTCAGAATCTTCTTTTAGAAGGTGCATCGCTCCATGCCTGTCCAATCTATGCATGTGTCCTTGGTGTCCAGGTTTACTAGAACTTATTCCCAACTAAGGCTACCCTAACCCTAACCCTAACCCTATACACATTTATTTATAATATATCTTGGAGCTTTAAGTCCCATTAGACTCACTAGGAGTTACTTCTGAGTAAGATAGCCCTGTAAGCCTGTTAGGTTTGTTGTTAGCTTTTACTTAGACGTTACTTCTACAAAGTTCAATGGTGTTTGCTCCCAAATAGGTGTGCATGCCATTTCAATGTTACTGTGTAATCCTATGTAATTTTACTCTGCAATAACATTGATTTTAGTGAGATTGATGATTAAGGTTACATACATGCAACCCTTTGTCACTGGGCTTTCTTCTCAGTAAATAGGTTTGTGCTGTTGTTCAAAACTTAGGACATTTGTAGACCATTTTAACATGGGCAGCTTTGACTGGAACGTATTGACTGGAATTGGGAGCTCTAAGAGAAGTTTGTCATCATGGTATACAGTTAGTTAAAGGTTTGGCTGTATTCCACAGATGTAAATAAGGTATAAAATTAGGTGGTAGTTTGATATGTATTACTAATGATTGTAATTTTTTACCATGATTTCATTTGATTAAATTTATGTTTTGATGGCCATGGAAAAATGTAAAGCCCAGTCAGAGCTGGGCCTCTGAATTTGGAGTGCTTTCCCTCCGAATTCAGCTCTCAGGGCTGATGTGCTTCTTTCTTCACTGGCTGCAATTTCAAAGTTGGATGTGTGACCTGGGGGCCAGCACAGGGAAGGGGGGCATTTTGATTATTGAGGAAGAGGGGAGTGAGTGTCCTCGAGACACGGAACAGGGGTGGTGCATTAGCCTTTCCCCTTTGCAAAATGGTGTAAAACACTTAGATGGCCAAAGCTGACTTTCTAAATTATCTGGAACGTGTGCCAAGAAATGTGTGGAGGCAATTCTTGCCCTGTGCTGCTCCTTTCCTCCACGACGTGCCCCTAATTCTCCAAGTCTGGAGAATTCTGGGCAATCATCATGGATAATGCCCTGATCTTGCAAAGCCTGACACTGAACCTGGTCTTGTTTTTCTTTATTGTACCTTTTGTTGCAAGATTTTTTGTTGCAACAAAAAACCAAGACAAAGCATAGTTAACTAGTATCTATACTTTATCTGACTTGAGGGTGTGTGGTGAGAGACAAACAAATATGAAACTTCAGTCTGCTTACGTGATCCCAGGCCTTTCATTGGAGAACTTAACCTTGAAAGTACAATATGTAATGTTTCTTTTTGAACCACTGAAATCAGTATGAAGAAATCATACTTTTGTTAACAAACCAGTAAGAGACTCTTGCTTATCAAAGATATACTAATCTTTTTTCCCTTTGAAGGACATCAGCTGGGACTTAGAAAGCAAGGTGAAAACAGAGAACCAATACTAGCTGAGAGAAAGAAGCTACTGGAGCATTCAAGTGGTCCTGCAGATGGGGTACTTGAAATGACTTAGACATGTAGTTTTAGTGCATTAATTTGGGAAGTGTTTCCCCTGGAATCTGTGTGCCTTCCCTCTTATAGGTAGTTAATAGCCAGTTGAAAGGGGTATAAATAGAATAGCACAGACAAAATCAGAACAGTACTATAGAATAATACTGGGCAATATAAAGACAAATTTGTTCCTGTGATAGTCATTTTATTTCAGGACTTTTACTGGAGATTTTACTGGTGCTGTATTTTCATTCTTTCTGTTACATTCCTTGCCAAATGTGCCTATTATTGTTCCACACCACATGTGCATGGCACACACACACGTGTGCAAAGAGGGTTTTTATTTCCTAGCCATACTCCTTTACTGCTGCGCCTTCTTTTTCACCACGAGAACCATTCAAATTCAGTCTAGGCAGTTAAGCAAATAGGCATTGGCAGAGAGGAAGATGGGCATATGGAAATTCATATTTTTGGACTCCAGACATGGGTGGCTTGGCAGGATTCTTCACCATCTGGCCAAAATAGTGGTTGAGCCTAAATTCAGTTTCTTAGATATTTGTAAGTGCCTTGTAGCTATTGGAATTCCCTTGCCCAGATTAATGTAAGGACTAATGATCTATATATTCAGAAAAGGATAACAAGAAGCCCCTTTGTGATTCTGCACTACTTCACATATTGAAACCTTTCCTTTCATCAGGGAATACCTGTACTGGAAAGTGTATACTTCTGGAGAATGGCTTTAACATTACCAAGTATGCCACATAAATAGTCCTTCTTATTTATGGGAACACCCTAATAGACAACTCCACACTTCCATTTCAGTGGTATAGGTAGATGAACATGCATGTGCTGAACACGTAAATTGGCTCTCTGTGTGCAGTGCTTGTAAATAAAATATGCCCATCTCTGGAATTTTTAGCAAGTAAATTTGCTTCTTTTTGTTTTAGTTAGAGATGTATTTTTTCTGTGGAATGGATACTTTCATTTACTTAATATTAAAATAGGAGGTCAGTTCTGATACTGAACATTCAAAGTCTGAAAGACTTCTTATAGGTTTCCTCCTTCCCTACAGTTAACTGTTAATCTAATCCACACCAGTAGACTCTCTGCTGTGAGTTGCTTTCATTAGATCAGGGAGGGCAAACCGCATCCTTCTGCCTCATGTGGTCCCTATTGTACTTTCAGATGCCCTCAGCAAAGGATCATTGAGACCTTGGCCAAGAGTGAACTGCCCTTCCCCATTGAAGCTCACCAAAGGAGAAAGAAGGACGCACTGGGGTTGGGGGGAGAGAAAAGAAGCGGCCTTGGCCACTGCCGGCAGCAGGGCCCGCACCCAGCAGGATAGCAGCTATCAGCAAAAAAACGGTTCCCCCCACTGCATAAAATGATTTTGTGTTGCTCCCCCACATAACTTGCATTACATGAGGGGTTTTCATGCCTTGCTAGCTCTCAGACCTTGAGAGGCAGAATTGACCCTCCCTTTCTTTTAATGCGGTCTGAAAAAGTACGAATTTCACAGAAAAATTTAGCCTGGCCTAACTCCAAGTACAGTTATGACTACTTCCTATTGAATGGTATAAATAAGTCCTAAGTTTCAGTAGGAATGAATCACGACTAACTTTAGCTGGATTGAGGCCTGTGTATAGGTAGGGACTTGCCAGCATGCAGGTAGACCCCAAGTGGAGTGAGGGCTGTGTGCGCAAGGCCTGGCTCCAAATGTCCCAGCACCGCAAATGCCTCAGGGATCTTCCCATGTTTAGTGTGAAGGACTGAAGATGGTGGAGGGAAATGGTGATAAGGCCGGGCTCCCATTCACAGGAGCTTTGTAAATGTGTTCAGCTGGACTTACTTACAAAGCCTTCCTCAGCCCTAATGCAAAAGATCTTAAAGGCAGCTGGGTATGTATGGACATTAGAGAGCACTCTTTGTATACCTGCCTCCGTATGCCCGTTTCTGCTCTAGCTTTACATAGGGCTCCCCTTTGTTTCCAGTAGAGCTAGTCTATTCATACAGGACCAATATCAAAGGCAGGCCTAGCCAGATACCTGCTGAGGGCCTACTTCCTAGCAGGGAAAACTGGCAAAGAGTATCCTAGAAGCCCACCTTCCTGTTCAGTTCCTCAGGCTCAGGCAATGGTGGTGGTGGTGGTGGTGAGGAGGAACACCACCAGCAAGTGGTAGCTGGGATGGGAGACGGGATGAGGAGCAAGCGCTGTTGGAGACAATGGCTAGACCTGCCTCAGGAGTGGACTGACTGAGGGTGCCTTGCTGCAGGGTCTCAAAACTTGAATCCTGGCACACTGCATGTGCGTTTTAGCAGAATAGCTGCTGCTGTTTTCAGCAAGTGGAAGGAGATAGCCGCTTCCCTATAAAGCCATGTCACCTGTCCCAGCCTGTCGCTGCTGCTCGGTGCACTCCCAACTGGGTGCTGTTCCTGTCACTCAGCAGGAATACAGTTCAGTCCCTGCGAGAGCTTTCTTGAATGTTCTCTATCTCTCTTTAAGCAGCGGGGCGCGCTGAATGGCTTATGCATGTTCAGCTTATGTGACCATTCACATTCAAAGCTTGTAAAGGCCAATCTGTTGAAACAGATTGATTGGGTAGTTTTGTCAGATGATTCAGTGCCTAAGGAGTTTCTTACATATTTGAGGCACAAATAGATCATCTGAATACATCTTTATTTTTCAGGTGACTTTTCTGCCTTACGGATTTCGTAGAGACCAGCCTGAAGTGTGAGCTTTGACATCGTTGCAGAATAAAGATGTTGGCCTTGAACTGGAAGGTGAGGGTAGTTTAATTAGTAAAACCTTGAATGCTCATTTCTAAGCTAAAGTGTTTTCGAAGAGATAGTTCTGTATTTTCTGTCAGTGGCTGCCTCTTATTCCCAGAAGTAGTTGTGTTTGCATTTTTCTGCCATACAACTTTGTTACTTTGTAAGTAGTTTGCATTGCTTTGTTGTTGTTTTTGCACATGAGGGCTTTTACTGTGGATGTAAAACTACGCTTATCTTAGCAGATTAGCTCATGCTTCAGACTGTCTATAAGCTCTTGTGCTGTTCCTTTCTGTTGGGTCACCCTTTCCTACATCTGCCCTTAAGGAGAAGCTGTTCACACATTTGTTGTGGCTTTGGTGCATGGGAACATCCTGATCCCTTCTCAGAAGATCCTTTTGAAATGTAACAATGTCAATTTAAAACCAACATAACAATACAATAGCTTCATTAATCCATCATGATGCAGTCAGTGGAATAAACATTTGCCTTACTTTGGCCCTTGAAAAATAGAAGGACATGTCACCTACACCTTGGATGGGGAGCCTGTGGTACTCAAGATTTTGGACTCCCTCTCAATTCCCATCAGCTCCTTGAGGGAAATGGTCAGAGACAATTGGATTTGCAGTCCAAATATAACTGGAACACCAAATGTTCATCTTGACGTTAACTCTGGCCTGCATATATCATCTTTTTCTGATACACTTATTTGGAGGACTTGATTCCAGTAAATCACACTGCGTCCAGTACACAACCTGGGTGTGATACAGATGTGGATTTAAATATATATTACTTTTAATTCGTAGCACCTTTTAAAGAAATCCTAATAGAGGAGCCTGAGGGTTGCTCCTTTTACTGTTTAACAGCATTTTTCTTGGTCAACAAAGACTATTTGTAGGAGCTTTTGTTAGCACCATATGAAAGTGCAATGTTTGACTAACTAAATGTTTACTTTGGTCCGTGGATTCTTCAGAGAACAAGTAAATGGCTTTTTATGTAAGCAGAGCAGCTTCATAGCATTTCCAGATGAGGACTCAGGGACACTAGATGTTTGATCTGGCCATGTTTAATTATCCTTACTTAACTTTCCACGTGGACAATTGGAGCATTGCCTACATGGAGCTGCCCTTGAAAACTGTTCAGAAACTTCAGTGGTCCAGAATGCTCTGGACAGACTTGGGCTTGGGGTCAGGCTAACTGAAAGACCACCTTATCCCACATGGGCCTTCCTGGTTCCTAAGATCTTTGGGAGAGGACCTTCAAGACCACCACATTCAAAGGCATGTTTGGTGTTTCCCTGCTGAAGGGGGCTAGGTATGCTACACTAAAAATGATCAAAAACCAAATTCGGTGGAAACTGTCCTCCCATAGTAGGAGTAGGGAACAGCAGTCCTGGGGCTCAAATCTGACCCTACAGGAGTTCCAATCCAGCATTATGGAATTCCCCAAATAACCCTACCCCTTCCTCCCCATCCCAAATCATTTGATGTTTTCCTAGTTCCTGGGCAGTTTTTTCCATTCTAAAAGTTTGAAATGTCTTGGCAAAGATTTAACTCTTGGTAGTAGGAGCTTTAAGCTACAATGTCCTGGTATTTTTTGTATTTTGAGCTCCCACTACCCAACACTTTGGCTCCACTCATCACTGGAATGTGGCTGTTGAGAGCTTCTCCAAAGTAAGAACACAAGAAAGTAAGAACACATGCTGGATCAGGCTGATGGTCCATCCAGTCCAGCACTCCATCCAGACGCGGGGGGGAGGGGGGACAGCTGCCCACAGGATCCCTGAAGCAGGATGACTGTAAGACTTCTGCCTGCCCAAGCTCCTCAGCAACTTGTGCAAGGCCAATGAAGCTAGCAGCTAATTGAATCCAGCCCTCAGGCTGAAAGAGATTTATTTATTTATTTAGAAAGCTTCTATGCTGCCCCATTCGCCGAAGCCTCGGGGCGGCTTACAACAATAAATAAATAACAACAGTATAAAACAATATAATTGGAGACATCCTGGCCATAAAAATAAAATAAATAAATAATATTAACAATTAAAATGGCGTTTAAATAAAAAGATCTTCACCTGGTGTCAAAAAGCAAATAACCATGGCACCAGGCGGACCTCTCTGGGGAGCGCATTCCATAGATTGCACTATGCATAGATTGCATAGATTTAGTTTCCAGCATTGTTAGTATGATGGCTAATCTAGGCCTGTATACTTTTGAAGCAATCTGAATTATAACTGATGAAAGGAGATAGTTTTGCATTTTTCAGGGTTACAGTTTGCAGTTATTTCAGTTCTTCCTCTTTTTTGTGATTGAAGGTACTTGTGTTTTTTTCCTCTTTTGTTTTAGGCATTGGAAAACTTTCCACTGCTGATGTACATTTTAGCAGCTAAAACATTAATTCTTTGCTTAGCATTTGCTGGAGTTAAAGTGTACCAGAGGAAAAAGCTTGAAGAAAAAATGAGAAAGGAACAGGAGGAGAAGCAGAAAAGGAAAGACGAGAAGAAGGAAAACTGAGATGTTTAATAGGTATGTTTTGACAGGAAGAATGTTGATAATGTTATTTATTAATTTTATTCATAACTTCCTGCTTGCTAAAAGCCATGGGTGGCAGTGATCAATAATGTAAAGCAAAAAAAATGTTAAAATAATTAACTAGGGCCCTCCACAGGGGCTCAGACTTCCACCCCACTCATCAAAAAAATGTGTGAGCGGGATTGTGTTCCACTCTCTACTTGTACCAATGGAAGATGATAGAGCTGCTCCACATAATGGGGGATCCTGGCCCTGTCAGGGTCCCCTCTCCAGTGGAGGAGCTGAACATGCGTACATTGATATGGCTGCAGTGCCCCTGAAGGAGAGTGTGTTTGGGGGTCTGCAGATGCACAGTCCTGTGACCTTCCCCCTGCCCCACATATTATTTCAGTGTCTTCATGCTGGTGGCTTTCCTGTCAGAAGTCTTTATTCAGCACCTACTCACTCACCTATTCAGCACCTACTCAGAAAAAAAGAAAGATTTCTGTTAGGTCCTGCCACATAAGCGGGTTCAGAGGGTCTTAGAAGTCATAACTGAGGGACACCTGACACATTGCTATATTCTTACACATCTTTTCCTCCCCTGTACATGAAGCATGCTTATTGAATATGGACACTCTGTGCAAACAATTCAAATGGTTTCCTATATAGAAGGGCCTCATGATTTGCTGACTGTTGTCACTTGAGAAATGATCCTGTCAGCTGCCCCTTCCCCCTTTTTGTAGGTGGTGCTGCTTAGTATTACATTGACTGATACAGTTAAGGTACAATGCTGTGCATGATTAGACAGAAAAAGGGCCTACAGCTCCCAGCATAGATTACACTGCTAAGCACACTTCACTGAGTGAGCGCAATTGAGTGCTTTAATATCTCCCAAGAAAAGGACATCCTTCTCAGGACATCCTCAGGTCTTTCTGCTGGCGGAAACCACATTTCTGTTTAATAGGACTTCGGCCAGCGCTGTGCTCCTGAGGCTAGAATGCCCATTTTAAAAACCATATGGCTCACTGACACCACAAATATTTTGCTGACTTTAAAATTAGATTTGAAACATCTTGCTTTTAAAAGACTCAACCATAGTGCAGTAAAATAGAATTCCTAGCCTAACCCTTTGCAAGTTTACTTATCAGTATTTGGCTTTTTGTAACTTCCTTTATATCAGGATTGGGGATTGTTTTTAGTCCATGCTCTAAATTCCAATCCGGCAAAGGTCTCAGGAACTGCATCCTTTCTGTAGGCAAGGTCAAAGGCAAATTAAGTAAGGCCAAGATCTGATTCTTCCCAATTTTAAGTGTATCTGCAAGGAAGCAGGGCAAGTTGCTGCATGACTTCTCACAAATAAGCAGGAGTGATTCATTCAGCAGCAATTTCAAATGGCATTCCTAATACCAAGCCTCTGCTTGTCTATTCACAAGCACACGCAGCATACCTGCTCATAAGTGTGCTGGACTGTCACTCAGGAGCTTCCTTCCTGTGTCCTGCCCGTTGCTTTCCTTTTCCTCTGCAGGGAGGAGCTCTTACCTCTGATCAACAGCTGAACAGAGATAAGAGCTTCTCCACACAGAGGAGAGGGTGCAGGGCCTGGGAAGAAGCTGGTGGGACAGACGGAAAAACCTCACAGTCCGATTTAGCACATGAGCCCATTCTTGCTTTGCAGCCTTGTATCTGTAATGCTCATGCTTTCTACTTGAGGCATATTGTGGTCTTCATTTTATTTATTTATTTAAAGTTTTTATATGCCGTCCCCATTGCTACACAGCCTCGGGATGGCTCACAACACAAATAAATAAAACAAATAGAATTACAATTACAATTAAAACTTCGTGACATATGTGAGAGTGAGTGGTTGATAGTCTTACCAGGCAGGACATGGACAGCCTTTTGGCCCTCCTTTAGATTTATTTTCTTAGAAAACTGCTACATTTGCCAGTTGATAATACACCAAATAAAAAATAGACTTTAGAAACAGTGGCAGCAGGTCCAAATTACACTATCAGCAGAACATGCATTGATGCAAAAAGGGGAATACAGAAATATAGTCTATACAGTGAGCTGTGAAATGAAAATATGATGACAGAGGCTCATATATGGAGAATATGCCCCTGGGAACCACCTTCCTCATCTCAGATAGAAATATCACATGGAGCAAAACCTCAGATGAAGTCCTAAGCCATGACTGGTGAATATTGTTGGATTTCCAGTTCCCTTACCCCAGTTGGCCTGGCCGATAGTGAGGGATGATGGGAGTTGCAGTGTAACAGTATCTGAATGGTAAGGCATTCTGTATCTCTGATCTAAACCTGGTGGGACTAGGCTTTCCTAAGGAGACCTTGCAAACATGGGCCACAGCCATGGCTGGGATGAGGTTGCAAGGAGAAAATGCAGCGCCTGGACAGCACCAGTTCCCCTGCTGTTTCCCACTTGCAAATTGATTCTGCCCTGCCCCATACTGCAGTACAAAAGAGAAATGGTGACCTGAATTTGAAGATCTGAAGTAGCAGAAATTCTGTCCTGAGGTACAAGAGCATGAAGCACGACACAGTTGCTTCCATGTGTGAAGACTGGTTTTTATCAGCTACCAAAAATGTATCTATTTTATTTCATGTGCAGATTTTTAGCCAATTGGCAGCTTACTTGGATTCCTTTCCTGGGTGAATTGAAGACTTCATTGAAACTGAACATTGCCAGAGAAATGAATTCCACAATAGCAACATTTACTTAAGCAATGTGTTGAACTTTTTGTTTTTGTATATGTAATCAGAATATTTTTGTCACCTGTTCATATAGTAAAAGCTCTCTTTGTAAATCTGAGTTTACCATTTTATTGGAAATTTTATGTACTGAGTGCTTGTGATGATAGAGGCAGCCAAAATTTCTCTTGTGCTAGCATCTTGTAATTAAATGGATCATTTGTTTCCTTTCAAGTCATATTTATTTGTAAGTTCATTTGACAAGCTTCCTTCTTTTCCTTACATACTTAGAGCTAGCTAAAGTTCATGAAAAAGTTTCATTAAGTTGGTCCTGATGTTCCAAGGACTATTGCAAGTCTAGGTATGACTAGACAGAAAAAAGACCTACAACTGCCAGCATTTTCCAGTCAGTTGCACTGGGGGTGTAGCCTTAATCATTGAATAAACTTACTTAGGTTGTGACTTGTACACTCCAGGATGGAGTAGAAAGGTTGCGCCCAGTGAAGTCTGTCCACCAAACACCACTGGCAGAACACATTTTGCCTCCCTGCCCCTGCAGCCCAACTCTCTAGAGGATTAGTAACCCTCTAGAGAATGTTTGAGGGAGGGATGCAGTGGGAAAGAGAGAAGGAAGTTGCATTGCATGAGTAGAAGCCCACTTGTGATGTTGGCTATAGCTCTAGGTTGAAAGGACATGATTTTCCTGCCCACCTTTGACTTTCAAACTCATGTTTGAGAACTATATAAGAAAAGTCAGCTGTCTTATTTAGCAGCTTGAATCTATATAATCAGAGCTATTCTGTACATACCCACTCTGGTGTAAATCTCATTAAATTCAGTTGAGCTTATTTCCGAGTAGACATCTATTGAACTGTATCTATAAGTTTAAGAACATACCTAGCAACATAGGCTGCAACCCAGCTTTTGCTTAGATGGAAATAAGTCCCAGGGCATTCAGTGGGACTTGCAACTGAAAAGACGTGCATAGGATTTTGCTGTTAACCTTTTTGGCAATGCCCACTATAACATTGAACTTATTTAAGGTTGCAGCCCTATGTAGCCTTACCTGGGAGAAAGTTCCATTGAGCATAGTGTGATGGACATCTGAGTGAATGTGCAAGCTGGTGTCACAGGCCATTTTCTAGAAGTTGTATTCTCCCTGTCACTTTAAAAGGGAAAAATGTGGTCTTTTGTATTCAATTAATTTGCTTTAGTCACAAGTTGAGAAGCCTTTTTTTGAAACACACTTAGGAACTGCAAGAGAAGCTCTGCTACATAGGAATATGATGTTTTGCATACAAGCGGAGCAGATTAACATTTCATATACTGCCATCATGTGGAAAAATGGTGAACTGCTGTACTTGGCAAGATTGGATAGGATGGAAGTCATGCTAAAATAGAAACAATATGATAGGCTAGAAATGGAAGCTTCTACTCACTTGGGATTAAGCCTCCTTGAATTCAACTCAGGACTTGCTCCTGAGTTAGTCCTACATAACAATGGCTCATGGGCCAGTCATGTCCCTTCGAAATAGGGGAGGGGGATGGTTTGCATGCTTGCTTTCCCCCATATATTCAGAGATGCAGGATGAGAGTTACACTTGCCAGGTATTGTGGTCATTCAGCAGTGCTGCACATACCGCTTGCTCTACCCAATGCATGAATTGCTGGGAAGGTAGTAGGGATGCTGATGTCCTCTGACTGCCCAAACAAAATTCCCTGTTTCCTCTGAACTTAGCCATAGCTGAGGGAAAATCTGTTCCCTGTCTGTTCCCTGTTTGAAGGGTGGATTGATTTTGAGACTTAAGAGCTTTGCAGAAGACCAGCTGTTGGTGAAGACTGCCAGAAATGGTGTGTTGATATGGATCCACACAGCTGCCTGAGTTTTTGAACTCTTCTTAGAGGTGTGGCTGTAGGGACTGTCATGAGGAGTGTCTGCATTTCAGACCTGAACACTAAAGTACTCCACAAAACATAACACCAACATTTCCAGCTTGGTGTCTTCTAGATGCTTGGGATGTTCCTATCAGCCACAGCCAGCATGGCCAATGGTCATAAATGCTGGGCTTTGGTGTACAAAACATCTGGAGGTTACCATGTTAGAGAAAGCAGACCTAGACGTTGATCATTTCCCTAACCTGGGTTAAACCTGTAGATTTTCATTTATGACTGTCCCAGAGCTGAAGCAGCTATGTACATTTTGGCTGTACTGGACCTTTCTAAGCATAGCGTCTTCATCTTCTTCAGATCTGCCTGGAACAAGAGATAATGCTTAGATAATGCATTGCTGAAAGCTTTTAAATCAAATGACATCTGAGGCACCTACCTGATATGCATCTCAAAACCAATCTATTGGAATGGTTTCTGGCTCTGGATACCAACTCAGAGGTAATTCATTATTA
The DNA here is from genome assembly GCF_004798865.1 of Varanus komodoensis. Lineage (NCBI taxonomy): Eukaryota > Metazoa > Chordata > Lepidosauria > Squamata > Varanidae > Varanus > Varanus komodoensis. The sequence goes on along the minus strand of NW_025335941.1, from coordinate 14,422,642 downwards.
TAATATGCATCTTCCTGACACACAGAGTTCTCCATTTCTTTTATGCAAAATTATTTGAACTGTTTTGGCATTTCCATTTTAGAGAGAAAGTGAAGAAAAGGGTGTCTCGAGCAGGAGGCAAATATGCCACAGGAGACTATGACGGTTGTAGGTGGCTTTCAGATGAAATCACAGCAACCTAATTCAACAAAAAGTATTCTTGGATATCAACCACTTCAATGAAAACTACTCTGCTTGAAGAATGTATTAGTCGACACTATCCTATTATTAGTAGAAATCTAAGTAAAAATCAAATGCTGTACAAATTGAACATGATAGCACCTAGCCCTTAATTATGTACATTTGGAATTTGATCTTCTTTACATTCAAAGAAATAATAAAAAACCTTAAATGGCTGATATTTTTCACTCAAAAAGAATTTATATAGCATTTCCACAAACTACCTCAGTAATTTTACAACAACCCTGATGGTTTGGTAAGTATTATATTAAATCATTATGCTTGGGATCTGAGGTTGAGAGAAAATAGCCTGGCTTGTGCATAAAAACAATCCAGAATGTGGATTGTTACTGAATCAGTAACAAATCCTGTGCTATAATTTAACTATGGGTTGTTACTCATGAACAACCCAGGGAGAGAACCAAGGTTAGTTGTTTGGGTATGAACTCGGGATTGTTCATTGCTATTGACTGATAATTAAACAATAATGGATGGTTTGCATCTAACAACAACCCATGATTCAACAACAAGTCACATTCACTCTTTACTCTGAGTAGGAAACAACTTGCCTAAAGCTCACTTGTTAAGCTCAAATTTCAGCTGGAAATCTTCAGCTCTTAACTACTATAGTTTGCTGTACTAGCTCATTTTAATAATGCAGAACAGGGTTACTTATTCCTTGTGAGTGACTGACTAGAGGTGAGAGCAATGTCAGGAAAGAAGTCAAAGAGTCATAGGATATCAAGAATATTTAGTCCAATTATATATAATATATAGTCCAAATACATAGTCCCATTCCCTGTGCCTTCCCATTAATGTTTTCAATCATTGTTATCTGCAGCACCTTAGCCAATCTGATCAAGATTCATTTCGTCACAAGTATAGAACTGGGGTGGGTCTATTAACTTTAGGATTGTCATATTGATTTCTCCCTTGCTTTTCTTATTTTCTCTTAGTTCCTTTCTACCTCTCCTTCATCCAAGTGTTTGCTGTCCTCCCAGTTAGTCTAAATTAATTTCAGTCAGATAAATTATACCTATGAACCCAGTTTCATGTTTCTTAAAGTAATTTAAAAATTGTTCCTTTTATTAATCATTATTAGTGTTGATTTAAAACGAAGACATATAAACCAATAGATTCAGTTTATCAGCTAGCCAACTTTCAATTACATCAGCTAGAGAGAAAGTTAAGAAAACTTATCCAAGTAGTAGTTTTCCCATCTCCGAACCTTGCTAACTGCCACCTTCCATTTATTTGGGTTCATTTTCTCAATTCCTTTTCCAATCAAGTCACTAAAGAGGATGCACTGGTATGAGTAGGTCCTCTCCAAGGAGATCAGAGAAAATTCCTTCCTGTTATTGATAATGAACCATTTCAAGGACGACCAGGCAGCATCCATAGGGTGAAGGTAGCTGTAGGGGAAAGGCACTGAGAGAAGTTCATGACCCGTGGCCTTGGCAGTCTCAGGACAACAGTTGATGGTCAATAAAGAAGGAAGAGAAATAGACTGAGGTTCAGTTATCTCCAGCTGTTGGCTAGACTCTTGCATCTTTGCTCTTGACAGTTTTCTCTCTTTGACCACAATGGCACACTTTCCATAGGTGATTGAAAGAAAGTCACAGAATTCCTGAAAAACATCTTCTTGCTGGTCTAAGGGTAAGTCATCCCGTAGAAACACCCTGTATCGCCATGGTACCCATCCTTGGCTGTTTCCAGCATGTACAATACTCCAAATAGGCCAGCTGAGACTATCTTCACAAGGAACCTTTTCCCCTGTTATTAGACTTTCTGAAATATCAGTTTCACCTAAGAAGATGGTGTTGTAGCCATTAAGCTGCAAAGTTCTTAAGGTTTTTAAATACTGCAGACATTGTTTCCTTGAAGTAGCATCAAAAAGACTCCGGTGGATGATGTTCTTCAAAAGTGGATTTACAATGCGATACATCTTGGGCTTTCAAGTGCCCACAAAGTTCTGATGATGTCTGGGACAATGATGATCTCACAATGGACTTCATCACATCTAAACAAAAATGGAACAATGTATTCGCAGGTTTTCAGTAGCTAAATCATGGATCCAATAGTAAAAAATAATGTGTTGTTTTTATGTAGAGAAAAACCCATTTTTAGAATAGTTAAATAGCTTGCTTTCTCACTGCTATGTGCTGATATCTAATACAAGCAAGCCACTAAGAAAGGTATTTTGGTCATGGGTAAGAAAAGCTATTAATAGGATATATCAAGTACAAGAGCAGGCCTGAACAATTTCTAGTTAGACACTGCAGACTATTTAACAGTTGGGAAGTTTCTCTCTTGAATAAGAAACTAACTTGCCATTTCTCTAGACGCATGGGGACCAGAGTACAGTGTGGAATACAGTCAGCTAGCTTTCAAAGAGAAGCAGGTGCTGCTTGTGGGTGAAAGTCTCTGCAAGAACAGGAAGCAGTATTGGGATATCTGGACCATCTCACTGAATGATTTTTCATTTCTTCACACATGAACCTTGGATCAGATAGGTTAGGTGATTAATCTTGAGTCTGGTGTTCATATTTGCTTCTCTGTTCAAGTGTAAGTGGATTTTAAACCTAGAACACATTTTCCAGGGATTTAGTAAAAAGCTTTCACCCAGTTAAATCTACTTGACTAAATAGAAGGCTCTGGCATTATTATTGAGTTCAGTTGCAGCATTCCTTGGCACCCTCCTTTTACATGGAACAAGTCACTCCTTTATTAGATACATAATCCAATCCAAGATTTGGTAATTTTCCCTCCATCAGCATTCATATGTGTATAAGTATCAGTACACAATATGGAACAGTGGACAAGATGCATGCAAGTTCAACCTTTGATTGTAAGGAAGAAACATTATCATCAATAACTAATGAAGCAACCCAGCAAATGGTTCCGCCAACAGTTGTTTAAATATTCAGTATAAATGGAGCATAAATGATGACAACTGGTTGTTATTTGCTTGAGTAGTTATATTTTGTCCTCAAACTCCAAGTGCACACTGGATTGGAGGTAATAGCTCCTTCTATATGCTGTCATGCTACATGAAAAATACAAGCTTGGCTGCTTGTCATCCTCAGATACTGAGCTCTCATCACATTCAGTATATGGTAATTGTGGTGGGCTGTTCATTCAGAAAGGTGTTTCAATCCCTCTTTGGATTTTAGAAAACTAAAGATCCAGGTTTGGTTTCCCCACCCCTGTCAACTTATCTACCTGATTGGCTGGTTCATTCTTGTGCAAGTTATTATTCTAGTTCTTACCTCCCTTTGTAGGGTAGGTGATGTTGACCAAAATTTTAAAAAGCACCCATCCTTTGTTGTACAAATAACCAGTGCAGTCTACTGGATACAATCGAGGATCAAATCCAGTTTTCCATCCACATTTCGCTAATAAGTATTGAGAAAATACAAGAAGGACAGTAATTTGAACAAGTCATGACAAACAAATTGAGAAATCAATAACTTTAATAGCATTCTTCACAGCAAAGTCCTTTCTGTTCCCCCCACTGGTATGGGCAGGTTAGATCAACTTAATGACATTCCATTATGAACGTGGTGTGATTTCATTATTCAGGTGCCACAGATGTACGTTTCTGAAGTAAGATTAATTGAAGTTAGAAATATCTCAGGATCCTTTCAGACCAGCTCTTAATCTACAGCCCACTTATGTTATGATGCATTTGGAGGAATTGTTCTAAAGACAAGACTTTAGCTTAAATGTGTTGTATTATCTGAGTTTGTGTGTATATACGCGTTGAAGCTGGAACTTGTGTCTATTAGGTGCTCCATGACACAACTGATAAGAGACTGTCATATGGTCCAGCATCTTGATTCTGGTTCAGCTGGGCGTTTTTACCTGAGAATCCTGAAGAGTGCAAATAACCTGACCCTGCTCTCTCCGCCCCTCCCACAGCAGGAGGTATTCAGTGCCATATATTCATATGTGGCTGGATGGCCATCTGTTAGGAATGCCCCAGGCATTACACAGTGCAGAGTCTGCCCTGGGTTTTGGACCAAACAATTTCCAATGTACCTTTGAACCTATGATAGCTAAACAGAATCTTCAAGTTGAGAAGTGGTACAGAATCACAGGTATCATAACTAAGAACTATTGATAGAATGATCCTCCACAAACTTGTTTAACCTTGTTTGGAAGACATCAAAGACATCTTTTGATAAGGATCTAAGTCAATGATGGGTCAGGAAATTCTATTACATAATTATGTCTTGTGTTTCAGTGATTCCAAAAGTCTTATTTTAAAGACATGGTAGAAAGAAACTGCTTTATTGCAGCCTTTGTTCTAATGTAGTCATGTCCTTCCATTTCCCTCAATGCCTGAAACTACAAATGTGTGAAGAATCTGATGTGTGTGTAGGGGGAATCCAGTGGATTTTCTCAGCTTGGTGCCATGAATTCTGTTCCATCAGAATTACACTGGTGCCCACTTGATCTGACACAAACTAACCCTACACACAGATTTCTGTTTTAAAGCAGGCTGTGATTATGCATGTTTTTAAAAACCTGGGACACTGGCATAAAATACGAGCCTCTGCTCTGCAATTGTGCAAATGGACACAATTTGTACAAATTATTGCACTAGAAACATGTTGGCTCAAATTTGTGCAAATATTTCAAGTCATTTTGCCAAACAGAAAGCTCTGACTCAGCATGCTCTTGGCCACCAGGTCAGAAATGTGTTGAAAGTCTGTCAGGTTTGGATGGAACGAGTCTTCTAGTGTCACACATCCCTCTCTGAGACATGTCCTAGTACAGGCTGCTGGCCTTTACCTTTACACTTTGAGCATTGTTATCAGTTCTAAACATTAAGAAAAATAAGCAAACCTGAAATCTTAATGCCAAGGAGAAAAAGAGGATGCCTGCCCATAGGTCTTTGCTAAGAAAACAAATGTTTCCACAAGAGCACAGTGGAAAACCCCAGGAGGGTGGTGTTTTCCTTTTTCCATGAATGACATTATAAAAGGATAGGATGAAGAATCACCCAAGTGTGGGTGTGAGTTTGGCCTCTTGTCGGGAAATTCTGGGCTGGAAGAGGAAAGTTATTGTGCCACTCTGAAATGTACAGCTCTTTTATCCACTGTGAGTGGGAAGCTTGCATGAGAAGAGGCTGATTAGGAAGTGGTCCAGGCTGGTACTATCTGAGCCCCATGCTCCAGTGGGCAACTGAATCAGCTACGGTTAGAAATAAGCCTTCAGGCTGTGCACGTGGGCTGCTTTCATACATTCCTCAGCACCGACTCGATGCTTGGGGCCTCCGCTGCTGCGCCGCGCTCCGTCTTCTGGCACCGTCCAGTAGTGCTAGGCTCTGCCCTGGCATTCTTGCTGCCCTCTGCCAGAACACTTTTGTAGCAAGGTGGTCTTACGTCTCTTGGAAATCTCTCTTGGTATAGATAGTCCATGTAATTTTCCCGCTGCCTGGAAGCTATATTGCTGATCATCAGGGAAAAGAGGAGGAAGCCAAAAAACCCGACAATAATCAGGATGTATAGACAAGCAGCAATCTCCTCCTGTTCCACAATGTATGGGTTTGTAAAATTAAGATATGCTTTCTTCTCCCTTTCTTGATTATAGACGTATAACAAACTGTCCAGAACAGACTTTACTTCTGTGGGACTGACATTCATTTTGAGAATGCCACTTGGGCTGCAAAAACAACACAAGGGGGAAGAAAGTAATATTTAAAGTTTTGTTTGACAACAGATGGTTTTCTCTTTCCTGTTGCAACAAGCATACACACCATGTATTCACAGACTACTTTTCTAGTACTCTTTTTCAACGCAGACTGCTTTCCTTAACGACCTGGTCTTGAGATGCAGCATTGTTGCTGTATCACAGCTCTCATGAAAATTAGCATGATTTTTTCCACTTGTCTAATGTTCTGCAGTTGTGTAAACATTTAGATTACTTTATAATGCTTCTGTACTTTGTGTCCAGTACATAACATGATTGAGTTATAATAATTAAAGGGCTTTCCAGGTCCTGAGCTATCGCAAACAATAAGAAGCAAAACTGTTTGCTTTGTAAGTAGAAAGTTCACTAATTTCTACAGTGCCAATTTTCCATGTAGAAATGTGGTTAAAGAAGCTGCTTACATCCACCAAACTTCTCTTGCTATTTTTATAAAAAACTTTTCCTAAAAGCTCAGGATCCATCTATTTTTCATATTCTTCCTAATTCTCAGACACAGTGATATGATCCTGATCCTCGGATCACCATAATATTTTTTATACCACCACCGCCACTACCACCACCACCAATAATATCAGTTGTATTATATTCTACATCATACTAATGCTGGTGTACTATAGATAGCCCAGGACGAATGTGTAGCTTTTTAAAGTTTCAGAAAACCTTTACATTAAAGATAATATAGGGTACACTAGGAGGACAGGTGAGGGGAATTCATTATAAACATGGGAGCAGGACAATTTCCCAAGGAAGACTATGTTAGAAAAGGTAGTGGACTTACAGCAACACTAAGAAGAGTTACCTCTGGATAAGATGGTGGGGTCCCAAACTCAGGACACACGGTAGCTCTAGCTGGAGCTCTTCCTCTTTCATTCAACCATCCAAACCTATCCAAAACAGAAAGTCTTCCCTTCTGTCCTCCAAGAGCTGTTTTACGTCACCAGCAACCCTGACTCCCTGTTGAATCGCATTTCTGTTTGTAGACAGCAAGGCATTTCCTTTCTTGCAACATTTTGGTGCTTTTTGTGAATCCTGCTGTGATCTATCACTGGCCATGTGCTGCTGCAGGAACATCCTGGATGATTCAGGTCTGCTATTCCTGGCAACTCACCTTCCTCCTCCTCTTCTGGTATGATTATACTTTAATGGCAGTGTTTACTCTACCATGAGGCTGGTGACTGGTCCACTTGGAATCCCTGGACCCATTAACATTCAAATAGCTGCTGCCATCCATGAGTTGGAACAGTGAGCTGTCCAGTGTATGCCTCAGGGATATTTAGCAGTAACAGTCATAGAATGACAGTAGCAGGTATGGGCAAGGTACCTTTGCCTTGCATAAGAGCAAAGGCAAGAATATGCCCATAGCAAGTCAGGGAGGACAAAGAAGCTGCGGTCCAGAGCTTTACTTGCCCCTGGCATAAATCTTCTGTCCTGGTACACTATTGGAGCCCAGCAGTGTGAGTGTGTGTATATGTAAGGAAGGAGAGAGGCAGAGACCATGGCTGGGCAGGTGGGAAATAACGGTGGAGTTGGGGATTAGAACTGTGGGGAGAAAGTGACAGCTTGGGTTAGAAAAGGGGAAAAGAAGGATGGGTGTTAGGGGTGTGTGTGTTTGGATGCATGCAAGAGAGAGAGGTGCAACAGAGTCAGCCTGTGAGGTGAGAAAAGCAAGTCCCCCATAGCTGTTTTGTGCATATTGCTCTGCACAGGTACCTGTCAGCCAAAACACTGGCTGAACTTTAACTGCAAGGTAAATACAAAGCACATTGAAAAGTATGGCAACTCTTGTTCCAGATAAGATACTATGTCAGTGAAGGATACCTTAGTCAAAGTGTTGTGAAGCTGTTGATCCAGAAAAATGTCTCTTGCGTCTTATCACAGCTGAGTCAGGTATCACAGAATAAACTCTTTCTAGACTTCCTTTTTTCCTGAAAAGTAGAATACTGTATGTGAATCTTGGAAAGTGTTCCCAAATGTGATAAACAAATGATACAAGATTTTCTAGCTTCCTCAAAATGGAGGAGCCATAATTCCTTTTCCAAGATGTCTAACATGGGCAAAGGGCTTCAATATTACATCATATCATTTATCTTACTGTTTTCCACCTTTGTCTCATGATTCTTTGAGTTGATTTCTTTAGACATTGCTATAGTGGCGCTGTGCCAACTGAAATTGCATTGCTGACAGACACGATTTTTACACTCTGTCACTGATGGACTTTTGCCAGGAAGGTCTACAACAGGGATTCATGAAAGGTTAATCTCCAGATGTTTTGTACTTCAATTCCTAGAACCCCCTGCCAGCATGGCCAGTGGTCAGGAATGCTGAGTTGAAGTCCAAACATCTGGAAATCTATCTTCCACCACACCTGGTCTAGATGATAGCATATTTCATCTGCAGCTCTCCTGTGTTCTATCTTTTCTCTTTCCACAGAAAATCTGTCAAAGATGGAATAGCTGCATGGTGTCATTTGACTAGTAGTGTTAGAAGCCATTTGTCTGGAAGCTCCCTGAGGTAATGAGGTAATGGTAGACTTCAAATGAAATCTGAAGTCTACCATGGTTTCTATATTCCAAGGGATTTGAGGGAGGCATAAAGCTGAACACCACTTATGGAATGTAGTTCATAACAGCAGATTTTAATTAAAAGATGTAATCGTTTTTAGGCGCTCGGGCATAATTTTTTCCATTAGTTACATTCTAAAATGAAAGTACTTCCTCTTTCTGTGATGGCATTTGCTTGAAGAAACAATGTCAAGGAAAGGATAGGAACTAGAATAAGAAGGAATGTTTCTTTTTCTCTGAGAGATTTTGATGAAAAACAGCAGTACTACTACCAGCAGTGGTGAATGTGAATCATGGAAATGCTACCAGAGCTTCACACTCTGCAAACAAGGTGGTGACATGGGTGTGGCAGGGCACATAACCTCAGCACTACAGTTAATTCATGGATATTTTTAAAAATATTAACAATAATGATTTAGTTTAGTGGAAGAATTGGGTCAGATATTTGGACATGGAATTCATTCTGTCATAATATTTGAAAACCCAGTTATATGCCCATCTACCATCAACATTTCCTACTTAGTCCCTTTGGTAGAAAGCTAGTTTGCAGGGTTCTCTTGGAAGAATGAAGGAACGGTTATCAAATTAGCTAAGCATATGGTATGAATGTAGTCTCTCTGGCTCTCTGTCTGTGGCTTGATATGTTCAAGTGTCGATTCAACAAGTGCCTGTGCTTGTTATGGTGAACTGATCATCAACTCAATTTGTGTGTATGGGGATATATGGATTGTATGTGCGGTATGTGATGCTTATGTGTCCACAACCTGTAGGTATGAGTCAGTGAACAATTCTAGATTTCAGAAAACAGGCTATTGCCATGGATATTCTCACCTGGATATCCAAGGACAATCCCTCTTGCAGAAACACCCATTATGTTCTTGGATCTCCAGGGGCAGAGCAACCCTGTGTGATATAGAGTGGTACCATCACCCAGATTTTCAGAATCGCTCACAGCACATTTATTTTTCCTGGATTAAGTTACAGCTTGTTTCACTGCATCTATACCAAGACTTGTTCTGAACAACAGTGCCGTCTCCCCATCACCTTCCAGCATCAGACGAAGGAAAATAAGGGTAGAGCTGTATGTCATCAGCACACTACAGTCCAAATTACACAAATGCTATTGCATATTTTGTCACATCATTTCAGAAACATTTTTTTCTCTATGGTGACAGTTTACATATTCCACTGTAAGCCCTCAAGCAAACTGTGTATATGCACGCACGCACACACAATTCAAGCTAATCCCTACAGAAAGCTGAACTGGCCTCAGAAAATCTGCAGTCTAGTTCACCCTTATTCATGAAGTTCACTGGGTGAGTTTGCGCCCATTGGTGCCTCTCAGACAAACCTACCTCACATGGTTGTTGTGAGGATAAAATGGAGAGGAGGAGGATTATGCAATCCATTTTGGATACTTTGCAGGAAAAAAGCATGGGATAAAAATATAATAAATAATAATTCTGAACTTTCCTATACCATGTTAGGAAGAGCTTTTAGTTTGTACACATTCAGAGCTAATCTACATAGTATGTTGTTATCTGAGTGGTGTCTTATTAATTACTTAATTAATTACTCTAGAGCAACCATGCCTGATCCCAATTTGGAGGTAAAAATGGGGAGAAATTTAATCCTCTCATCCTGCCCTCATACCTTGGCTTCCTGAAATTGCAACCCCTCACCACAATGAGGTAATTAAAAGAAGAAAAAGCCTCCAAGTATCTTTGAAAACATTAATCCAGTGGTGCATCTGGCGTAAGAAACTGCCGTGTGCTGTGCCTGTTGTTGGTTCTTCTGGAAAAGAAACCACACGTAGCCAAACCCATCAATTTAGCTGTCTGAAGGTAAACAGTTTCTCCCTCTCTCAGTTATTATTTTTGTGACAAGCCTACAGAAAGAAAGTGTTTGTCAGAAATACACCTTTTGTAACCCAGAAATATAGGGAAGTACTGTAAATCAGTGCATATAATAAACAAGCAAACAGGATTTCATGAGAAAAGGGAGGAAAGAAAGAAAATCAAGTATACACATTCAATCTATGTCTATGGAAATAAATAGTGCATACATGGTACAGAGAAGTGAATGTTTGATGGATCCCATTTGATGGACATATTTTTGTAGTGTGAATATTCTTTCAAAGAATGACAGAAATTATTAAAACCTTGTTTGGGAAGGGAAGGGAAGGGAAAAAGCAGGTGGAAAGTGAGCAATTTTCTTCTCTCTGCCCCACACATAGCCATTACTGAGACAAGTACAAAGGCCAGTTGTAACAAAACATGTAAAACAACATACACACTTTACTGATGTACTTACACTTCATGCCTGCCTATCAGGTGTGATGAGCTTCCCTTTCTCAGGTAAACTTAATGCAATGCTTGAATGGACTCTGTGCAGAGAATATAAGAGGGAAGGAGTGGCTTCTTTTTCCTTACAGCGAGCAAATACTCAAGGAAGTTACACATGTGACAGAAGCCAACCTCCCAAGCCTGCTTACTCATAGCACCTATGAGGTGGACTTGAGATGTGTCCTGAAGATTTTTGCTAGAGAGTCATCCAAAGAAATGTAATACGATGTTTTTGATTTTTAGGAGATAAGGTTATGGAGCCTTCCCCTGCAGATATCCAATAAACAAGTTCATTATCTGTGTTATCTTCAAGCTGATTGCCTTCATCCTGGAAATGGTCAAGCTCAGTGCAGGATGGTAGATGGATTAGCACTTATTGCTTTACATGGGAATTTTGTACAGAGAAAAACTATACATACCTGAGCCACAGCCTTCTGTTCCCTTTTCCAGTCTAAATGAGTGCTTCCATCTGTCTTACTTTTACCCCAAAGCAAATGAGTCATGCAAAAGGTAGAAAGGAGCATTGTTACAAGACTCTGTGATGAAGTAACTGCACGAGGCTCCTTCCTCTTACTAGCTTTTCCAGCTATGCTGCGCTTCCTGCACTGGGCTGGGCGTGGACTTAGTTGCACATCCATCAAATGTTATATTAATGCATGTTACACCACATTGTTTATACAGCCATTTCAATGAGTGGCATACAACAATACAGTTCACGGTTAATGTGATCAGCCTGGATCGATTTTATGAAATCTCCAGCAAACTAAACAGATCTTTTCTGGAAATTTTTTCTAACTTTGTTGAAGGTCAAATGGCATGTACTTGGAGCAGATGATTCATTTCCTTCAGGAAAAGAGCTGCTGGAACACAGGGAGCAAGGTGTGTACATGCCTATTAGAGGGAGACGGGCTTGATCCCCTGGAGCCAGACTGGGAAAAAGATTATCCACCAAAAAATTGCTCCTTGAAGCTATTTCTATGCTGAAGGTGCCATTTGCCATTCCCTGCACTTGCCTTTCTATGAAGAGATGCAGGAAGTTTCAGGCACGTTGGTTAAAAATGCTTTAAAAATGGACAGAGCAGAGCAGTAGAGCCTGCATTATTTGATCTCTCTATTCTGGAGCAGTCATCATCTGTTAGAAGCCATTCCTCCTGGTTCCAGAAGATGGAGAACTGGGATGGTGGACTTGCTCCTCAGGCTCAATGGGACCAAATGCTGCTTGCCTTCTCCTTTGTCTGAAGTTTCATCTTCCAGCAGCCTTTCTACCTAGCTTCAGCTTTGGGAATAAGGGACAACAAGGCCCACTCCATGGTACAGCAGAGTGGCTAGCTGCCATTTAACTGCTTCCCTTCCCAAATTGTCAACATTTATTTAGACATTTGGATTTCCTCACAGTTTTCCCCTTTTGCACTTCCTTCTCCTCTGGCCTGGGGAAGTCTCTATGTCATTTAAAGGGGGATGGTATCTCATCCTCTACTACAGGAACCAAATATTTATGATCAGTTACTCTTAGAGATTTCAGGTGAAAAGCAGACTCTAAATAACCTGTTTAGGACATTTTTGATCAAATGAGTATTTGGAGGATGTCTCTTCAGGTACCTTTATGAAGCTAGAGCTTTTGGGCTATTGGGTGGGATAAATAAATATATAATAAAATAAATAGGATTTTTTTAGGAAACCCAACCCCCTTTTCTTCTCTGTAATTTCATTTGCACCAACCCGCATTCTCATATGAGAAAACTATGCTATTGTTCATACAAAGATTCCCAGTGTAGAGCATGTGGGCCGCATGAGGCCAGCTTATGCTGTAGGAGAGGCAAAGCGTATTGAATATGCTTCAATACTGAATATATGGGGGCTGGACCTGATGGCCTCCTTGGCCCCTTTCAACTCTACTGTTCTATGATTCTATGAAAATGGGTCTTGTCTGTGTTGATAGTTACACGAAGCTGACTTACTCTAGGTTAGATTTTACTACTCTGACTTCTCCACAAGCCCTCTCAGCATTCCTGTGCTTTCTGCCACCTTGCCAAGCCATTTCTGTGTTTGCAGCCCGACCAGTGTCGAGGGCACCTGCCGAGGCCCCACACACGGACAAGGTCCCTCTGGAGATGCTTCTCTCCCTCAGCATGGCAACCTGCCTCTCACTCCAGCCCACTCAATGGTGGAGCTGAGGAAGAGGAGCAGGAGATGCCATCGCCTGGTGCCCACTGGCATTCTGCCTGCCCAGCATGCAAACGGTAGAGGGGATGCAAAGGAGGACAAGGAGCAATGCAGCTGTTGCAACAATGGTGCTCCGAAAGAAGTTGATGGGGGTGGTGGCTGAGGGAGAATGGGAATTCTTTCCAGTTCTGTTTGCTTGTTTTAACAGTAACCACCAAGGAAAAACTGTGGAGGTTCCCCCATTGCAGAACCTGGAGTCAGATCTGGAAGTTTAGTTCCATGTTACAAGTTTGGGCTGAACTTTAAGTGCTGCTTGGATAGATGTTCTCCTTATCATTCTCATAGCAATGCATTTCATGAAATCTACCTGTTTGCATAATTTTCATGATTTATTTTAAGGAAAGGTGGCAAGAAAACAGTTGTGGTAGCATCCAGAATATTTGAAGCCAATAAGGAATGTATGAGAAGACTATTGTGGAGGCACAGGACAGAATACCTAGAATCTCCTGAAAGGAACCAAGAGAGTTTCAGAGCAGAAAAACTCCCCATCTCACATTTGCAGAAATCTAAAAGCAGGGCTGACTATGTGTGACCTAGTAAGTCAAGGAAGCAATTTGTAATCGTTCCACAGTAAATTTTAATTGGGTGGATTAAAAATACATTAAATGGATAAATAAATCACTGCTTGTTATTTAGGTTGCCTCCTACAGTTTGGACTCAGCAGGAAAAAAAGCAAGCAGGAAAAAAGGCAGGGGATTTTTCAAGTGCCTGGTAGACTTGTAAACATGACTGCTAGGCTGTATTTGGCTTGAAGGCTTAGCAGGCCTTTCTGGGATCTCTTTCCCTGGCCTGGAGCCCTGTTGATGCTAAAACTCCTAGTGTTCCTAACCAGTGGCCATGCTGGCTGGGGCTGATAGGAGCTGAAGTCCCAAATTCTGGAAGGCAGCAGGTTGGAGATTCCTGACTTAAGTTCTTGATCGTCTGATACTAAAAATGAGATTTTCAATGTTTTTGCTTTGCTTGTGCCTGGTAGAATTGCTAGTGTTGGCTTCACATATATGCACCACTAAGCCAGCATTTAGCGTTCCATATGAGTGAAGCTTTGAGCTTGCATGCTTCTCCCTCTACTTCTGCACAGCAAAGTCAAAGATTCCCACTGAGTTTGAGTGTCTCTTTCTCCAGTTCCTGCCTTCTTGTTATATATGACCCAAAGATTGTGTTTTAAAACAAATCCTGGTTTTTCTGGCTTGCTTAACTAACTAGCTAGAGTATGTTGCTGGCTTGTTTCACAATAGACCTGTGCTTGTCTTAAATCCTAATTCCTAGATTGTATGTAATAGCAGGTTGGAGGATTGCAGGGAGTGAGACGAAACATATCAGGGGCTTTTCTCTGGGGCTTATGGAAGAATATTTGTGATGGGGGTGGGGGGATTGAGATTGCAATGTACCCCGAGGCTTTGCTTGGGCTCACAGAAGGGCATGCACAGAACAATAAACCTGTCCTAATGGCTACAGCTTTTCAGCTGCGGTGTGTAGACCCAGGCACTGAGCAAGTCAAGGCTAGGCATGGTTGAGCGCATGCCAAGCACCCACAACGGGGCAGGGGCCATTGGCGAGAGCTCCCTAGGCTTGCTTCTCCTCTTCCCCTTTGCTACCCGCTTCTTTTCTTGCCTGTCATTAGGGACATTGGAAAAATCCTCAACAGGGCCCATTAAATTCAGATGTCTGTGAACCCAATTCTTCAGTTCCACAGTGACTGGGCTTTTCCCAAGTTGCACAACTTCTGTGGACTTGTAAACCAGTTTTTGTTACTTTCTAGAATTTTATGCAAATCTAGCTGTAGAAAAATATGAAAAAATGAAAGAAAATATACATTTTGCCCTACAGACTAAAGTGTTAAAATAAATGTTTTGGGGAGACTTTTGCATTTAAAGCAAATTTACACATTTTACGAAGTACACATTTGTGTCATTGACATGAACACACATTTGTTTGTTTATTTATTTTTTTCAGTAATTCCCGTCAATGGGTGGATGATGGAATGGAAGACACCTGACAATCTGAGAGACACAGACAGAATGGATTTAATACAATCTTCCTATCCTTATCTCTCCCTCTGAGAAGGATGTATAGTTGCTTCCACTGCTTACTTGCACACTGGCCCTTTGCTTGTTAAGGAAGTAAGATATGAATGAAGGTTAGAAGAAATAAGAACTGGTAAAAATCAGGGCAAGAAGGAAGATTAATTGAGGGAATGGGCTTCGTTCAGGGTTTCTTGCTCAGCTTCAGCTGTTGGGCAGCATAGAAATGAATGAATTAATTATACCAAAACTTGGAGCCAGTGGGAAAATGTGCTTTCCTATGTATTAGAGGTTAACATGTGTTTTGATTTCTTGGGTGGGCTGTTAAGTTGTGAACAGGGCATATCGGTGCTATTTTGTGGGTGGGGGAGTATCTGATGTTTTTCTGTCTGTGGTAAATGTGTTATTGCTGGCTATGATTGTGCAGTTCACAGCCAGGAAGTTGCAAAATTGAGTAAGAATGCTGAAGCTCCCTTTTTATTCTTCAGAAAAAAAACGTGTTACCAAGGATGTATCTTATGGATACCTGCTTTGACAAATAATCAGCACATTGCTGAAATTAGCCCCTGATTAGATAGGGAGAAGACTGCCTCCATTGTTGCCAATTATTTTGTTCTTGTTGCAAAGGCAAAGTGAAGTGCTCAGTTAGAATTCAAGCACGAAAACATGAGCCATGGCTTTGATCTTCCTTTCCCTCCCCATCACTTCCTCAGAATATCTTAATGCCTCAGCAATAAGGAAAACCTCTTTATTCTCCCAATATTTTAATTGTTAAATTGTTTTAATTTGTGGTTTTATACTGAATACTGGATGCTGTGATATTTTTACTCTTACTTTTGTTTTTATTCTGTTTTATCAGTATGGTTGTAAACTGTCCAGAGACATTTGTGATGGGACGGTATATAAAGTTTGAAATAAATACTGCTAATTGTGTTTTGCTTTCCAGAATGTACCAGTAAGCCCTTGTGCCACAAGATATCTACAAGAGATCCTTCAGAGCAAGGCTTTAATAGCAGGTAGCATATGAAACAACAAAAAGCCGCAAAAAATCAACATGTTTGCTATGCGAAGCTGAAAAATACCACTTCAGGAGATTTTCCTTGTAAATCTCCTCAGGTTCCCATCCAGCGTATAATATGCTGAAATGTAAAAGTCACCCTGCTGCTCTTTTTTCTGAAGTATCAAGCAATAGGCTCCTTCATGGATCAGGAGTCATAGTATTAACACATCATTATACCGTCAGCCAATCCTACCTAGGTCAAATGAGTCATTAGCACAAATCAACTTTTCAGTGGCTCAAGGTAACAGAATTCTAAGCCAGAATATACTGCTGGCCATCTCATTATCTTGGTAAATCACCTCGCCTATAGGCTGCTCCAGTTTATCCCATTGATCGCTATGGAGGCATATGAAGAAAAGGTTCACATCAATCTTTTCTGCACTGTCTTTTCAATATTTCAAAGAAGACAGCCTTAAGAATCATATCATTATCACTTATGAATACACTAAATCAGTCATGATGTTCCATGAAATATTGAATAATAACAGAGCCAGTGTGGTGTGCGGGACTGGGACGCTGGCGATCTGGGTTCTAATCCCCCTTCTGCCATGGAGCCAACTGGGTGGCTTGTAGCTACTGACAGACTCTCATCCCAAGGTGATGGTTGTGGGGATGAGATTGAGAGCGGGAGGAGGAGAATGATATAAGCCACTTTGAGTTCCTTACATGAACCTGCTCAGAGAGCCTTACTGGCTAATGTAGTGGGATAAAAATCGAATACACAAATACAGAAAAGAAAAAGGCAGGGTATAAATCAAATCAAATCAAATAAATAAATAAATAAATAATCTTCATTACTAGGTTTATAATGGCTGTAATTCTTCCCAGTCATAATAGGTGAATAATGACTGGAAAGAATTAATTCAGTAGCAGACTTAAAAGATAATAAGATGTATACTTGTCTTTGTCCTTTTATGAACAATAGTGGAATATACTATACTATAAAGGGAGGCTTATGGCAAATAAGGTGGAATAAAGATTGATTGATTGAGTAATAGAATATGTTAACTGGTTTAAATGCTTTTGACAGGTTGGGTCCAACATTGCACATGGAAGCCCACTGGTATAGTGGGACTTCTACTTGTGAAATGGGACTCCTTCTGCAGTCTTGAACACCACTGAAATCGGCCCTGGGGATAGTGTGGGTGCTGCAACAGGAGGAAAGAGGAGCTCTGTTCTTCCAATGACCTGCCTTCTGCAGGCAGAACTGCACCACTGAATCCAAGCCCAAATGGTGCCAAGTTTCAAACCCTGCATCTTTAGTTACGCATTGCCAGTAGCAGAGTTGTTAACAATTTCTGGAGCACTTCTGTCAGCTTGAATACAGGACAGCTTCTTGTGGTTTCCAAGCTGCCTTGATAATTTGTAAGTCATAAGATAAAGGACTGAATGCATTCACATGTATCCTTAGAGTGGGGCCGGGGGAGAGAGGAAGAGCGAGGACAAGAAAATGGGCCTGCAGAAAGTGGTGGTATGGGAAAGCAATGTGCCTGTAGGTATGGAAAAAGTCACATGTGTCTGAACCCCCTCTCAAAATTGTCATGTTCCCGAAGTCCTGAAAAAGTGGACTCCTCCTGCCTTACAGGATGATGCTTACCTCAGTGGTAGAAATGTATACCTTGCTTATGAAAGGTTTCTCCCAGAGTCATAAGGTACTACTATCAATTAAAGCTTGCAGTTGTGGACTAGATGGATCCTTAAAATCGGTTTTGTGCCGGTAGCTTACCAGGCTTAGCACACCATTCCTAATGTACTAATTTGGCATTGCTAAATAGCTGGTTCTCATGTAGAAGGAGAGCAGGATGTGAATGTGGGCGATGATAAATGTCTGAGCTGTGAAAGTCTTGTTTCCTAAGCCGTTATGATGGCCAATTGACAACTGGCAGCAGCAGTCAGTATAGGACAGGCATATATTGCACTAAACTGTTAGTATTGCAAGGTGGCCGCTTACATACCCATATTACCAAAAAAGTGGAACCACAACACCAAAAGAGAAGAGTAAAGAGGGCACAAATTTGCATATGCAATATATATTTGTAGCTGAAAAAGTAGAAAAGTAACTGTACTTTAACAAGAGATATATCAGAGAGGAAAAGAGGTGCTTAGAGAGTGGCTGACTTTGGATGGGCAATTTCAAGATCCCTGCTTGCCTGTCTTATGGTTCTCTATATAAGAACCAGACAACCCTTCAGATAGAGGACACCTTGCATACATGACTGCCAGTTTCTCCAAATAGAAGACTATCCGCTGTATGGTAGAATACCTGCTCCCCTCACCCCTAGCTGGCATGTCCAGACAACATATGCTGCGAAGGGTTAAGGGGTAGCTTGTGACTCCTCTGGGAAATACCTGTCCCTCCTTTGCAAAGCTGATGAGAAAGTTCATGAAAGCAAAGGCATATATTTCCATACAGCATGTGAGACTTGATTTTCACAAGCAGTAGTTCTGCTGAGTTCTTTGCTCAGTTCCTTTGCTGATCACAATCACCCTTTAGGTTGCTCTTAGTAATCATTGCATATGAGATCACTGTATACTGAGTAGTTATTAGGTTCACCTAATGATAATGAGGCCTCTCAGTAACTGATCACGTTTATGCCTGCCATCCTTGTCCTCAGAGCTGATGTCTCATGCTCTGCCACTGGACCATGGTATTTGAATTACCCAGTAGCACTTGGAGTAAACCCGTAGTTGGTGGAAGAAAGCCAGCAAATGCAATTCTTTTGTTCAAAAGGGTCACCTGGCTTAGAATGGGGCATCCTTGAACAGCAAAGCAGGCTAGGCGTTTTCTATCTACTCAAAGAGAAACTGGAATCCAGATAATGGTTATTAGTTTATTTAACGTTCCTCGATTGCTTCATTGTATCTGACCAGTAAGTGAATCAAAATAATTGGAACAAATGATGATGTCCATGGGTGACAGTATGCTCCTAGAACATTCCTTGATGCTCTTTGAGATATTCTACTCCTTCCAGTGTTGATCTTGAAAATATTATTATCTTCTCTTGATTGCTTCCAAGTGAAGTGGGCATCTTCAGCTGCCGCCATCTTAATTTCCCTTCAGGCATGTTCCCTGTCCTTGGTTACCAGCCATGCCCACCTATGGCACACATTTTAGGTTGTGCCTAGAAGAGTTTCTCAAATTCTCAAATGGGCCTGCAGGGCCAAAGTTTACCTTCCCCTGAGCTATGGCCTTCAAATGAGAAAAGATCCTGCTAAGATGGCATAGGGCAGATGTGCTGGACTACATATCCTATCCTTTCCCTCAGTTCTCAGGTGCTCTCAGTCTCTTGGAAAAGACTGGCCAAGGATCCTACTGGGCCCCTCGTGTTTTTGCAGCCTGCCCCTTTCTTAGGGAAGCCCAGTCAGATTACAGGTTTTACTCAGGACATTGCATGTGACCTGGGCATTGAAATAGTATTAGTATGATCCCAAAACATTGCATGCTGCTTGTGAACTTTCCCTCTTTGCTGTCCAAGCATTCAGTCTACATTTTGGTGAAATTGGTAATAGATTTATTAAAGATTCAGGCACCTGGATGATTTGGTAATCCATAGTTTTACCAAGTGGGTCATCAGCTTTACAGTGCCAGCATTTGATGGCCTGACCTTTTGCTGTTTGACCTGATAAGATGGAATAAATATGGTCTGGCTGAGTGACCATTCCAGGCTGTCATAACAACCAGCAGCCCATATATACCCACCGCACAACCCCTCCCAAACAGTTATATGTTGAAAGGGCCAGTCAACAGTGCGACTGGATTATTTTGTACCAGTTGCAGAATCCTGTCCTTTTCAAGGGCAGTCCCATGTAGGATGTGTTACAACAGTCTAATCTGAAGGCCACTAGGGCATGAATGGCTGTGAGGAGGTCTATTTTTATCAGAAAGAGTCTTAGTTGGTGCACCAACCAAAGCTGGAATAAATCAGCTAGAGTCACTGATGCCACCTGCACATCCAACAGAAGTGCTGAGTCTAGTAAGGCTCCCAAATATTAACCTGATTGTTTAGAAGGAGGATAAACACCTAACTCTGAGTCAGATGGCCCAACCAAGAGAACATCTATCCTGTAAGGGCTAGGTTTCAGCTTGTTTTGACCCATTCAATCCTTCACTGTCAACAAGCAACAGTTCTAGAGTTCCACCACCACCCTCACAGATGAAACTGACAGTATCATTGCATATTGGTGACTCTGCAGCCCAAATATCCAGATGAGATCATCCAGTGGTCTCCTACAGAAAAAATGGAACCCTGTAGGCCTCAGGCCAAGCAGAAGAGCAGAAACACCCTCACATCATGTTCTGGGACCTAGTGTCCAAGACTGAGTAAAAGAAATAAAGGAGAGGTGGGTACTGTGGTTGGGTGAATATTCCTTTCCATTTCATAACTCATCAAGGGGAAGCTTATTTTATTTATTTTATTTATTTAGGAGGCTTCTATGCCGCCCATTCGCCGAAGCCTTGGGGCGGCTCACAATCATAAATAAATAAACACAATATAAAAACAATATAATTTGAGTCGACCTGGCCTTATCATGATGGTATAGATAAGGGCAGGAATTATGTGACACGAGAGTTTCCCTGCAATGGAGAAGACAATTTTGGAGCTTAAAAAGGGGGATTTAGCAGGGGATAGAAACACTATGTCACTAAAAACACTGTCAGTCGATTCTTTCAGGGACTAGTTCAGAGTACAAAACAGAACATGGCAGGGTATTCAGAGCTGAATATGCCAGGAAGGCACAGAAATATCACCATGGCTCAATTAAGAAACTATTCTCTATTTTACTATTGTAATTACAGCTGGATAAAGATATCAGTATGGAACAACTGCTGAGGAAGTACAGAAACACAACAGTAGAAACATAGAAACAAAGAAACAGAGCAAGTCAGAAGGGGTCTCCCGGGCCATCTAGTCTGACCTCCGGCACCAGCACTGAGGAAAGAAAAATACTGAAGAACAAAAGCTAAAAACTTCTTTCTGCACTGCTCCTGAGCTGAAGTTCTCTGTGTAGCTTACAAACAAAGTCTTAAAACCATGTGCTATAATAACAGAATGAAACATAACAATATTTTTAAAGTATAAAACAGAATAAAATTAGAGTTAAAATCAAGGCAAAAGCCAGAGCAGTACAAAGATCTTAAAACATGCTCTCACAAGTTTTTGAAGGACTAAGAGATCTTGAAGAATAAGAAATGTTTTACCTAGCACCAAAAAGGGCACAAGCTAAGCTGCCAAGGAGAAGACCATTCCTTGGGTGCTACCACTACAAAGTCTCCTAATAAGGGAGGGAGATCAGTGAGAAACTGGGAATAGAGAAAGGAAACAGGAAAGGAAGCAAACAAGTGAAAGAATGGCACAGGACATGTGTCATTTGGACATGTGTACTGAATGACAAAAGGCTGAGTAGAATTTGCAGAAGGGGAAATAAGCCACCACAGAAAGATTCATGGTTGATTGGACTTCTTGTCAATCAAGATTTCATAGCTTTATTTTACGAAGTAAAACTTCCTGGTTTCTTTACCATAAATCTCTGAATGATAATCTTTCACTATTCAAATTCTCTTTTTGGTGGCTTTCCCTCCCATGCAGTTCTAGGGATTCCAGTTCCACCTGTAATTGCCCTCTTAACCTCTCTAATATAAATTGTTGTGGCAACAGATGCACCAAAGTTTACTTTTACTTGAGGCATAAATATTTTAAATAGTGCAAAGAGATATTGAGTGTGCTAGATCCACTGAGATACATTTGGCAGTGCCCTGGATCAATTCCATACACATCACTTAAGGTCAAACTGTTTGTGACATTGGTCACGTAGCTCTGGTTTCAAGTACAGCATTTCTAAGTGTCTATTTTATGAATTGCCAGCATAGAGGTATAATCTGAATTGGGATCCTAGGATTGGGAGGGGTGTACATTGGGGGGTTAACCCTTTGTTCCCTGAAATGTACTTTCATCATTAAACATGGTGAAAAGAAGAAAAGGGGTCCCATGAAAATGAATGGGACATTCTTTCAATGGGACATTTGCCATTGAATTTGCAGGCAAGTGTTAATTTTAAGTGGGCCCACAGCTACATGGATGGCCAGACAGGCTAGCATCAGATTGAGGGACCCAATTCACAGCATGCTTTAGGCACAAACTAATGAATCTGCTGAAAGCAGAACTCAGACTCTTCTGGTGCACCACCCCCAGACTGATGGTCAACTGAAAGAACTAATGGTATGCTGGAGCAGTACATTTCCTGTTCTGAAAATGATCAGCTGGATAATTTGGCACTCTTCAGTGCTTGACACTCTTCAATGTATTAGGCTCTATTCTTTGTAAGTATGGCTACCATCCAAAATCTTTTAACTCAGAGTTAAAATCTGCAACTCTATTGACAGCTGGAGACTTTTTTTTGAAGAACCATGTGCAATGCAACATCTTTTACAGGAACAGTTAGAGCAAGCTAAAATGGATTAAAAGGGTGATGCCAACAGGCATCATGTCCAGAAGTAAAGGGAAAAGGTTGGGTTTAGCTGTCAACTCAGCATCTCTCTTCTGTGGCTCCAAGTTGGAAGCTGAATGCATGATGAATAGGAGCATACTAATCTAAAGCTTAGATCAGACACATTGCATTTTTTTCTGTTTAAACCCTTCTCCACAAAATGGGTCCACTGATCCCTGCTTTCTCTTGCAGTTTCCAGAGACTCTCACAGAAATACCACTCTGCCTTTTTCACCTGTAATTATTATTTGTAAGGAGGAGGTTGAAGGGACTCAGATCCTGGACCCACTGCAAAAAGCTGGAAAACTGTGGCCCGGAGAAGGTATCAGCTGTGAGAACTGGCAGGGAATTTGCATGCTTCCTGACTGGACTGCCACTTCCACTGACAGGATTCAAGCCAACTGGGTCACTGGGAGGGAAGCATGTTCTTGGTGATGGGATTTGGTCCAGGCATCATAGAAGGCCTTAACAAGGAGGCGTGTGGCTCTGATGCTGAATCAGAGAGGGATGATTTAAACACATGTATTACAGAGGAAACCTCAAGCATGAGAATCTGGTGCATCCTGACTGTGCAACTGATTACATAATGGGGGGGGGGTCACAGCAGATCTGGGCCAACTGCCAGATTCACAATTCTCAGGATTGTGGGAAATGGAAAACAAGAGGAGAAAGGGGAAGGGGGTTTGAGTATCTTATCCAAGATGAGACTTCAAATTAAGGTCTGTGTTTATGGGCTAAATGTTCAGGTCTGGAATGTGGTCAGAAGATAGGCATTGACTAGGCTTTTCCATCATATTTAAGGTAGGTCCTAGCTAATGAGATTCATAGAAATCTCTGTCATTGAAACTAATAAGCTCAAATGCCCCTGTTATCAAAGGTAGGAAAGTCCCCTCCCCAAATTCTTGCCAGTGGTCATGCCAGTCGAAACCTACACTCCAGGGAGTCACTTCAGCTGGCTTTGGGAGCTTTGAACTGAGCTGTGCCAGGTTTGGATTGTGGAGTTCATTGCCTCCCAAAGTGAAGACTCTGGGCGTTCAATCGTTGCTGTGATGGAGTGTGCCAGTGTCACAGTTTATGGTACATGCCTTAACATGACAAGTGCATGGGCCACCTGCTGCTCCGTATGATAATACAGATACCGCTTTCTCCCTCTTAGGTTCATTTGGGAGCTCTTTCAGCAGTGGTCATCATGAACAAGCACTTGCCACACTTACTGCTGCTTAAAGCTGTCCCGCCACTTCATTGCTTTTCCTCATCTTCATTGTGGGATGAGTGCAGCAAAGAGAATTTTGGGGCAGTGAAATAGTCCGTGGCAGAGGCCCATCGCCATCCATGGAATCTGAAGGAGCCCTCTGAGAGCCTTCGTATGACTGGCACTAACATGCACTTTTATCCCAGTGTGGATAGTGTCATCACAAGGTTTAGTCAAAAGGTGGCAGCAGTTGTAGTTGTACTTGGATGGGGTGAAGGTTTTCTTGTCTCTGTCATCTTATTGGAAAGGTTCAGACTCCTTGTCTACCTTCTGGGCTGGTGTCTTCCATGGCAACAATAACCTTCTTGTTACTCATTTCATCCTTGCTAGCAATTTGTTTTAAGTTTGCTCACAGAATCTGGTTCTTTTCAAGCTTTCAGATGTGTACTCCTTATGTTATAGGAGAACTCAGGATTTAGATTTGGAGAAGTGCTAACCATGGAAATCTTGTTAGCAGTGTGCTTTGGAAGAATTTTATTCCAATAAGCAGAATGAAGAGGCACCACACATAAACAGAGAGGCACCACTGAATCTCTGACGTGTTTGGCGACCATCTACAACTAATTTTGATATATGTCTTATAAAATGAAAACTGGGTGGGGTGCTTTCATAATGGAATGCCTGCCGTAATGAAGTATGTCTCGCACCTTTTAAATTGTGTATGTATGTGTGTGAGGGGGGTCAGTGGTCAAGTTAAGGCACTTGATTTTTTCCAGGGATTTTAATTTGAGAACTGTTTTAGCATGCTGTATACTCTTAGTAGCTGCCTTATTTTACCATTACAATTATGGTTGTATTGAATAGTTTCGTGTTTTTGTTTATTTATTTATTTAAATATGCCGACCAATATCAGAGTCCCTGGATGACTTACAAAAACAAAAAACAACATACCAGCAAGCAACACACTGCATCCCACCATTAATAATAAAATCAAAGATACGATATATCTTTATGATATATTTTATGATATATTTACTACTCAATAAACAATTGGATGATAGGAAGTATTAAAGAGTTCATGTTAAATTTAAAAAAATTGGGAGATACTGATGAGTTGGAAGGAAATGATTACTGAGATCTCAAGTAAGATTAATATTTCTAAACTGCTTAATTTAAAATGGTCTGTGATAAGTTGTGCTTTATTTTTCCCCAGTATGCACATAGTTCCAGTGTGGTACAGTGCTTAAAAGTGCAAGACTGGGACTCAGGAGATCTGGGTTCTAGTCCCCTCTTAGCCATGGAGTTCACTGGGTGACTTTGGGCAGTCTGGACTCTCAGCCCAGCCTACATTGCAGGGCTGTTGTTGCAGGAATAAGATTGAAAGCAGCAGCAGGAGACTCATGTGAGCCTCCATGAGTTCCTTGAAAGGACAAAAGTGGGATATAAATACAATTAATTATACTAATACTAATAATATTAGCATTGCTAATACCCCGGTTGGTATGGACAACGGTCTGGAGTGATGGGAGCTGTTATCCAAAACGTCTGGAGACTACCAGGTTGGGGAAGGCTGATATAGTGCTATTGTAGCTTCTTAACTCTGTATTTTATCCATCTATTTCCTCACATTTAACAATCTGAACAATACAAAAAATAAAGTTGGCATTTCATCCTACCTTGAAACATTCTGTATCATTTACCAAGGACAAGATACATCTCTCTGATAATGAATACTCATGTAATTCATGCATGGAAGGTTTAGCATGCTGTCTTTATGACTCCAACTCCATGAAGCAATGCTGTCCACTTCCTATGTTTCACATCCTGTTACCAATGGTGAAGCATAAAGACTTCTTGTTGATCTTTATTGACAATGTATGGAGCATTTGCTCTTAGTTGATCATCTTATGACCACTAGGCGGTGCTCATGCAAAGCTGGACCCATTCCTTGTACAGAAATGCCTGTTCTTGTGCTAACTTATCACACAGTTATGATCTTATTCTTGGATAATAAGTGCATCCATGCAGTCAAAACTGCCAGCAGCCAGTCTGTAGTTCCATGTTATTTGTTCTTAAAATGTACTACTCATTTAATGCCCTTTTTTCTCCATCCCTTATCCCAAGGTCTCTAAAGAGCATATACCAGGGGTCGGCAACCTTTAACACTCAAAGAGCCATTTGGACCCATTTCCCACACAAAAGAAAACACCGGGAGCCACAAAACCCTTTTGACATCTAAAATGAAGATAACACTGCATATATCGTTTTTTACCTTAATGCTATGTATATCTTCATTATGATTTAGCTGCAGCTCTTTTCAGTCACTAAAAACTGTTATTTTTAATCTTACATTATAAACTAGTAGGACTCCTTTCATATATTTTGAATAGGAGAACAGCTTCCGGCAGAGTCAAAGTCAGTGCTAAAGGGCTGCATGCATTAAACAGCAAACCCCAGAAGTTCGTCAGCAGTAAAAGCAAATGATATCATTTAACGTTTGGTTTTCTTCAGAAACTTTTCTTCGATTTATCCATGGTTGGCCTACCAGGGGGAGTTGCAGATATAGATGTGTTTAGTGACTGATAAGCAGATGAACAGTCAAGTGATGTGAATTGTGACAGGTCCCAAGCGCAGCTTTTATCATTCAGAGGAAGGAGATTACATTTGAACAAAGAGAATCTTTTTCGTTTTGCGTAACATGAGAGCCCGCAGGAAGCTTGTTCCACTCTTTCCCTGCAATGTCGCAATTTTGCTAGCGCAGGAATGCTAGCACAGTATTCCTGAGTGGATGCCTCAGCATCACCTATTGGTATTTTGTAACTCAGAGCCTCAGTCGGTCGCAGATCAGTGGCTGTGACACATATTTTGGGCAACGGAGCCGCAGCAGAGGGATCAAAGAGCCACATGCGGCTCCGGAGCCTCGGGTTGCCGACCCCTGGCATATACTGTACATTTTACCTGCAATGAGGCAAGGCTAGGTAAGGCTGAACAACTTAAGTTCATTCAGTCAACTTCAAAACTCTTTCAAATCCACTTGGGGCTGGCCATTCCATTTCACAGAATGAGGCAGCTGCCTCACAAAGCTAATACTGGATGTCATGAAAGCATAACATTTTGAAAGCAACAAAATGTTAGCTGTTTCATTTACTGCTGTATTTGCATTCTCAGGGAGAGGTTTTTTTTTTTTTTTTTTTTAAGGATTTCTGGGGAAATAGCTTGGCCACCCTTGGGTACTCTGCACCAAACCATTTGCTGTTTCATCTCAGGCACCAAAGTGTTTTGGGCTGGCTTGAATCTGATTGTAGGATTGGTTTGTTTGTTTGTTTGAACTATATTTAGTTTCTTGTAAAAATCTGGATGGGGGATTTCAATGTTGTGAACCACCCAGAGAGCTTCAGCTATGGGTGGTATAGAAATATAAATAATAATAATAATAATAATAATAATAATAATAATAATAATAATAATAAAGTACCAAGCTCCAATGCAGATGTCTACATACCCCAACCATTGTTTGGTGGAGTTTTGCTACAGTTAGTTAAACAAAATGAACAAACTGCTGCATCAGGAGATCAGTAAGAAATGTCATGGCAAATAATATAAGATGCAGAAATCAGACAGGATGTCTTAGATATGTCACATGAGATTATTGCTCAGTTAAACATGAGCAACCAAGAAGCACTCTGCTTACTTTGGATTGTTGCTATCACACTTTATCAAATTCTGTTTCCTGTTCTGTTGTACATTTGACCTGAGTAAACACAACACATGATAAAAGTCAATAGATTTAAAGTGAATTCTAGCCAGTTGAAAAGAGCATGCCTCTTTTTCTCTGCTTACTCACACTAGCTCTGTCTGAGTGCCATTTAACAATAAAGGAACAAATGCTTTTAAAATATATTTCTTCATTCTTTTGATGAACTGTAACTGGGTGGAGAAGATTGTGTGCTTTGAATGGGTGATGAAAAAGTCTAGGCATGTCACTTACCAAAGTCTTCTGTGGTCTCAGTAAAGGAACAAATACTTTTGAAATGTATCCATTCTTTTAGCAAATTGTGATTGTGTGAAGAAGAATATGTGCTTTGAATTGGTGATGAAAAAGGCTAGGCATTTTGCTCACCAAAGTCTTCTGTGATTTCAGCTGGAGCAACTTTTGATTAACTCACTATCCTATCTGATTGTCTTTATATTTCATGGAATAGGGAGGCTCATTCACTGCTACAGCCAGTACAATTACAGCATTCTGTGGGACCAGACAATATATTCCTGTGGTGTAGCTTGTACTTCCAAGTTTAATTTAGTGTATTTTACATGTAGTGTCCAAGGAATGATTTCAGTAGGGATGTATAGGTTGTAAAATCAATTGCTTTTGTGTTTTAAGGATTCCCAAGTACCTTTTTTTCAGTCATCTACTTATTGATGGAATTGTATTTTGCATCAATGGATTCATATGCATTTGCACTTCTGAAAATGAGCAAATCCCCCAAAATAGACATATTTTGCAAATAGCACCTTTTCATACTTTATTCTATGGGGGAAATGCATATTTTAGTTGGTGTTTTTGTTACTTTTTGTGCTTTTCCAGGACTAAATTTGCATAAAATTACAGAAAATTTAAAACAGTGTCCATAAAGTCCGATTGAAGTCCAGGCCCAATTCAAGGTGTTGGTTATGACCTATAAAGCCCTCAACGGCTTGGGTACTGGGTATCTAAAGGAATGCTTGCGTCCATATATGCCCTCCCGCCCCTTGAGATCAGCAACAGATGCCCTTCTCCGGGAGCCCTCTGTGAATGATCTTAGGAGGGTGAGTACCCAGAGGAGGGCTTTCTCTGCAGTGGCGCCCCATCTATGGAATGCGCTCCCCAGAGGTCCGCCTGGTGCCGTCGTTATTTGTATTTCGGCGCCAGGCTAAGACCTTTTTATTTAAAACTTATTTTAATTGTTAACTTATTGGTATTTATAGGATTTTAAATCTTTTAAGCCGAGATGCACTGGGTTTTAATATTTTTATTGTATAATTGTTATATTGGTATATTTTGTTTTTGTTGTGAGCCGCCCCGAGGCTTTGTTGCGATGGGGGCGGCATAAAAATGTTTTAAATAAATAAATCAATAAATAAATGAGTGGAATTCATGTGACTCAAATAAAACCAGGTTGCTGTAGAATCCCGAGTTGGATTCACAGACGTCTGAATTCATCTGAGTCCACTGTGGAGTTCTCTGACATTTCTCTGACATTCCTAGGTTTTAGATAAGAAAACTCGTACTGCAATGAAATAGCTTACCTCCAAACTGCTACTACTTTTGTTATCCTGTTTGCTATTTGAGACTAAGTAGTCAAGACTCTGCAGGGTTACTGATATTATATTACAGTGATAATAAGTTGGACTGTCATGCACACTTACCTGTGAATGAATCCCAATTAACACATTGGGCACTACTTCTCAGTAAAGAGATTTGGGATTGTTCTGTGAAGTGCTTGTCAACACAGATGCATTTAGAAGTAAAGCTTTTCTGATAATCAAGTATACTTAGGGGCAGGCACACTCACTTTAAAGCACACTAACCCATCTACTACCCTTCCCCAACCTCATGTCCCCCTTATATTTTAGATGACAACTCCCATCGTTCCTGACCATTGGCCATGTAGGCTATGACCCATGGGCATTGAAGTCCAAAGCATTTAGAGGCACTAGGTTGGGAAAAGCTTCCCTCCACCAAGTTCACCCCATCACACCCTCCTCCAACACAAGAGGCCTGCAGTGTCCTGGCATCTTTCCCATGCAAACAGGCTTCCCTCCTGAGAACAGACCCACCAAGGAATGTCCAGCGATTCTTTCCTGGGACAGAAAACCAAGATGATGTTACCACAATGCAAATGTAATATTTTCAACAAATGTGCCACACTTTTGTGTTTAACGGTTTTATTAAACTTTGTAAAGAAAATTTACAGATTTATAAAGAATTACAATCACAAAGAAAACAGCCTAACCCTGTAGTGTACATAGGTGATGCATTTTACTAGCTATTGTTCCATAATTTCAACAGCAGTTTTTCTGCATGTCATTTGGAAGTGTATATCTCCATATTATGAAAAGATTTATTCGCTAATTTCTGCAACTCAAGCTGCTATTAAAGGCACAGCAATGGTCTAGGATATTTTTCTTGTAGCTGCAACTTAAATGAAATATATCCAGGCCACAACTTAAAAACAAGCAAATAATTGTTCTTTGATAGAGGTTATTGTATAAAAAGTTCTATCTTTTTATAAATAAAAAATAATTGGCTTGAAAATATCACCGAAGTTATATAATAACCAGAAATTACACCTTCAATAGAAATGATTTATACTGAAGGGAAAACATATTATTTCAGAACAGCAATCATATGCTGTGTCTTTAAGAAGTTAAAAATCTAGCAGAAGTTTAAAAAGTGAGTTTTGAACCCATGTCCATTTTATGGGTTTCATAGCAAATTTCTCATGGATTGTAATGGAGGTGGACCACATAACTTATCTAGCTGACTTAACATAGTCATGTTTCAATTTTAAACTTAAATGCATTGCATTTTGAAAACACAATATAGGTAATAATATAAGAACCAGGAGATACTATATTTCATTAAAGAAATAAAAGGATCAAAATTAAACATTGAATCATGGAGCAGGAAAGGGCCTAACAGGCCATCAGATCCAGCCATTTGCTCAATGCAGGACTCAAGGCACCCATGCAGATTTCAGCCAGGCCTGACCCTGCTTAGCTTTCAAGATTAGGCAGAATCAATCACTTCAGGCTATATGGAACATTTAGGCCATGCCTAGACAGCCAGAATTGAAAAGATGAGGACTTGGATTCAAATTTAGGCACATGGAACTGCGCTGGCATCAGCAGCTTCCCTGCCTGCTCTTCCCCACTTCAGTCTCTCAAGCCCCTTGAAAATGCTACACAACCAATCAGGACTCTGCTGAATGTGGTGAGCTGGGCTTTGTGTCTGCTAGTAGGCAAGGGGGCTTCCCAGAAAACTGGATGGGTGCTTCTTTTTTGTGACAAACCCTTCCAGCCTTGGGAAGCAGACCCTGAATCCAACACAATCTATAATACTCAAGGAATTAGCTTAGGGAGTAATCCATTTAGGGTCCACTTCCAAGAAGAAAAAGCTACGTTTAGAAGAGATGCAAGCTTGTATGCTAAAACATTTTCAGAAACAAAAGCAACAAAACAACAGAGCATAAAGAACAGAAAGGAAATCCTCTGCATATACATTGACACATACTTCCATTTCCTCTGTGAGGTCACTACCTCTGTGTTTTATTAAGAAGTTTCATAGAATTAGCAGAGTATGTAGGGATGTCTCTGTTTTTCTGCTTTCTAACTGCACATTTTAGGGAAGTGCTAATGGCTGTTTCATTTCTACTCCATCCATTTGAAGTAGATAAAAATCTACCAGTTTGGATGGGATATTGTACACAAGGAAATTATGTGATTGGCATTACACTAAACTGGCTTGGCCTTCCTGCAGTCCTAATGAATCAGGAACTTGTTTACAGTTGGTTAGATGGAGGTACCTAACATGCATGAGATCACTAAGTAATTTTATAACTCTGTTTGCCCATTAATGTTAATTATAGGTCAGTGGAATGAGACTCAAACCATTTTTTTCTTTTCTTTGGATGAGTACCTTTTGAGGAAATGGATTTTGGTCTGGAGAGCTCTCCTTCAGAAGATGCAATCTGACGTTCAAGTTAGAAACAGCAGAAGTAGCACAGAACCGTTGGTCAAAGCATATTGCCGTTTCCAAAGTCTGAAAATGCTGAAAACGCCCTTGTCATGCTAGTAGGGCTTCACCAACCTGGTCCTCTTCAGATGTATTGGACTACAACTCCCACCATTCCCAACTGGTAAGTAATTCAGGGCATCTAAAGCACACTAGATTGGTGGAAAGCTGTGCTGCGGGCAATGCAGAATGACCAGTGCTTTTCCGTACATTTTCCTTCTGAGCAATACCGTCCACATGCTGTTTTATTTTGAAAGATCCATCATGACGACACTTGACCAGTGAACTGCCCATGTGCTATGACGATTTCACTTCAGGGATGTGATTCATGGGTTGTTCAACAGCATGCTGGTTTTTCAACACAAAGCTTGATTTATAATTTTCCACCACTTTGGCTTGCAAGTCTGCTTTGTCCTTCTTATACCAAATGTCTGTGGCAATATACACATTGTATGGGTCATTGGAATGCTCAAGCTTCTTGGAGCGGATGTAGCTTATCAGAATTCCAAATGTGAAGAAGCCAAAGAAGCCCAGGCATAAGAGTATATACACTACTTCCAGGTGGTCACTTGTTGCAACAACCCGTGCGGGTGTGGGGTGGTTTGACTGATCTGCAAAGTCTTGGAGCAGTTTTGAAAGGAGCATATTCAATGCAGTGTTATTGGATGCTACTGCCATTGCTTTGTGAAGCTGTAACAGCTTCTGCAGATTATGGTTTTTAGTGAGATCTGGAGAAGAAAAATCTGCAAAAACAAAACATGAAATGATTCTAGTCAATTAATATTTAGAATGACCCCTCCCCTCCCCTCCCCTCTCTTCCTTCCCTGCCTCCCTCCCTGCCTCCCTTTCTTTCTTTTAATCAAGGCTGCACTTTGGAATAAAAATCTGTTTTCTGCATTGTTGTGATGGCTAAAGCTATTGCTTATATCAACCTTCCCCAGCCTGGTGCCATGGTGATGTTTTGGACAACAGCTTTCGGAGTTCTCGACCACTGGCCATGCTTGGTGAGGCTTATATCCGTAACATACAAAACATCCTGGGGGTGTCAAGGAGGACAGTCTGGTATATAGCATGTCGTCAATCATGGCACAAAATCAGTCCACCAACATATTTGTCCCTGTTCCTCAAAATGTGCCCTACTGGTCATCCAACCAAACTGAAATCTTGCTTTTTCTACTTAGATGAAGTTATCATATATTGAGTCACATTACTGGCCCATCAGGTTTCCTATCATCTATTCTGCCAGGCAGCAGCTCTCTGAGGACTCAGACAGACCTCCTTCCAGCCTGGATAGCAATGATCTGTTGAACTGTAAGTGTGAACCTGAACCAGGAACTTGCTTCTGCAAAGTGGATTTTCTGACAACTTGGATGTATGCATTTTCCAGTATGCCTTTGATGGAGTTGAATAGTTTCCACTCAGCCACCAGCACCATGTTCCTTTATAACCAGTTGAGGTCCTCCAGGCCTCCTTACATCTCTCCTTTCTCATGCATTCCCTTTTACATCTTCCCTTTCCGTTTGCCCACCTTTTATGATGATTGCTCTGACTGAGCTTCCTTTGGCATTGGATGGCTTTAGATTACTGCCTCAGATGGTGAATACTGCAGGGCCAGGAGCTGCAAAATGCGTTGGAGACCTGTGTGCATCTCCTAAGCTAGACTCCTACCTTCAGGTGCAGTGAAGGCTGTAGCCCCATTCTGAGTAAGATTCTTCGAGGTGTGGATGGCACTATCTTGCCCACAGCAAAAAGATTGCCCCTAATTAGGCAGAAGAGCCATAACCATTTAGACTGCCATTAGCTTAGCTACTCCAAAGTCATACGTTGCTGGCCATCTTTGACCTGGAAGCACGGCTGCTTAGGTGGGAAAGCCTTAGAATTCCAGTTATGATTTCATGAGAATTGGAACAATTCATCTGTTTTATGCACCATGCCATCTATTTTATGCAGTGGAATAGCAGTCTCAAACAGGCAGAGGGCCTTTTCAATCTTTGGCTTTTTTCCCCACCACTGAGAACGGCCCCATTATTTTTTTACTGCTTGGGGTAAAAGCTGCTGGGAGAGTGCTCATATTCAGTACAATGTATGAACAGGAAAGGGTGAAAAAACTTCTTCGCCTTTACGTTGCTGTTACACTTCAAAATGCAGTCTCAGCAGCTGCATTATTTTGTGCTAAGGAAAGGAAAGGGCCTGAAAAAAGAACCCAGAACTGCATGTAACAAGTTATTCTGCCCTCAGTATTCACCAAGTGTGAATGTACTGTTACATGTGAAATATTGCTTGTTACAGCAGCCTTTAAAAAGGCAACCTTGCCACATCGGGATGTCTCCGTGATACACTTTGCAATATGAATGAACATTCGGTCACAAGGCCTGCTTTGCACACGAATATTAAAAGGAGAACTTTTTGAGAAACGATTTGCTGCAGCAGGTTTCATGGGAAGGGAGAAGAGGCCACAGGAAGGGCCACGGTTCAGCAGGAGAGCACACGTGTTGCATGTAGGAGGTCCCATGTGCCCCAGAGTCTCCAGGTGGGGCTGGGGTTGGAAAGATCCCTGTCTGAAATCTTAGAGAACTGCTGCTAATTGAGGGAGGCAATGTAGATCTAAATTGGTCAGTCTGATTCAGCATAAAACAGCTTCCTGTTTTGCTCTGATAGAGAATGACACATATTAAACTTAACACAGGAATGCGATCCATTTGGTGTGATGAATCTGTTGTTGTTGCTGTCATTACATTTATATTCTGCCTTTTTTTTCTTGCAAGCAACCTCTCCATTTTGTCCTGCAGTAGGTCAGTCACCGACTTGCCCAGAGTCACCTAGTGAGCAGCTTGGCCAAATGGGGACTGAATGCAGGTCTCCCCTGTCCTAGTCCACTGCTCTAACCACAATGCCACACTGGCTGTCTTGCCAGAGAATCAGCACCATGGTAAAAGCCCCTACACTGGAGTATCAACAACTGACAGAGACACACTCTAGTATAGTCCAGGTTTCCCCAGTTTGGTGCCTCCAGATGCACTGGACTATAACACCCAGTTTTCCCTAGTCAGCAAATGCTGGGAATTGCAGTCCAATACATCTGGAGGGTACCAGGCTGGAAAAGGCTGATTTATTCTCTGCTATGACTTTTCCTAGAAAACAACATGCTTGTAATTCAAGCATCAATGCAGACATTGCTTGTATTACAAGGTGAGTCTCCTGGGTGCAGCAGTTCTAATATGACAAATCTTCATGAGCTTATGGTTTTGGAAGTATACAGGCTCTACTATGTATAATTTCCTGATTTAAACATTTAAAGATAGACACAGAGCACATTATCACATTCATTTTTAACATTTTATTTTAGAAAAGGATTTCAGATAATTGCAGCTGGCTTCCAGGGTATTGCAATCAGCAGAATTAACTATGTGCTGGGCTTTAGAGTGCAGAAAAAAACCAGGCTGGGTATTACCCAATTTCTAGTCATGGCACCCATTTGCTTGTCCAGATATAATAAAGCAAATATTTAGCTCATGTTGAGCAGAAGATCTGGCACAAAGAGGTTTCTTCCTATACATTTGAAAAGGATGATTTGGAGTGGCAAATCAGTGTGGGGTGGTGGTCCTGAATTCTTTTCCCAACCTACAAAATGATTTTCATAATCAGCAGGTTACTTGCATACAATGCAGATTAGAATGCCAAGATTTGGGGTGCTGGAATATGGCAGTGCTATCAGTCTGACAGTTTTGTGCAGTAGGAGGTGGGAATGGATTTACAGGAGATGAAAGAGAAAGGAAGATACTTGCATTTCAAATAGTTACTCAGCTTTGCCTTTGGATCAAGCTTATAAGAAATGTTTTCCTCCCTCTTAAGGGCTGCAGCTCTGAACTAACTGACTGATCCTTGTGACTAACCTGGGTCCAAACCGCATTCTTCCAGAACCAGTTCTCCCAAGTTAAAAACAGTCTGATTATAGCTTACTAAATAAATAATAACATGTGAAAAATGATAAATAGTGAAAGGTGCTTGTAAAAAGGGTTCAGAGGACACCTGAAATATGAGGAAAGGCAAAGAGGAACTCAGGATATGGAGTATGGACATCACTTAAGAAGTTGGACAGAATCTGTGCTCATGCTAAAGCAGGAAACAGAACAAATTGAGATTTATGTATGTCTGTATGCACTCTTATTATGGGCATTCTCAATATACTGATGTAAACCAAAGATGACCAGTGCATGTGACATGATAGAATGTTTTATCAGCAGATGTAGAAATGAAAACAAAGGAGTTGACTGGCTTCACTACACTACTGTTTTGAGTTCACAAATTGTCAAAAACCCAAGGCTGGTGAAAATGCCATGGAAGCAAGCATGCATGTTGATTCCCATGTACCTGTGCACGTCTGCTGGGATAAACAACCCAGGAATGGCCTGCCCTTGGTTTTCCTATATGATGTCTGGACTTGGAATCCCATCCCATCAGATGTGGCTGCAAGAACTTTCCCCTCAAATACAATTATGCAAAATTGCAGCAATTCAATCTTTCTCAGGCATTTGCTATTCAAAAATGGGGATGGCCAATGAGAACCATGTTTTGTGATAGGCACTCACAAGGCTCTGGAAGCATAAAAATTGTGGAGCAGTGTATATTGGGAAAACTAAGAAGGCAGTTGCAACAGTAGCCACTGGATTTTGTTGGTGGGAACCTTGTCAAGAGATGCCTTTTCCCTAAGCCTGCCCAACCTGCATCACACGCAGTTGTATGTGTGTCATACACCCCAATGACTCAAGCAGCTTTTGCTCATATTGGAAGTGGCACAGATACCATGATGGATCAGAAAACTCCATGAGCATCTTTTCATCTTTTGCCCTGTTCTTTCCCCTAATATGCCTCTGCGGACAAAACAGCAAAGATGTTTGAAAATTCCTGATAGTCAAACAAAGTGATAATATGGTTTCCTTGACATCCAGAAGAGCAAACTGATTTTATGAGGGGAGGCATATTCCGTGTATGCTCTGAGCAGTGTTTCTATTGCACTTCTATTAAGGAGAAAGGGTGTTGTGTTGAGATAAAATGAGACAAGATTACATCCCTTATTGTTTCTTTCATAGAAAGTAGAGTTGGAAGGGGCCATGAAGGTCACTGGGTCCAAGCCCCTGCTGGTGCAGGACACCAGTGCACAACATCCCACTCAGGTGGCTGTCCAGCTTCTTTTTTGATGCCTCTAGTGTGGGAGGGTCCACCACCTCTCTAGGCTGCTGGTTCCACTTTTGTATTGCTATGACAGTGAGGAAGCTTTTCCTGATGTCCAGCTTGAATCTGGGTTGTCACAACTTGAACTGGTTATTCCGTATCCTACACTCCTACGTCAGCAAGTAAAGATCTTGACCTTTAATATTTACGATCTGTCAACACTATCCTGTATGTCATCCCTAGCCCCATCCCATATGTGCAAGGAAGCATAGGAGGAAACATAGTGAAAAATCTCCTTATCTTTTACTGTGACTGGAAGGTAAGGAAGACAGGCAGTAATCCCTGTGCTCTTTCCCGTCACAGCTCAGGGGTAACAAGCGGATTACTGGAATGGGG
The DNA here is from genome assembly GCF_004798865.1 of Varanus komodoensis. Classification (NCBI taxonomy): domain Eukaryota; kingdom Metazoa; phylum Chordata; class Lepidosauria; order Squamata; family Varanidae; genus Varanus; species Varanus komodoensis. Next base: position 14,385,476 of record NW_025335941.1, on the reverse strand, counting down.
GCTGCACGGTGGCCTAGCACCAGCAGGAACAAGTGGGCTTTGCTCATCTTGCACAAGGGAAGGTTAAGGACAAGCAGTATAAAAATTGCCTTGCGGCTTCACTGTGTCCTCCCCTCAGTGGGAGGAGGTGCGGGTCAAGCGAAGTGGCCTCACTGCACAAAAGCCTCCTCTGATGGGAAAAGCCCTGCTCCTGGCAGACATGCTGGAAGGATCATGGTGCTGACATGACTCAGCAGATCATGGCCATGTCCTTTGGCACTTGGGCTGTGGCTCCACCCCACGGACATCATGCTCCTTTTATACCATTTGGCGTGCAGAGGCTGAATGGGGTGCCAGCTTTCTGTCTGCTCCCATTTTGATTGTCCATCTTTATGCTGAAAAATCCCATACTGTTGCAACATGCATGGCACAAGCAAACTGGGAGCCTTTGAGTTCAAGTCAAGCCATAAGGATTGTGTTATGTATCCTTGGTATCAATGGGTATGTTTTAGAACTGTTGCTCATAATAGGTAAGATGCTGCTTGCTGTTCAAGGGAATTACAAATAGCGCTTTTCATTGTGTGTATCTGTTCTTCCTAGGACAAGGAGAGAATGCGACAAGGGTGTAAACAGAGCATCGGGTTGGCTCCATTGCATGGGAGTGCATAAACGCTCACGGAGGGGCATCAGCTTAAAAGAGATGGCAGCTAAATATCATTGCTGCAGCCACACCTAACCTTATCCATTGCATGCTGCCCGCATAATCTCTCCTACATCAGGTGTAGACTCCACTGTTATAGGCAAGTCACATACTCATGTGAAAGTGGTCTACCTTCCTGGAAATGAACTTCTATGGACTTTCAGGGAGAGGTGAACAGCTTTCTGGAGATCATATGAGGCATGGCTGTGAATTCCCTTCTGTACCCACTCCCACTGCTATCTTCTCTCCATAGCTTTGGTATGCAAGTTAAAGGCACCTTTGAATTTTTGCTCCAAGTAGCATGATGATACATAGGGGCACAAACCTATTTATAAGGCTCAATTAAAAAAACAGAAAAGGGAATGAAAATATTGTTTTGACTGTTAATCTTCTTGAATACACAACCATTTTATATTTTAAAATTTCATTTATTTCAAAATGGATATTAACTATGTTCTGCTCATTTGAACTATTCTTCAGATGGTTTCTAATGCCTACATATAGCTTCTTAACTTTAAAATTACTCCTGGTAATATGGCTTTGCTATCAAGATACACAAAATAACTGCCATGTAAGTACCAAATTTACTGTGAAACAATACTGCGAGGGAATGGACGTTTCCAGACTTTAAAGTTGTCTCTTGTTTACTTGGTACTGTGATCCTTGGAAACAATGTTCTTGCTGTTCCCTCTTCAGGTGAAAAATTATGTTAAACGATAAAAATCATAAGAAAGAAAGAAAGAAAGAAAGAAAGAAAGAAAGAAAGAAAGAAAGATCACAGATGTCAGTCACTACACCAAATTTAACACCACACAAAAGAAAAATCTACATTCTTGGTCAACAAGACAGTTTTAAGGCAGGAGCTTTCCCCCTGCAATGAACAAGCCAACAGGGAAAAAGGCAAACTCACCAAGCCGTGTGTAGGAGGAGGGATCCTGCAACCTGGATGCTGTGAGTCAGGCTCACTCTCTGAGCATGGTTGGAAAGAAGCCTGAGGTCTGGGTGTTGGGAATCAACAGCCGACTGTACCTGCTGGGAGGGACCAATCGTCTGTGTCCCAGCAGGAAGCCTTATGCGCTGACTGCACAGGGGAGGGGACCTGGAAGCAGCTGGTGAAGCAGCTGTGCATAGAGGAAGGTGATGAGGCTTCAAGGCAAGGGAATGATGCCCAGCTACCCAGACAAGCAGGGAAGACTCAGCACCAAGTAATTCTATCAGGGAACTGCTTCCACCATCGTGTGCACCACAAGTGCCAGAATTCTTCTTGCTCGTGCTGAAATAAACTCATGGGCAGGGCCAGAGGAAGGAGTTGCCTTTCCACTGAAACAATCTAACCTATGAAGAGTGGTGATCTCTCTCCTCTGGAAAGAGATGCCTCTCCTAAGGCTTAGAGTCTGGCTCTAGAAGTTTTAAGCAGACAGGCTGGTTTTTGGGCCCCTCCCCTTTCACATTCAGCCCCATCCATGCTAGAATGTGGGCTTCTCCAAAATGTAATTCTGCTCTTGGACTAAAAAATGTTTAGCATCTCCAGGGTAAGCAAATATCTGGACCCACACAGGCTGGGTGGGAAATCAGCTTTGGAGGTGATCCAGCATGAGAAAAGCAAGCATCAGGGGAATAGCTAAGCATTCCCTCCTCTTTGCACTTTGCTAATAATCTCTCTCTCCCAAAGTGGTTTTTAATTTAAACACACACACTTTAGGCTGTGTGTTCTGGAGGAGATCAACCCTGACTGCTCTTTAGAAGCCCAGATACTGAAGATGAAACTCAAATACTTTGGCCACCTAATGAGAAGGAAGGACTCCCTGGAGAAGAGCCTAATGCTGGGAACAATAGATGGCAAAAGAAGAAGGGGACCGCAGAGGATGAGGTGGCTAGATCGTGTCACTGAAGCAGTTGGTGCGAGCTTGTGGACTCCAGGGGATGGTGGAGGACAGGAAGGCCTGGAGGAATGTTGTCCACGGGGTCGCAATGGGTCAGACACGACTTCACAACTAACAACAACAAAAAAAAATGTGTGTACATTATGAATGTGTGTGCAGCTTCTAAATTACTTCATAATCCCTTCTCAGTTACTTTCTCTTAATCTGTGCTTTTATACTCTGACTGTGGAGGTAGGTAACAAGGCAAGAGATGACACCTATGTGGGCTAAAGACGCTTCTGGAAGCCCACAAGAGAGGTAGGAGATTGGGGAGCACTTGGCAGCAGGAAACGATTAGAGGGCAAAAGAGAAGAACTCCCTACCTGCTGCTTCTCAGCTAGCAAAATTCCCCTCCTGAAAATGCTTCTCAAAAACCGCTATAGTGTATTCATTAGTTACATGTCCATAGCATTGGCAGAGGTAGCTCAAGGGAGCTTGTGCCACAGAGATTCTGAAAGGTGCCCCAAAACATTTGAGGTGCCCCGATGGCACAATTTGCCTGAACACAATACCTCTTCCCTTAGAGTATAGGCAGCCTGCCTGCAGTTTCTGTCCCTTAGCCAACTAGCAGGGGTGTGGAATGAATTCATTCATCTTTTCAGTCTCCTCACATTCAGCATCACTCGATGTGCCTGGGTTGTATTATTTGGTGCAACTTACTTCCAAGGCAGTATGCATAGGAGCATAGCTTTAGTTGCTTTTTGGGAGAGGTTTGCACTATACTGACTTGGCTATATTTCAGCCCAATCTTATGCATATTTAGCCACATGTGGTTTCCTTCCTTCCTTCCTTCCTTCCTTCCTTCCTTCCTTCCTTCCTTCCTTCCTTTTTTAACGGATTATTGGAAAAGGTAGTTATATGATATGTGTAATTATTCAATGGTGAGAGAAAGGCACTCAGTATGTGCTCAGAGATTCAGATGAGTGAGGAATCTGATGGGAGGGTCAAAGTCTGATGGATTTTCTTGACTTGGCCTCATGGAATCAGGTCCTTGGACCCTGCAACTGGTGCCAACTTGATCTGGTGCAAGTCCAGCCAGCATGTGGATGTCCATTTTTAAAGCAAGCCCTTATTTGCATTTTTTAAACAGCTGTGGATATTTGCATAAAATTGGACCTGAAGTTTGTCAGAAAATTCAAGGTGGCCAAGGTGGAGAGTGTGCATCTGTCATGAGAGGAGGAGGCTTCCATATTTCTCATGTTAAATGCTACAAAAAGAATATCCACAAGAACAACAAGGTCTCAGATTAAACAGTTGGCCCCAATTTGTGCAAACTGCACTAGAGATATGTGGTTTGTAGCTCCAAATTGTCAAGCAATTTCACAAATTCAAATCCTAACCCTGACCTGGCATGCTTTAGGCTGTCAGATCAGGAATGTGCCGAAAGTTCATTGAGCTCAAATGGAATGAGTTCTCTAGCGTTGCACATCCCTGAGTCAGAAGGCACTTTCCCCATATTACATTTAGCCCTTCTGTTAAAAACAGGACACTTGGTAGAATCCTGGTGAAATCTCAGCGCAAATTTAGTTATGTAGATGTGGAGATAAGGAGAATTTTGCAACTACAGGGAAGATGTAGGGAAGAGTTCCAAGCGAACAAAAGCAACACCTGTTTGATAAAGACTTGCTGGAGGAAGGCAAAATGAGATGAGATTGATTTGTGAAGAAGGACAGAATGGGTGTAGTTCAGTTGTAGTGTGTTTGCAATGGGTGGGATCCGCACGTCATCTCTAAACATGGGAATGCTAAAGCTGGGAGATTCATATCTCTGTAGACATATGGAGAGGAAGATGGCTGTAATTGCTCAGTGGTGAGAGAAATGCACTCTCTCAGTCTCACTCTCATTATTTAGCAGTTACTTTTGCTTCAATCTGTGAAATGTCAATACATTCTAGCAATACAAATCAGCACATGCAAATGTTATGAAAATATATGCCATGGTCCCGTACCCCAGGTTGTTTACGTGTGTAGCGGAGTCCCATATATGCATTTTCATGTTGCAGAGTATTTGCCCTTTAATTATGCTTTCTAATCTCCCCAACTACAGTATATTAACAGATGTGTTATACCATTCAGCAAAAAGCAAGCCAACTTCTCAACCTTTTCCTATAGAATATTTTAATATTTTGCAGCTAGTTATGGCAGAGAAAGAATCCTTTCCAGAACGTGCTTTTACATGCCTCTGAGTGGGATGGTATAAATTGGTGATCCACAACAGCAGGGAGTTGAACACGATGGCCTTCTTGGCCCCTTCCAACTCTGCTGTTCCGTGCTTCTATCCCAACAAGTACATTTATCCCGACTGTACTCCCCACTTCGTTTCCTTGCTAAAAATGTTTGCCATCCATGACTAGGTGGATGGCATCCTCCTCTCCACTTCCAGTTGATGATCAGAGGGATTTTTTTAAAAACTGGAAGTCTGTATTATTGATAAATAGTGGGCTGATGATGATTCATAGGAAGAGACATTAAGTAGCGCAAATTTAATGTGTATGAATATATCTGTGTTAATATGCATTGAATGACTAAGAGCAGCATAGCTTACGGCATCTGGGAGAAAGAACCGGTTTTTCCAAACTGGGCATGCAAGGACAAATGTCGACATTTAAGGCATTTGTGTGCCTTAAATGAAGGGATTTGCCCACGTGACATATAGCTGCACATGCATTTGCTCCTCTTTCTGTAAGTGGGAGAAGGAGGCGGAGCCTGACAAAAATACCCCAGTGATTACTAAAAATATATTTGGTGCTGAAAAATTCAAGAAGTATATTCCAAACACAATCTGACTCCCTCAGATTATTTCTGATATAAATGGACACACATTGCATAAATGAGAGGTGAGCAAAACTCAGGGATCTACTGTGGGATCTACTTTGGGTTTTTTGAATAGAATCCTGAGCTCCACCAGCCAGTGCCCAGTGGCAGCCACACCAGTGCAAGTGGTCTGCTAGCGCCTTGTCAAGGTCTTGGGCAGTGTCTCCAGAAGCCACCATCCATTAATGTCGATGAAACAAGACTACAGATGAATTTTACTTAGCTTTCCCTCACTGCTGTCAAATGTCAAGCTATCAAGTGCAAGCAATGCTGTGAAAAGAATTTGCTGGCAAAATGGGTGGACTGTGTATCACCCTGTTCCTGGTGAGATCCTCTAGTTTTTGAGCTTGAACCTGATTGTTTCTCTCCTCTTCTATGTACCATTTCCCAAGGCTTCGGGTACTTGGGAAGGGGAAAACGTAGCTGTCCTGAGGCATGTGTAGGGGATGGGATAGAAAAGCCTTTAAATAAACAAATAAATAAATGGTATAAGTCATAACTTGACTCCATGGCATAAATTCATAAAAATAAACTTATTCCATTGGATCCAAATTTAGAAATACTAAGAGTTGTGAACCTATTGAAATCAATATGAATAAACCTGGATCCAAACAGGGAGGTTTTTTTAATTATAGGAACTAGTTCCTGGAAATGGAAAGAAACAAGGAGCCATTATGAAATGTTGGCTAACTGACTTACATCTAGAGAGTCTTAAACTGTACCATCACAGATCTCATACTATAAGTAGGAGTGAGGATGGAAGAAATCCTGCTATGTAGATCACTGTTTAAACTAATGCAAAATTCTGGTAGCACAATATAGGAACAACTATGATATACAAAGCAGAGTGTTGTTTTCACTGCTGAACAAATTGTTCTTTGCCAATTTTAGTGAATTTGGTACAAAAAACCCAAAAAACAAACAAAAAAAATCTATCCCTTTAGGTCAACCTAGATGTGAAATGAAATGTCTGTAATTGGTTCTCTTGGAAATTTTTGCTTAGACTTAAAATTGTGTGAACAGGCTCAATTAGAGTGGGATGATGGGAAGGACAGTGTCTCTCTGTGTCATTTCTTCAAAGTTGCTCCTCTCCACAGGAGCAGGTGGAGGGGAAACAGGTGCTTAAATTGTACATGACTTTTTATCCCATTTGTGGTGAAATAGTTTGTGGAATACGTATTAGGGAAACTACATGGAGGGAAAGGGTTACAAACCTTTGCCTAGCACTAAACCCCACCTCTAGCTGCTTTTAGTTCTTAAAAAAAATGCTCAGCACTTCCAGTCACAGATCACCTGCGTCATGTCCCGTTTGACCCTGGCATAAACAAAATGGGAGAATTTGATGTCATGGCTCACTCAACAACAAAGGAGTAATGAGAATGGAACTGAAAATATTCCTACCTGAATTGCTCATTATGGCTGCAATTCAAACCTGTTATCTAACTTGGAGAATAGTAATAAGAAGCAGCAGTGGCAGCATACAATGCACGATCAGATACGATGCAGGACAATGGACAAAAACAGTGCCTTATGCTGGGACTGGCAGGTCCTTTGTGTCACATAGTTTTTATAGACTCACATGCTTTAAAATCACAATGCCTCCAAAGATTCAGTTCCAGGAGATGGCAAGCCAGAGGAGATCATGGTGGAAACTTGAAGTCACCGTTTCTTGTTTTAACCCTGATTAAAACCAATATCAGCTCAACCAACTAAGGCAGCAGTTTGCACGCCAATCTGTTCATGTGATTGTCAACAGCATGTACTGCAGGTCTCCTTGACCTTGGCCACCTCTTGGCAATGTTTTTAGTTGGGAGGATACATTCTTCTTCAGTTGTTTGTGCTGGCACAGTGCAATCATGACTTTCTTTAGCAGCAACTGTGGCACTTGTCCTATTCAAAATACGCTTTTTCTTGAACAAACATCTGAACAGCTTACAGAGCCTTGTTCATGCCACTGCACATTGCAAACAATACGGGAAAAGAAGCATGTTCATTTTCTCATTTTATTTTTACATGTGCACTGAACCAGAATTTCTCTCTCACATTCTTTTGTAACACTGTAGTTACTCTGATAAAGGTATTGCCTTATTATGGATTTTCCTTTACTTTTAGGCTAATGTGGCTGCTCCCTCCATCTTTCAGATTTGATTCTCTCAGTTACTTGGAGGAAGGGAAAGAAAGGGTCTTCATCCCATCGAAAAAAAGGTCATCAATTTGCATAAAGATTCCATATGCTAACTGATATGTATAGATGTACATTTAGAAAGAATGACAGCAACTTAAATAGAAATAGGCTGACCTAATTCACACATCATGAGAATCTATGGTTTGTTCGGACTAACTTTCAACTTTGGTTTTGCTTTCTGGTTATCAAACAAACCAGGAATGCTCCATTCCAGTGTTGCTCAATGTGATATACAAACTGAAACTGCTGCCTTGTTGAGGAAGAACAAGCCAGAATTTTAACTTATGGTCTTTTGTTAGGTTGAAAATCTGGATGTTTCTCCCTCAACAACTCATAATACTGGTGGGCTTGGATGATGAAGCAGGCAACCCAAGAACAGAAAAATCTAGAGCAGTTGGCTAAATCAAAATAGCAAGCACGTAGGAGGCTGCATGTTCACTTGAGCATGGTCCTGAGGAACCATGGACCAATTACCCATTGTTCATCATTACATATGCATAATGTAGGGTGATACATTCCACAATAGCGAGGAAGGCTATGACCTGAGGAGAATCTACAGAAAAGCATCTTCCATTTATGTCTCTGTCTTCATACAAAATGCATGAACCACTGCTGGGATTCATGCAAATGAATACAGCTGAGTGTCCACTGTATTGAAACCACCATCTTCTGTCACACACAAATGCAATTATGGGAAGAGTTTGAAAGAGGATCTGTGCAGGGAAATAGCCCTTTTAAAAAAGCTACACATAAATGCAAAAAAGTGAAGAGAGATCTTTCCAAAGGGGAGTGGTGGGCTTGAGAGCTTCTTGTAAGGTTCAACATGGTGCTGCTTGTGTGCGGTGAAGCCAGCAGGCTTGACATACCCATTCCTTTCCATGAAGAGCAGTTTCCCAAAGCAAGTGGACTGCCCCTTCCATGCATACTTTTCCATCAGTGAGAACCACTGAGCTCAATGAGTTTTATTTCTAAGTAGGCACTATCAAAGATAATATGATTTACATCTGACATCTCCATGAAATATTTTCAGCTAGTTGTTTCTTCCAGGAAATTTGTGTTTGTGTGTGGGGGGAGGGGGAGTAGCATTGAGTTTACTTTTCAGTTCACTGAGCGGGTCAGAGAGAAAGAGAGACACGGTGGGAAGGTGTCAAGGGAGGCAGGAAAGGAACTGAAGGCTGATTGGGCTTATTGCCTTTCCAGAATTGCTGCTGCTCCGTTGAAGTCTGGCAGGACACTTCCCCTTGCAGAATCACTCCCTGCTCCCTCCAGGTCCACTAGTCCAGTGGTTTTCAACCTTTCCACAGCTGGGGACCAGCAAAAACAGGAAAACCACCTCCAGGCCCACTGAGGCAGAACCAAGAAGCATGATACACATAATATAGTATACTGTGTTTTTGTTTCTAAACACCCCCCCACAAAAAAAAGAAAAGAAAATTCTCCAAAACAAGCAGCAACTGAGCAGCAAAAAATTCCAGCAAAAGAGCAAAATACCAAAATTGGTGCACTATGGCTCCCAGCCAGTTCCCTCCATTGCTGCCACACCCCCAGGAATGCGATGCCAACCAAGGAAGAGATGGTGGAGCACAGCCAGCCCCCATGACAGTCTGTGATGAGTGGGATGTGCCCCCCACCACAGACCGGCAGGAAAGCTCCCACAGACTGGCGCCAGTCCACAGACTGGTGGTTGAAAACCACTGCACTAGCCCATTGAAAGCAGTGCTACCCCTCCCCATACAGTACCACAAGTTTTGCATACACTCCTGAGAGCTGGATGTGTGTCATCCTTCTGTTCTTTTGGTCTAGGGCAGGGGTCTCAAACTCACAGCCTGCAGGCCAATTGCCGGGACGGGTGGGGCACGGGGGAGGGGCCCTGCGGCCTTCAAAGCGCCGGCAGCACCGGGCCGGCCGCGGGATGAGCGGCCCACCTCCACCGCGGTGCTGGAATACTTGGTGCGGCCCAGCCTCACCCAGACTCTACTTCCAGCGGCCCTCAGGTAAGTTGGTTTGAGACCCCTGCTCTAGGAGATACATGCACACTGGAAGGACACCATCCCTGTGAGTCAAGCAAGATACTTCTTTATCTCAGCTTTCATAGCTCTGTAGAACAGCCCAGCAGCAATTCTACAGAACAGTAATAATGATAGCATTGAAAGGGGTTTTTAAAGATTAAAATTATTTTCTGATTTAATTGTGTATTTTTACTTTTGTCAAAAACTTAGATGATTCCTGGAAACAGAGTTGTTAATCTCTATGAGAATCATTTGGTAGAAATGTGGGATATAGAGGCAGCAGATAAACCAAATGAAAGTTTGCCAGGGTGCTTGTTCTGATGCCAACTCCTCATTCCAGTTTATATCAAACTTGCAATGAACTGCTGTTTTGATGTTCTTTAAAACTGTTTATTTTTCCAAATCTCATCTACCTTATAGTTAAAAAAAGGAATTCAAGTTTTCTTACAAGTAAACATTTAAAACATCAAATAGTCAACAATATTAAAATAATAATTAAAATATTGGCACAAAAGACATCAGCATATGAAAACAGCAGCAACTGTAGCAGGAAGGTAGAAAATGTAACAGGACTTCATCAAAAAAGGTCTAGCCAGGCCTTCTCTGGTGTGGAGTTCCAGAGTACTCATGTATATACTGAGAAACAGAAGGGGACACTTACACAAGACCAGAAAAGAGACACGATTTCCATAATGTTTGCAACTATTTATTTACATTTATGGTTGCAAATTTAGAAATAGTTATAATTTAAAAGGAAGTACGATGCATCTTGCCATAGTAGGAAGGGCTGAAGAGGGCTGTCATGGATAGGACATTTTGGAGAGCTTTCATCCATAGGATTGTCATACATTGGAGCTGACTTGACACCACATAAAAGCAACAACATAGTAGGGAAGACTGACTGGGTGACTTGAATGCTGACTCAGTCTGCTGTCCAGCCACTGGTGGTGATGAGCAACTTCAAGGTCTATTTTTCCTTCTTCTGGTTATTTATCTTTAATCCAAAGACGGGCAAAGAAAGTCCAGATGGGTTTTTATGGGAGAATATGCTCTTTTGGATAACCTGGTCTTGACCTGCTTAGAGCTTTGTAGGTCAAACTCAGTCGTTTGGATTAAGCCTCAAAATGGATCAGCAGCCAGTGAGACTGTTGTCCCTGCTGGGGTGGCTGACAATAGGTGACAATAGACAAAAGACAGCAATAGACAGGGCCTATTGCTGGGCCTTGTCAATGGACAAGCTGCAGCATTCCAGCCCTGCTGAAGTTTCCCAGCAGTCTGCCAAGACAGTCTCAGATGCAGCAGTAGCCCAGACAAGATGCAGTTCTTCATACACTTACTGAGAATAAGTCCCATTGAACTCAGACGGGCAGGGCAGGCAACCTGCAACCCTTGGCTTAACTTCAGAAGTCCTCTCAATGTGAATATGCTAGGGGGAAAATAAATATAGGATAGATTAAGCCTTGACCTGATCATCATTTTCTTAGGTCCAACTGGAATAGGCGTACATGAGAGTTTTCTGAAAAAGTAATAATAAGGTAAATATGAACAGGTACAATATTGAAAGTATTCTTTCTTCATAGAGAGCCATCTTCCTATGGAGGCAAGCAATCATTGGCTACAGGCAATCAGAGGCTTGTCTGGTCAGCAGAGGGCATGACATGGACCACGATAGGGTTAAATCACAATATACTTCCTGGAATGCTTGTCTAGCTAGTTCTGTCAGCCCAGATTTGCCAACCACAACATCATGATGGCTGCCTGTTTCTAAACACGCATCCTTGGCATAGCCTCTGCAAGCACATTTGAGCACTGAGACAGCAGAAAAGAAAAAAAGGAAAAGAAAAGAAAAAAAGGAAGATTAAAATAGGAGTTGAGTATATCAGTTAAAAGTAGCTTGCAACCAAAGAATCTTCAAGGCTTATTTAAAAAACATCACTATAGGATGTAGAGATACCTGCTTAGGGAGGGAGATCCTTTCAATGGGATCACTGGAGAAAAAGTCCTCTCTCCAGTGTTCACCACTTTAAGTCTCAAGCAAGGGCATGGAAGAATGAAGGGATATAATGGTGGCTATGTCCAGGGAGCTGAGCCCAGGGAATCCAATGGATTCCTTCCTTCAAAACAGATTCCTCACATAGAAACATAGAGAGTCAGAAGAGGCCTCCTGGGCCATCTAGTCTGACCCCTGGCTCCAGCCAGCTCCGCTCATGACTCGCCTCCCATGTGCATATCGACTTTCTACTGGCTCTCTTCTGGGCAAAGATAATGCTGCTTAGAAATAAAAGTCACTGGCCGTTCCTTTAAAAAGAAAAATAAATAAATTTAAAGGTTACTTGCATAAACGCTCCATGTGTCTATTTAACTAAAATTTGACAAGTTTCATTTCTGCATCAGAAATGGCAGCCATGGGCATTTGTTGAGTTCCCTAAGATGGTCAGTGGGAATTACTAAATGTTAGATTTCACAAACTGGATGCTTCTGAGGTAGCCTAAACTGAACCAGATACTTTCTCTGTATTATAGGGGATGATCACGAGGGTTGGACAAGCTGGTTTTCTGGGAAATGTGTTTATCATTACTGATCAGGTTATTTGTGATGAATCCCAAGATTCCCCACAACGCAGATTGAAAAACATTGGTTTAAGTCATCAGGGAAGTGCATTCATGGGATTTGGTGTTCATGTATCATCTACTTCTGGGCAGATATTTGCTTTTTAAAAATACACTATTCTGAATACTGAATGATCCTTAAAAGGCTTGTGCAGAAATATGTGATTCAAATTTGCTCAGAAATAAGCCCCCTTCACTTCCATAATATTTACTCCCAACCCAGTGGTCATGGAGTTATAGCCAGAGTTTGTCCACTGTTTTCAGAGTTCATCTCTTAGCCTTTACTGGATTCTTTCCTTCAAAAAGCAGTCTTCAGTGCTGGAAAGATTTTTCCTTCTTTCATACATTCTGTTAAATTGGGCTGGCTTGCAGCTGTTTCATAACCAAAGCACTTGTCCCTTGATAAACATAGCTCAATCCTGGCAAATCAAGTCACGCTGTTGTTTGCAGCAAGTAGCTGTTTCTTTTCTACCCAGGGATGAAGTACAAGTATACATTATGAAGTGTTTAGAAGTAGATGGATCCATGTTATTCAGGGAGTAGCTAGGGTGGATCTGGCCTTAGGGCAAGCATTTGTGTTAGGCCATCTTTTCCTGCTCTGTAATACTACAGACTTTGATTGTCTGGTGTGTGAGGATGCCTTTGGCTTCCTTCCTTCAGCAAGATGGCAGAGTTCATGAGCTGGCATTTTGGAAAATACTTGCGAACTTGATGTGGGATGAGTATATTTGCAGAGTAAAGAGCACCTTTTAGCTTGGGTGGCCCTTCCTCTGTTAAACACTGGCCTGTGTAGCCCACACAACCATTAGGCTATTGAATAGTGCTGAGATGGGTCAGGTGAGTAAGAAGTCAACAAGCAATTGAAAGAGGCACACCTGTTTTCCTCATTACTATAGACAACATGCTCAAGGTGCAACCTGGGGCCATGGAGTGACAAACTCATTTACTCCGGATTGCAGCAATCTGAAAGGAACCCAAGCAGAGACGATTCCTTGAAAGAGGAGATCATCATAAAAAAGACATCAAATTGGTCATCTGGTGGTAGGTGAGCTTTGGAATTCCATTTATTGAGCTACTTCTGAGTAATGATTATGAGCTATTCCAGTTTTGATCCAGATTTAGGCATATGGCACAGAGCTGAGAGAAGCCCACCTCCCTGTCTCCTTCTTTGCAAGAAACCTCCTTCCCCCTCAAAAATGCTACACGGAGGTTGAGGAAACCCTGATGAATGGGGTGAAATGTGGTGCACAGAGGATACCCACCCCCAATAAGCAGGTGTACATTCTATGAACTGAGGGGAAGGCAGATCTGAAATCCAACTAAGAAATTCTAGTTAGTAATGTGTAATTTGAACTTTTTATCTTGGTACAGATAGGTAAAATGTCTAATGAAATTTGCATAAAGGAGCCATTACCTCAAGCATGAGAAGCATTTTAAATCTAGCATGAAAAAGTAAGCTCCATTAAAACGAGTAGACATATCAGCCATTCTTCACAGGTTACAGTATGCAGCAACATAAGCCACAGAATTATGAAGGAAGATTTCTTTCTGACCTACATACTGCAACTACATTATTGTAATTGCAGCCTATTATTAAAGTTGCATCAAAGTTTTCATATGCAAAGCATTTCCACTGTAGCAGAGCAAGAAGATTTTGGACTGACAGAAGGTGGTAATGATGGGTAAATTTCCAAAAGGTGGGATTTGGTACGCAGCTGTACCTGGGGTGGGGTGGGAATTGCCAGGAAATGGAGGAAAATCTCGGTGCTCTTGTCTTAACACGTTAGAGGTGGACAGCTCCTCTTCTGGAACAAGAGGGAGAGGAGAAACCAGAGCACATCTTTGATCCAAGCAAGATGGGAGCTAAACAGCTACGCTCTCTTCATCTCTGAGGTGGAGCAGAGAAAGGAAACATGGAGTTGCTCAGGCCCTTATCCTTTCCTCCTCATGTTTGTTCCCCAGAGACAGGATTAGTGCAGTGGTGATGTGGGGTGGACACACTGTACCTGGAATGACTCCAAACATTGCTAAGCAATGGAAGTGATGACTAGCAGGAATGATCCTGCACCTGTGGCAAACCCGGCTGTGCTTATTCATACCTTTCAGATTCAAATGCCTGAGCTTACAAAGAGTGACAAATCCGCCTTGCATGGAGGTGCTGCTCTGGCTGCTGCAGCTATTGCATGTCTGAGCTTGAATGCAAGAGGCATTTGTGTGGTGTCATGACTCGCCTCTGCTGGAGGCAGGCAAAATTAACTTTGCTGCTCTGGGCTTTGGCAAGTGATGAGGTCCCTGTTAACCATGACTGAGATTTGAACATCTGGCTGCAGCTGTGTTTTGATCCATTTCACTGAGCCCATTGATTTTACTGATTTTATTTTTTGTTTCTATAAATTGTATTTTTAAACTGCAGCATACTTTGTGAGGAGCTATTACAAATGGCATCTAAAGATTATAAATAGATTAAGACATGTTTAAAGGATCCAGCAATAGCTACATTTACAAACCCTCTCAGTATATTATTATGAAGGTCCTTTCCTTAAGAAAATAACCTCAAAGAATGTGAAGATTTGCTGGGTTGTGCAAATCTATCAATATTTATAGTAGGGAAAAGATAATCTATTAAACATTCCAGAGGTTCCAATTTGGAGACAGTCAAAAACTTAAAAATTGTAAGCAATGGGCCTTTGGAAAATAATTCAGTGGAAAGTATCTCCCAAAAGCCAGAGCATTTGGTATGATGTTCAGTGTGGTAAGCATAGCATGGTGAAGATGATTTTTTGGGATAAGTGGCAATACTTTTTTTGAGTTGAAAAAAATGTAGAAACAGAAATGCTAGAAATTCAGATCATCATTTGGGGTGGTGGGGAGCAGAAGCTCCAGGGTAAGGGCAAAAAAACTTAAGTAAGACCATAATTGAAGCATAAATTCAATTATCTTTGAAATTTCATTCAGAAATAACAATAAAAATCCATACTAGTAGAGGCAATAATGCAATATCAACCATGACATTTATGGTCAGTTAATGATGTTTTAAAATACACTGTTTGTTGCAATTTCTGATAGGAGGCTGCTGGAAATATAACACTTGTCTCAGGTTATCACAATTAGGATTGCTTTTATTGTTGTTCAGTTTAGGCTTTACCTATCAAGATATGTTTGCTTGCATAAACTAAGACTAATGTCAGCATTGAAGCAATCAAGAACTTAATCAAATGGGTTGACTCAAACTCTATCAGTCTCACCTTGAAATAACAAATTTTATAAACACCACCACAATCAGTTCCTCAGATAGGCATGCGTGGATATTTATAATGCAAAGCAAAACACAGTGGAGAAGAGAGGTGCCCATGATAGTGGATAAAGGAATATTGATAGCTAAAGTATCATTAGATTTCCTGACCATGCAATCAAGAAAAGGGTTTTGGTTCAAAATTATCACTGTAGCAGACTTATAGATCAGCAACATATAAGTCATTAATATCATAGTCTGCAACTTGTTCCAGGAATGGGATCAAACAGAGATTCCAAGGTCTGGATAAACACAATCAACAATTATTGCTCTTGTTGGTTAGCAAACTGGTTACAGATTGTCCAGGTCTCTGTAACAATGTTTTCCAGTTTGTATTGTATCTTTTCCATTTTTATCAGTTTTGTTTAAAATGATATATAATGCATACAGAGGCAGGGCTGGAGCAGCTCCCTTATTAGGAGAGCTATGAAAATTGGAACTATTGAGTTTAGAAAAAGGGAGGGACATGACAGAGGTATTGAAAATGATGCATTGTGTAGAAAAATTAGAGAGGGAGACATTTTTCTCCCTCTTCCGCAACATGCAGACCTGGGGTCATCCAATGAAACTGATTGGTGGGAGGTCTAGGGCAGATAAAAGGAAGTAGCATATAATTAAAGTGGTGATGGCTGCCAATCTGGGTG
>NW_025335941.1:14355322-14369223 GCF_004798865.1 Varanus komodoensis | reverse complement strand
TGCAAACACCGGTGGCTGAGGAGCCTGGGCAGGAGGAGGTCTTCTACCCAAACTGCTTGAGTGACCCAGTGGGCAACTGGTTTGTGACCTTGTGTAAGGAGTGCTGGACTAGATGGACCATTGATCTGATTCAGCATGGCTTTTCTTACATTCTTGTTTTTCTGAGAAGGACAACATGTCACAGGTGTCTCAGTGGCCAGCAGCACCTGAGATTCCTGCCAGGGCCATCTCAGGCCCTGGCTACTTCCCCTGTCTTGTCTGCCCCCCACCTTATTTGTCCTACACTACCCTTCCCTGACTTTACTCACCTAGTTCTCCCAGACAGAGTACTAATTAGAAGCAATTATTAAGGAAGGAAGGAAGGAAGGAAGGAAGGAAGGAAGGAAGGAAGGAAGCAAGCAAGCAAGAAAGCAAACAAGCAAGCAAGCAAGCAAGCAATGACCTAAGGGAAGAGAGTCTCTGGGGAGCCTGGGCTGCAGCAAAGGGAGGCTGGCAAGGGGTAATGCCCCTAGTCACATCGCCCTTAATGCAACACCGTTGGTGCGGCCAACAGCTGAGTGCAGCTTTATAAGCCCCTCTGCTTCCTCCTGGGTCTCTCTGACCTCTCTGGCCCCACCTCCCTTCCTCTCCACTGCTGCTGCACCACTGATGCTCTGCCTAAACACCCCCCCCCCCCCCCCCCCCCCCCCCCTTTTTCACCCCCCTCTTCCCCCCCCCAATCCCCCCCCCCCCCCCGGCTCACTAGAGTATTTCTGAAGGACCTTTTCCCCATCCTTGTGAGGTGCAACCCATCCCTTGCCAGAAGTCCATTGGCAAGAAACTGGGTGCTATGGTTGAGGAGACATGTGCATTGAATGGGAAATTAGGGTTCAGGTTAAGACCCAGTTTTTGGTTGCAGCTGGAAAAACCCCAACCCTCCACCAGAACCAAGTTCCTATCTGCTTCTAAGATAATGGGAAATTGTAATACTGGGTCAGGCATAGCATGGATATACGAGTAGTATTAAGAATGAAATGGATGTTCTTTTTGCCTGAAAAGGCCTTGGGGCTAATGCCGTGCCATTTTCTAGGACAAAATGACATGAATAAGAACCTTCTGAAATATTTAAAGGGACTTGTGTAATATGTTGGGAGCTATACAGGCACAGGAGAACCGAATTTGCATTTCCAGAAAAGAAAGGCCATCCAGATGTTCGATTTGAACTTGTGGTACTACTTTGAAAGGTATACCTTTGTACTTATTTGCAAACCAAGCTACTCTTTATCGCATTTCTTAGTCATTATTGTCACTTAAAGATTTTGAGCAGGATACAGCCTCAGGTTTATCAAGCAACCATTGCTATGCTGTTGAATATTTAGCTCCCCCCGCAGGATAAGAAAAGTATGTCTATTAAGTCTAAAAGTTATGTGTGTATTTACATTTCTATACCACCTCACAGCAGAAGCTCAAGCTATTTGAATTTAAAACATTCAGATCATAGAAAGCACAGATAATTTTTAAGCAGAAATCCCTACACAGTAAAAGCCTAAAGTTATTTGAGTAGGGAAGAATGGTTGTTTTCCTTAAAAGAATACTGTATATATAATTAACAAGACAGTAGGAAATGCACCTCTTTGCAGAATTTATTATGTAAAGTATTTTCTTTTCGGTGCACACATGCCAATAGCAACTAAGCAACACATAAAACATTTAGAATTACAAAGTTAAGCAGGGTTTTCATTTCTTACATGGGAGCAATTAAAAGGATGAGATAGGATGGTTTTTCATTCATGCCTGGATTAATGGTGGATTTTTAGTACTAGAAATTTTGCTCAACAAGCATTTTCTGTGCTTTTTCCAACACAACAATGTCCTTGTTCAGGTAAGGTGACCAGGACTGTAAACAATATTCTCGGTGCAGTTGCACCAAAGATTTGTATAAAAGGAGTACATTCTTGGCAGTTTTATTTCCTATTCCATCATATAACTAGCATGGTTTTACCTTGTTCACAGGAGCTGCTCAGTAGGCCAACATCTTCATTGAGCTGTTCACCACCACCCCAAGATTCCCGTCTTGCTCAGACACTGCTTCCTCAGATCCCATCAACCTATACTTGAATTTGGGAATTTTTTGCTCCAATACTTGTGAGCAGAGTTTTTTCAGAGTGCCTCTGGAGGTGTATTTCTGTCTTATACGTAATATATGATGCTTGCCTTGTTTATATTCTGTACATAATACTTGAAGATCAAGTAGCAGTTGGGCAACATAGATAAAACCCCTCAAGCAGGCAAGATAAAATACTAAGATTTAAGCTGACTTAGCCTCTTTATGTCCCATGGGACTAATGTTGCAATTCTCTGTACACAATTAGGCAATTTAAACCTTTGACATCAATGGAACTGAAGCAGGATTGTAGGATTTGCAGGATTTGCAAGATTACAATTTAAGTATAATTATGTATGCATTAATCCTATTGAACTCGGTGACATTTGTAAAAACAATACTTGATCCTTGCCATTCCTGGCTAATAAGAGTGACCAATGGGATATGAGCAGGTGAGCAGAGGGAGTGCGAAATACATCCTTACATGAAGGCATGGGTTCCTGCTGACCTGAAGGAAGCTGTAGTAAGCACATTCCTGAAGAAACTCACTCAACTCAATAGAATTCAATTGACATCACCAGTTATGAGTACTCTGTTCTTATGGAGGGCACTAGAGATTTGTCATGGCAAAGCAACTGCAAGCACTTCTGAACAATACTGCTTATCTTGACCCATTCCAAACCACGCTTTGATCTGGTTGGTGGATCAGATCAGCTTTGATCACCTTTATTAACAGAGGGGTGAGGGAGCCCTCAATTGAGCTCTGTTTCTCATCAGCTTTTGATAGCATTGACTGCAGTATCTGCCTGAACTGAGTCTGCGAGTTGAACATTAATTGCAATGGTTGATTTCAAAAAGGAACATTCCTCCCCTCTTGCTATTGGGCCTTAAGGTTCTGCAGGGTACAACTTTGTCTCCCATACTGCTCAACATTCATTTGAAGCAACTGGGAGTATAACTAGAGGTTTGCAACTAAATGGCATTAGTATATTAGAAACATAGAGAGTGAGTCAGAAGGGGCCTCTCGGGCCATCTAGTCTGACCCCCGGCTCCAGCCGGCTCCGCTCACAACATGCCCACCACGTGCATGTCCAGCCTATTTTTGAACACCCTCACCGATGGGGCCTCAACCACCTCCCGTGGAAGCCCATTCCATACCCTCGGGGTCCTGTCAGGAAGTACTTCCTGGCATCCAAATTGAACCTGGGTTCCCTGAGCTTTGTTCTGTTGGAGTGCATCCTGCCTTCCTCTGCAGAGGAGAACAGATCTCTACCCACCTCTGTGTGACACCCCCTCACATACCTGTATGTCGCCAACAGATCCCCTCTGAGTCTCCTCTTCCCCACTTCCCTCAGTCTCACCTCATACGGCATCCCCTGCAAACCGACCACCAACCTTGTGGCCCTATGCTGCACTGACTCTAACCTGGCGATAATATTGATGATCTGTAATCTGAATCCATGGAGAATGAACAAACCTGGATAAGGGACAATAGATCAAAAAAGGGATGTGGAAGAACCATATTGGGGCTGGGAACCCAACAGATTCCTTGGGCTCAGATCACTGGACTCCACTTTGTTGTGGCCCTGAGTTGTGGCCCTGGCCCTGAGTTCTTGGCGAGCATGCCCAGTGTTTGCAGGGCATGCTCGCCACTTGCCAGGCATGGGTCTCCATGCCACTACTGTGCAAGTTATGTCCCTCTTCTGCACCATCTGCAGCAGCCTTTGTGCTACTGTACCTGACACAGAAGAAGGTTGCACAACCTTCATTCTGCAAACATTTGTGGACTCTGCAAGACTAGGCCAAGCACAATAGGAAGTCCATGAGTGCTAGAGGGACAGGCTGCAGTAAGTTCATTCCCAACCCTCAATCAAGACTGATCTAGCAAGATACCTGCCAAGGTGGCATCCCTGTGGGGTATATGGTTTCTGAGTGCAGGAGATGAGATCTTGCTTGTTCTGAGTGGAGCTGTGGTCCCTTTGTGTGATCAGGTGGGAGTTCTGCAGTTACTGCTAGATCCATTTCTGCCACAGGAGCCCCAATTGCCTTGAAGATTTGGACAGCCTTGTCACTGCAATTGGCATGCCAGCTATAACCTCTCCTGGACAAAGATAGCTTGGATACTGTGGTGCATCCATTAGTAACTTCAATACATGGGCTGGTCCAGAAGCTACAACTAATGCAGCTCAGCTGTTATCCAAAGCTGCTCCTTCACAGCTTGCAACTTCTTTGCTGACAGAATGACACTGGTTACCTATTTGCTCCCGTGTCAAGTGGAAAGTTTAGTGACTTGATTATTCAGAGCTATACAATTTGAGAGCAGGATACTTGGAAGGACATGTCCCTTACCAACCTACCCAATCCCTGAGATCATCAGACCCACAGCCAGAGAAGAGCCTTCACTTGTGCTAGCTTCCTCTCCATGGAATTCCCCATCTCTGGAGGGCAGGCAGGCACTAGCACTGTTTTATTTCCAGCATCTCTGGTCTTTATCTGCTGAAGGTATTTCAACCTGCTTTCTCTGATCAACCAACCACTATTTTACTGGTATCCTCTCTGTGTGTTTCTCTCTCTCTCTCTACTTAAACAACTCTAATTTGTGTTTGTGAGCTGCCCCGAGGCTTTGTTGCGATGGGGGCAGCATAGAAATGTTTTAAATAAATAAATAAATAATTTTCTGTTCCATTCCTTTGGTCTTTCCTTGTCCAGAATCTGTTTAGATGTGGGACAATATATTAATGATGTAGGTAGATAATAATCCTTCAGCTGAAGCAGTTGACACAGTAGAGGAAAAAGCATCTTAGATCCTGTATTTGTGTTGAAGAAACACAGGAACAAGTACAGAGGAGATCCCAAATTAAAGGATTGTATACCTGTTAATGTTTATTTGGTACAAATAGAATTGCTCTGGGTCTATTAAACTTTTATTTTCCTTTGAAAAACAAAAACAAAATACATAGGGCTATTCCATTTGTATTTGCACTGCATTAGTGTCATAGCTTTTAACATATACTTTGGGCAAAATAGGAATAATACAAATATAGTACATTCAGTACTGCTGACTTTATATAGCTATTTATAATGCATTAGCTACATTTGTTCTAAAATGGATGGTAGAACTTGGAAAACCTGTCACTGAATTTCTCTTTTTGAAACTAACAGAACATCTTCTCCTAAAACAGAGTGCTACTGGCATGTGTATGAAAATATCAGGCTTTTTTATTTCAAAAATGGTACAAGCAGTGTGAAATCCCTTACCATCATAAAAAGAAGAATCACCATGGTTAAGTCATCACAAATTGTGAAATATGTTTATTCTTAAAACCTTTCAATTTAATGTTAAGAATCCATTCTAAAAGGAAATTCTTAGAAATACTTGAAATGGGATGTTACTGTGCACCTAAGCTTTATTCAAGCATTATTTGCTGCTACCACTTTAGCAGCTGCTACTAGAACACTGCTCCTACAGCAAAGCACTGAGAAATGTATATTGTGGCTTTGCATCAAATACTGGGAATTACATCATAGATGATGATGCTTAAGCATAAGAGAGCTCTATCAAACATCCACTGCCAATAAAAAACAACCTAAGCTTTGAGCTAGTACAACAATCATCCCTCCCCCAGAATTAATGAAAAAAGGCACTCCATTCTTCTCAAATGCCATAGTTCACATTTGTTATCACACTAGCTGTGCTCAAGCACCATTAACAACATTTAACAGCAACAGTTATAAATGTACACATTCGTGACTAAGAAAATACAACTTATAGTCTCTCACTGTTTGCGTACTGTAACAATATTAGTCTCCGGGTTTCTTGTACTTCTGATCAGTAAAGAAGTCAAGATGGTTTAAACCAAAATAAATAATTTCATTTAGAACAATTTAAAATCAGTCACCCACTTAAAATTTGCACAAGTATTTTATACATTTTCTAGATAAACCATACATTGGCAGTTAACATTAAAAAGGGATATTGCACCAAACTTATGAGTTTTACTAAGCATATGTTCCCACTGAAAAATGAAAGCCAATACAAACATAATTCAGAATGACAGCTGAGAAATTAGTATCTGAAATTTTCCTCAACAACATAAAATTAGAAAGAAACTTACTTCTGAAGTTCTACATGCATGCAGAAAATCTAACATTAAAAATGATTAACAATATCCTACTTCTTCAAAATTCTGTCTTTTTCACTAGTTGCCATATACAGACTGCATTTCTAATACCCCCAGTAACTTGTTCTGCTGATTCCCAGGATGAATTCACCGATGAGTGTATTTTAGAATTGCAGCCATACCATCTAACCTATGAATTAGATAACTCCTCATAGGATATTACACATACAGAGCAGAGGCATCCCCAGCTGCTTTGTAACAGAAATCTAGAATATTTGGAAATCTCCCTAAGCACAAACAGTAGACGGACTCACTCCAAAGTCACCATGTTTGATTATTCTTCTGGACAACCATTCAGGAGCTTCAGGTTGAGAACTGTCTCATGAGCCAAAGAGCAGCACTTAAAGACAAACAAATGAAGATATTCCCTTTCTCAAAGTATCTTTCTGTTTGAATTTCTGCTTCTGCCTCTTAACGACATCAAAATTGTGACTCATCATTTCATCAATGCCTCCCTTGAGCATGCCAGTTTGAAACACCTGAAAGCTCTATGTTGTTCAGCTTTGATAAGTAGGCACATAGTCTGGCCTCCTGGTTTGTATAATTTTTGGTTTTGGTTTCTTAGCAGCTTCTCCATCTTCTAGTGCCTCGTGAGCCTCATCGGTTTCACACACGTGGACAACAACACTGGGAGTAGTTTCAGTTGCAGCATGAAGTTCATACTGGTCCCCTAAAACAGCAAAAGCGATCAGACAAATGTCCATATAATAATACTTCCACATTTCTTCATATGTAAATAAGTATGCCTTTAAAAGACCCTCAATCTGAGAGCACTCGTTTCTTGCTGGAATGTCATTTCTTTTAGAAATGAGCTGACTGAAGTAGTTCTGGTCCAGGTTTTGGGTTCTTTTGGGCTTGTTAGCATGGCTTCAGGTTGGTAGAAGTGGTGCTCTAGGTCACATGGACAGAGGAAGCTCCTTGCTTCATATTGTTTGCCTCCACAAATAGAGGGAAATGATATTCACTGAGGGAGAGGAGCAGGACTATGGCAATCCTATATCCATATGTTTATTTTATTCTAGTTTAGCATGCCTGAAAAGGATTTAAATCTATTCTCCTATGAACTACCCCAAGCTGGAATGGTATCTGGGAGTTATAATCATTATGTCTTTTTATTTAGGACACATTAAGAACCCTTTAGTTCTTTTAATGTAATGGAGGAATAAGAATGTTCTCTTACAAGTCATTTTCCATATTGTTAGTTTGGGATATCAATATTGTTTCAAAGGCACATGGGAGAGTGGAAAGAACCCTATGCTGCTTTTGAGAATTGGCCTCTGGATTCAGCTGACTTTGGAAACACACAATTGATGAAGAAACAGATTGCTGGGAACATTTTGGAGCATATTCTTTTTGGTAAAGTGTTGATAACAACAAAAAAGCTGTCATTGGTAGCTAATTAATACCTGCAGAGGAATAAAATCTGTTCTCTCCATCCAGAAGGTTCTTCACACAATCACTCACATACACACCACCACCGTGCATTAAGTGGAACTATTAACAAATCAGCTGTAAAACGAAATGAACCTAAGCTTTTAGAGTTCAGGTACAGAAGTCTCTTACCTGGTCCTAGTTTAGAGATTGCATATAAAAGATCATAGTTAATGGCAGGTGTAGCATCATCGGCTTGTGTCCAACCAACAGGCGGAGATGATGGAGGTGAGATCAGAAACTGCTTTTCTGGAGCTGGTGGTGCTAAATGGGGGCTTCCAATATGCAAAGACTGGAAAGATTTTTTAAAAAATGTTGTTACTGATTTTTAAACGAACATATACAAGGTGGCACAAATGTTCTGTGGTAACACTCAAAGGGACAACACAGAATGGAACTCATGAGAAGACAGAAGTGTGTCAGTACTGACAAGACCCTAATGAAACCAGGAAAGATTTAATCTTAACGTGCTTCTGCTCTTAGCACTACCAATTAGAAGAGATTGTGCAAATTTTCTGTAGTAAAAAAGAGGGAAACAGCAGTAGGAAAACATGGGTGATTTCCAACAGGGGAATAACTATGTCTGGAACCCATGTAAATATGAATAAGAAAGGGTGATGACATGATAAAAGCTATTCCTGGAAGCACCAGTAATGGCTGAAATCCAATGGTGTACAAGTGGAATGTAAGCTTGTCTAATGGATTTCCTCCTCTTCTTCCTTCTGTACTGTTCCTAAAAACAGTTTCTCAAGAAGGATGGAGGGTGGGTTCCTCATACCACTATGAAATGTGTATTACTGGACTATTCTTTGTGCTTGTGGGTAGCTGGGGGAATTCGTCTGAAATCAGGCAGAGGAATATTGCATGAAGTTCCTAATTTAGGCAATTCCCTCCCATGACAACTGCATAACATACATTTCTCAACTTGTTGCCCCACAACTCTCCAGAAAGGCTTGTCTGAGGTAAAGCAGAAGAAGGGGAAAGATGCACTGCTTTTCACTCATACAATATTGGATTTCACCCAATGACAGAACCCTCTAATGAACAAAAATCTGTAAGAGCAAAAATCTAAAGACACTGTTCAGCTATTGTGGTTCTTCTAGCCAATTTTCACAGAATCATAGAATAGTAGAGCTGGAAGCGGCCATGAAGGCCACTGGGTCCAATCCCATGCTATTGCAGGACACCAAGTCCCACCATCCCACTCAAATGGCTGTCCAGTTTCTTTTTCGATGCCTCTAGTGTGGGAGAGCCCACCACCTCTCTAGGCAGCTGGTTGCACTGTCATATTGCTCTGACAGTCAGGAAGCTTTTCCTGATGTCCAGCCTGAATCTGGGTTGTCACAATTGGAATTGGTTATTCTGTGTCCTACACTCTGGTAATGGCAAAAAGAGATCTTTTAAAGTGAGCTAAGCTCCTAGTCATGCTATCTTGTTACCAAAAAATACCAAAATACCAAAGAACAGAAGACACTTTCTGACGTTGGTCTGCAAAAATTAGGTGTCAGTTAAATAATCCACAGTTAACTATGGCCATTCTGGAGCAAGCAAGTGTGCTATCACCTGTCCACTCCCATTGGAGCACCCCATTGCCGAGTTGTTGCTGTGATATGTGAACTCAGAGTTAAACAACATGGAGTTCCAATCCAACAACAAATAATGGGTTAAAACACTGGTTTATTTAGATTATTTAAATAATCTAGAATGCTGAGTACACACAGCACAACATCCACCCAGGAACAGGGTGCTCCTGGGTGTAGCAAAGCAGCAACAGGCAAACAAGAACCAGCCTGCTCACTCACTCCTGTGAACATAACAATCCATGATTTGTTAAGCTATGTGTTGCCTGATCATGCAAAATGAAACACTGGTTAGACCTCTGGCCAGCTAAGTTCAGTAAAGTCTACAGTGACTCTTCATGGTTTTGGACAGAAGTCTTTTCTGATCCTAATTGGAGATACTGGGGATTGAAAAAGGAACCTTCTCCATGAAAAGGAGATGCTGAACTAAGTACTGAGCTATTGGTCATCCTTACAGAATTCTTAGAAAATGTTTCTAAGTCAGGCTCCTACTGAACTACTTGCCTAGTTGCCATGGGTGACCAGCAATCACATGCAGGCATGTGAGTGGGCTGGCAGAGGGCTAATAGTTTGCACCTGTCCAGTCAGCCTACTTCATTTGCATTCAGTCTGCAGAGGAAGGGAAGCCTCTTTTTCCCCGTCCAGCATACAAACACAGCATGCTGGCCGAAGAAGAACAGAGTTATCATCCCTCTTTTGCCAACCTGCACACCAAAAGCTTCTATTTACTACTCTGTTAAGGGGCTAGTACCATTCAGCTCCATGTTGGCCACAGAGGAGGGCCAGCACAGCCTAGCATGCTTTGTGGACTTGACAAGATCGTCCTAACTAGAACAATTCAACTAATCTGTCTTGTATCGAAATGAAAATAGCTTAAGCAGTTCAGTGACACTCAAGAAGGTTGTAGAATCATCTTCTTTTGCATTTTAATCTGAAACAAAAGTACATGGGTGGTGGTGCCTTGGTTGCAGAATAACTCCCACCCCCACACATCCCAAGACTTGCCTCACACCTTCCATAGGGTCTTTTTGGCAGTATGTGACTACTTTTTTATTCACCCAGCTATTATAAGTAATTTGTGTTATTCAGTTCTGAGATCTTGATATTTTAGGTGCTATTATGCCAGTAAACTAGTTTCTTTCTTTGACAGTTGAAAAGTTTGTATGTTGGTAAGTTGTATGTTTGTTCTTATATTTCAATATAGTATTTTATTATTGCAGAAAATATGGTATTGAGCAGTCCATATAAATATAGTAAATCAATAAAATAAATATTTTCAGTATTCAGAGTCCAGCTTTAGATGTTTGGGTGGGATGGCGGGAGGAGAATAAGAAACCCAGAAAAAAAATCAAATTTCATTGCCATGATTTTCTCTAGAAATCTCAGGGGAAATTTGGACAAGCACTGTCAAATCATAAAATACAAAAAAAATCTTATTGAAACTTATTTGGAAAGCTAAATTATATATGGCAATTCCTCATGTTACATTTTTTGAGAGCATGCAGAGTCTTCTAACAAGATGGTCAGCAAAACGATTCTTAACAACCATTTTTATTATTATTATTATTATAACATTTCTATGCCGCCCCTTGCTGAAACCTCGGGGCGGCTTACAACATGATAAAATACATTGAAATACAATAGTACATAATAAATTACCATTAAATATAAAAATACAAAAAATACATTGATTTACAAATATAAAATTAAAATTATCAGTATAAAATAAAAATATAGGGGGAGAAAGAGAAGGAAGAAGGGGTTGCCCTGGCCAGATCATATGTTTTAACAATTGAAATGTTTAAATAAAAAGGTCTTTACCTGGCGCCGAAAAACCAGTAACGACGGTGCCAGGCGGACCTCTTTGGGGAGTGAATTCCATAGGTTGGGCGCCACCGCAGAGAAAGCCCTCCTCCGGGTACTTACTCTCCTAATTTCTTTCATGGAGGGTTCCCGGAGAAGGGACTCTCCCGCAGATCTCAAAGGGCGGTCGGGCATATACGGACGTAAGCGCTCGTTCAGGTAGCCAGGACCCAAGCCGTTTAGGGCTTTATAGGCCATAATCAACACCTTGAATTGGGCCCGGGCTTCAATGGGAAGCCAGTGAAGCTGACGGAGGACTGGAGTCATGTGAGCATAACGTCCCATCCCCGTCAGCAACCTGGCAGCTCTATTTTGCACCAATTGAAGTGTTCGGACTGTCTTCAGGGGAAGCCCCACGTAAAGCGCGTTACAGAAGTCTAGGCGGGAAGTCATTTCAGTGTTACTGAAGTAGCAGAACAAATGTCAGACTTCCACACAGCTTAAGAGTAATGTTGATCTGAAAACTCTACTTACTATTTCTGTCACTAGTGGTTTTATGCTTACTGTTCTTGGGAAACTGGACAGAGCAATTTCATCCTCTCCCTGAAATTGCTGTTTCAGCAGATTCTATAATTACCTGATACCACAATTCAGCTGCTCAAATGACAGCATATTAGGTATAAAAATATTACATCAATTGGGTGTAGCTTAAAATATAACTACACCTGAATCCTATTGTCTGTAAGGTGTAGGTTTGATACTGTTTCAAACGTCCATTCAGCTTAGAACTCGTGAGACAAATTTATGGGAGAGAAGGCTACCATGACTACTAGTCATGATGGGCTATATACTACCTCCCATATTAGAGGAAAACTGTCTATGTATACTGCATGCTGGGCCACACAACTAGGAAAGTTACTTCCCATTGGCAAATGGCTGGCCATGTTGGACTAGATGGACCCCTGGTTTGATCCAGCGTGGCTCTTAAATTATCATGAGGCAAATCACCATTTTCCTACCTAAAGAATCTTTCAAATCACCATCCTAACCCACCTGACAGAATTGTTGCATGGCCAGAATGCTGCCTTCAAGAGTCTAGTAGAAGAAGCATGAGGGACAACATGGATAACAGAGCAATAAGATTTTGCCGAATAGGTTTCTATGTCTTACCTGAGCAAAATACAATTTTAGTTCTTTTCCAAGGAACTCTGTCTTGTGCAATCGAATTTTAACATCTGCAGCTGACAATGGGTTGCTGAAGTTTATCCTTATTCTTTTAAAACTCTTAAAATACTGAAAGGTGACATCTTTGTCATATTTTTTAAAAAGGGCTTCAAATCTGGTCTGAAACACAAATGTTAAAAAATCAGGTGTTGGAAACCATGAGACATGAACAAAATTATTTTTGCTCGCAGTGCCCTCTGGACATATGAGCAGAGTCCCGAACAAGGACTTGTATACATTCTCTCTCTCTCTCTCCTGAAACAACCCCACCCCAACACCACACCCACATACCGAAACACAAGAGTAGTTTGCTATAGCCTTTGTTTCTAGAGAATAGAGGTATAATGATCTTTTCTGCTCCTGCCGCGCCTATTTTGCACAGAAGCATGCACGCAAACTGCAATTCAAGAAGTTACCATGTTTTTTCCAACTGTGTGGGAAGGAGGCCCCCCAGTTTTACTCCATAACTAGGCTTCAACTCTATAACAAAATATGAAGCCCTAAATTAAGATTTCTTAGATTGTATGCTCCTTACACTAGAGATCAGTCTTGTTCTTTGTAATGTCAGTGATGGCACATTTAAAAAAAAAAATCTCAAATATATTACAGGGCAATAATGATCCTTAAGAAGGCTGACTTTCCATTTAGTAGGGATCCAGGACAAATTATTGCAAATGATGCTCTTTTGAAAATAATCATAATCAAAAGGCAAAAATCGGAACAGATTGGCATAGCAACAGGGTAGCATTGCATCATATAAAAAGGCAACAGCTATATATGATGAAAAGCTATACCAATCAATAGGCATCAAAATGGTTTGCCAGTACTAGAAGTTCGCATTTGAAAGAACTGTTAATAAACCTAGCTGCTTCTCCTCTTATTACTATTATTACATTACATTTACATCCTGCCTTTTTCCTTTTGTGAGGAATTAAGATGGCTTACATAATTTTCCTCCACTCTGCGAGAAGTAGGTTAGGCTGAGAGTGAATGACTGGGTTAGGGTTAAGTCCAAAGCCACCCAGTGGGCTTCATGGGGGAGCAGCGGCTTAAACCCAGATCTTCTAGGTCCCCAGTCTAACACTCTAAGCAATATGCCACACTGGTTCTCAATAATGTAACATTATTGGTCTGTGAGGTAGCCACTTACTTCATGAATGGGAAGTCTGCCAACAGCTGACAACTTATACTAAGGCACTGAATATTTGGTGTATGTGCTAAATCTTCCGGCAACTATCCAATCCAAATTTATTTTTACATTATTTACATAGGCAGCTGCCATTTGAAATTTACAATGGTGCAACAAGTGAAACTTGCAACGGTGAAATCTGGATCCTCTGTTTGTTTGTTTCCCTTTGCTCAAACCATTAACTGTAACACTGAGTACATTTCAGAGCTGTATGGAATTACTGGATGCTCATTTTTATCTAATGCTTTTCTTATTTTCAGTTTCTGCACACCATAGCTGAGGAATAAGGTACTGAATTCAATACATAATAAGTTCATCGCAGAGGTTTTAAATTAAACACTGTAATTTAAACAAGTATAAACTATGGAAATTATATAAATGAAGTAGTTAGACCCAAAGTTGTCAACCAA